>NC_133979.1:28016612-28336512 GCF_047716275.1 Strix uralensis | reverse complement strand
GAAAAATAGTTCATAGGGAAGTGAGTGACTCTTGGGTGTCTTATTGCAAAATAGGGTGGGGTTTGTGAGGCTGTTTTGTATAGAGATCCCCAGGTCATGAAATTACGTGCATTTTGGAACGAGTTACAGTCCACAGGATTTTGGATATTACTGCTCAGAAGCTCTCTTCTAAGAGTCCTCCAGCCCCGACTCTAAAGGCGGGGGAGTGTCACTGTCTGATCTTCATCTACAGTCTCCTGCAATTCATTGGGGCATTCAGAAGCCTGTTGCCTGGGCTGGCCTCTCCAGCTCTGCTTTTCTTCCCTGCTCTGCTTTGACAAGGCAGGTCTGCAGCAGAATAGAACTGATTCCTTCCTTCCAAGGCAGGCCTGACCACAACCCAGCTGAGATAAACAGACCTGTTTTGCAGTGCAGTGCTGACTCAGAAAGCCCTGAGGAGAAAACAAGCAAAGAGAAAAGCTGGAAAGGAAACATCTTGCCACGTGTGCACCACTTGACCTGCTTGCAGCATCCTGAGCAGCTGGGGCAGGGTTACAGCCCCTTATGTCACCACAGTCAGCCTAGGAGGGCTGAGGACTGGTGCAGGGCCTGTCTGCTCCTGCTGCCTCTGGCATACTCTGAGCAGCAGTGGGCAGCATTTCCAACTCTGCCCTCCCCGAGTTCCCTCTGGGCAGAACCCAGCCTGTTCCCCCACATTCAAAGCCTGGGGAAGGCAGAGACACTTGTACATATAAATTATCAGCTCAGCTGATAACACACCACAGTGATGTGTGGGAGGCTTGCGTCAGCGCTGGAGTCAGTTTTGTCCCCTTGCAGCATAAAGAGGATGGAAGGAACAGGCAGCTCTGCTCTGAGGCAGAAACTTTGGATTAAACTTGCTTTAATGCTGGTAGCTGCTCTGCTTGTGCTGCCTTGAGCAGACTCCTCCCAGCCCTGCTGTTGCTCAGCGTCACCCATACGGGTGGACTGCAAACTACGAGGATAACTTGAATGCTTTGGCCAAGTCCAGATTCAGAGATGCTCAAAATACAGTTTCCCTGGGAAGCAGGTCAAGTTTGGACTAGCACAGGGAGCAACCTCATAAACTGTGGTCACAAGGGAGAGCCTGTACAACTGTGGAAGAGGATGGTTTTCTGTCTCAGTTGTGGTTCAGAAAGGAGCATGCAGTGTCCCAACACCGGCATTCAGACTTTTACTCTGTTTTTAAGAGCCTTTACTTAAGTAAACTAGGAGTAACTTGCTGAATGGAGCTGGTCCCTGGCACAAGACCTGTGAACTGTTCAACACTTGACCTTTCTTAGCTGTAGAGTTAGAGAAACTGTTCCTTAGGAGCACAGACCAGTTCAGGTGTGACACCAACACACCTGTCAGTAGTGCTAAATCATTTACTGGGAGAGGGTTGGAAGAGGGACACCTCTGCTCTCAGGGAGAAGCAGGTAAAAAAAAAACCAAACTTCCCTATTTCTCTGTACCCACTGCCTGGGCAAAGCAGCTGGTCCACGGACAGTTCCAGAGGTGAGTGACAGGGTGTGAGCATAGACAGCCTAACAACTAACCTCTAAGAACAAGGCAGAGTCTGGCTTGGCATGCAGGTTTCTGGTTTGTCACCTGGTTTCTGGAAGCAGAGAAACTTCATGGAAAGCCCTGAACCCCTGGCTGTGCTGACCCAGCCTGAGACCATGGGGTCAGGCAGGTCACAAGCTCCTGTAGAGCAGCTGCTGTACGTGCTTCTGCATGGCCCCTTGGCAGGAGCTTGCCCCACGCACGTAAAGCCTGCCTGCGTGGAGGTCTCCCTACCTGGCCTCTGTCTCCCGTGGTGGTACCCACAACAGGGAGCATGAGCATGCCAATGGTTTTGTCTCTGCAGGACATCAATGCATACAACGGGGAGCAACCCCAGGAGAAACTCCCCTTCCCCATCATTGCTGATGCGAACCGGGAGCTCGCCGTTAAGCTGGGCATGCTGGACCCAGATGAGCGGGACAAGGACGGCATGCCCCTGACTGCTCGCGTGGTGAGTACCTGGCCCGGGAGCACCGCTGCACGGCAGCCTTCTCAGTAGTAGACATCCCCTGCTGTCCTGCCCTGTGTCCATGGGGCTAGGCTTGAAGATGGGGGCAGCTTACCTGCATGGACGTGACCACCTTCAGGAGCTAGGTTGATTTTCTTGAGCTAGAGCCATGGATTGTGCTGCTTGGAAGATGCTGGTGCAGCACTGGCCTGCTGGCAGCAGCTCCATCCTGCTGTTGCCACCAGCTCATCCTGGTTGTGCCTGTCCTAACACAGAGGGGACAAAAGTGCTTGATCTATCTGCTGGACTTTCGCTTTCCCCTCCCATGCTTGCATTAGAAAGGCACAGGTCAAGGGGAGGAAGCATTTCAAGTAGCAAAACAAGCTGGCATTGGAAACAGGAGCTCCCAGAGCAAACATGGTGTTCCCTGTGCCTGGGCATCACTTGTTGCTCTGGGAGATCCCCACCATGGCATCTCTGCTGTCCCCAACACCTGTGATCAAGCAGGCCACCTCTCAGGAAAGGGAGGAGCAGCAGGGCAGTTGGACAAACATCTTCTGCCCAGCCCCTGACCCTGTCTCCCTGTGCTCAGGTGTTTGTTTTTGGCCCGGATAAGAAGCTGAAACTCTCCATCCTGTACCCAGCCACCACCGGGAGAAACTTTGATGAGATCCTGAGAGTGGTGGACTCCCTGCAGCTGACAGCGTACAAGAAGGTCGCTACCCCTGTGGACTGGAAGGTGAGAAGGGGAGCAAAGCTCACAGCTGGGCACTGAAAACATGCATTGAAACGTCAGCCAGCCTCCCTTTGAGGGGGGCCCACGGGGAGGGGAAAGCTGCCGAGATCCTGTGATATGAGTTAGATCCCAGCTCAGGCTCCAGAGCTGTTGCAGTCTGGAGTCAGCAATAGGAACCTCCCGTCCCTGCCCTCGGTCCCTGGTGCCAGCAAATACTGGGCTTGGCCCTTCTGGCTATCAGTATTTAAGCTTGGGGCCCAGGCAGGTCCTGCCCTTGTTGTCTGTGATAATGAAGGGCATTACCAGGTGTCAGTGTGCCAAAGTCCACTCAAGACCAGCCAAACAGCAAGCATGGGCACCCCTCCCTGGCCCAGCTTGCTGCTCTCTTGCCTTTTGAGCCAGGAAGGGCCAGTATGGGCACGGCCCTGCTTTGCCCAGCATGTACACAGCCAAGTCCTCATGGAAAATTACTAGTTGAAGTTGCTTAGTTGTGGCCATCCCTACTCAGTAGCATTACTTAAAACTCCCCAAAACAGTTTGGGCAGCCAAGATAAAGCAAGAACAAGCAGCACAGTCTGGCTACTTTAGCTAGCCAGTGTTTCCTCAACCTGGCAGAGCTGCTCAGCTCCTGGACCTGGCCAGTTGCTGACTTTGATAACTCTTACTGGGGAAGCCTGCCTGTCTGGAGCCAGAGGACACACTCCTGCTGTTACAGGGTGTCTTGGGGAAGTCCTCCTGTGTTACGAGGCAGGACCAGGCTCCCAGAGCATTGTCCCAGACACCCGCTCCATCTGGGCAGGCAGGCCCTGTGGGCACAAGCTTCGGAGGTCGAGCAGCTCGGGGTGTCTGGGCGCTTCACTGTGCCCCTCCTCCCCTCAACACCAGCATCCATGTGCTGAGTGTACAACAACCTGCACCTTCACCTCCTGGGGCAAAGCAGAGCGTGGAGGCAGCCTTGCCTCTGAAGACTCCTGTCCCCTGCAGCACGAGCTCCCAGCAGTGTGGGGCCAGCTCCCCTGCCAGCCCACCTCCCAGGGAAGCACACCTTTCCCAGGGCTTGGCACGCCACGGGGGAGCCAGCACCACCTGAGCAAGGGGAATGGATGAGCAAGCTGTGCTCCCTCCTGCATCGTAGAGATGCCCAAATTCCCTTCTCATTACTCCCTGTTCCTGCGGGAATGCTGGGGGGGAAGCGCTGGGCTGCGGGATCCCGTTGGCAGGGCTGGCAGATGGCACAGCTCTCTGTTTCGACATCACCCACAGCTCCCGGCGTAGCTCCCACCCACTGCGTGCTCCAGGCAGCACGGCAGGGGACATGCCCGGGGCGCTGGGGCGGTCACAGGGAGGCAGCATCACCTGCATTCAAGCCTGCCAGCTCCTCTGCTGCTCTCACAGTTTCCATTTGCTCCCCAGCCTGGTGACAGCGTCATGGTTGTGCCCACTTTACCTGACGAGGAAGCCAAGAAGCTCTTTCCCAAAGGAGTCTTCACGAAGGACCTCCCATCGGGCAAGAAGTACCTGCGTTACACCCCGCAGCCCGAGTGAGTGGGTCTGCCCAGCCATCCCACCGGGCTGCAGGGCATTCGGCATCGGGAGCCTTCTCCGTGCCCAGCTCCAGCCTCCCTGACACTGCACGGTCAGCAGCCTTGTACCGTCACACTGATGGTGCATCTCAATACTAAGCCAATCCTCCCCATCCCTTTCATCCCCCACATCCCCTCAAAACTAAAACCCTGGGTGTTTTCTTGCCTTGGATCAGCCCTGCAAGGAAGCGGTTAGCAGACCAGTAGGGGCTCCAGGGCTCATGCTCTGGAGTCTCTCCTGTTCAGCACCAACCGAGCTTTTCCTGGAGGCATGGTGAGAAGCGTGGTGTCAGCAGCCAGGCCCCAGAGGGGTGTCCTGGGCTCACACGCCTCCCATGAGGGAGCTTCAGGGGCTCCCAACTGCTGCGTGCCTTTCAGAGCAGCCGTCACTAACGCATTAACACCTTTGTCTGGTCCTGTGCATAGGGGAGGAGCTGCTGAGCCAAATCTCTCATTTCTTACTGCTTTCTCATCTCTTGCTGGAAGTTGTTTTCAGGTTTTATGGAAGAGGGAGTAGAGTAAATAAACTGATCTTCAGTACTACCTGTAGTATCCCTTGTCTGCCTCTGCTGCCCTCCACAGCACCCTGCACCATTTTACTTTGTTCCCTGTGGCCATGCTACAGGGTGGGTGGCAGCAGCACAGGTTGCCCTTGTTCTTGCTCTATAAATAAGGCACTTTGGAAACAGAGACAGATAGTCTCAGACACATAGTCTCAGACAAGGCAGCGGGGCCCAGGACAGCTGTGCTGCACCTGCTCTGTGGCAGAGCCTGGGTGGTGGGAAGGAGGAGACGTCTGCTCAGGGAACATGCCTCGGCCTGGCCTGCCGTTAGCTGCTGGGTGGGGGGTCCTACCCTGCTTCCCAGGGCATGATACAAGTCACGTGAACTCCTCCCAGCTCTCCTGCACCTACACCTCGGGGATCTGTCAAGAGAAGACCAATGTTTTAATATAACACTAGCAAAGAAACCTCACCAAATAGCTCACAGGCTGTCTGCCAGCATCTCTTGGTGCCCAGCGCAATCAACAACACTCAAAATGAGCAGCTGTTAAAGAAATTGACTGGCACAGAGAACAAACATACCCCACAGCAAGCCAGGACTAGTAGGGTTGATGCTCATGGTAAGCAGCACACTGGATGCAATGAGCATCCCGCGGACCCTAATCCTGGGGCAGCACCCACACCCACCTGGGATGGGACCCGTCAGTCCTCGGACAACATCTAGAGCTGCTGGTGTCTCCCAGCACCCATCACTGCCCTCCTCCACCCCAGCGTGCAGGCCAAGACATCCCACTGAGGACATCCTTCCCTAAACAGCTGTGTTTGAGAGACCTCTCTCTCATTATCAAAAAAAGAGTATATATATTAATATTTAATTGCCTCCAGGAACTATACAGTGAATATTTCTATTTTTCCCCAAATGACTTCAATGAACCTTCCTTATGAAATTCTGCATTATCTCCGTGTATTACTTTTACTATAAGAACAACCACCCTGGTCTCCGGGTTGACTCTTGTTTCCCCTCTTTCACTCTGTGAGAAGTGGGAGGGAGATCTGCAATTTCAAAGGGGAAACATCCCTTTTCTGTGTAGTTTTTTCAGCCTTATCAAGCTTGGCAGCTTCCCTAGTTCCCCACGGTTGGGCTGCACAAGCTCCTGGGTTTCTTGGCGGTCCCTCGGCACACAGCCCTGGCCTTGAGCTGGTTTCCCAAGGGAAAAAGGGCTGCCTGTCAGAGCTTTTCAAGCAACTGCCCAATTTTTTGGAAGCTTGAGGACATGGCCTCATGGCAAGCTTTGTGCAAACAGGCTGCTCTGAGCATCCCCAGGGAGAGGGCACTGCAGAGCAAGCACAACCTCACTGGGACACCAGAGAAGCTACCTGCAAGTCGGGACAAGGGGCAACGAGTCCCATCCCCAGACCCAGGGGCTTAAAGCTGGCAGAGGCAGCCACTGGTCCCACCGCCAAGCCAGGCAGGGGCTGACGGCTGAAAGCCCACGAATTCCTGCCTGGTCCCCCACACCACCATGGCCCCAGAGGTGCAAGACAACCCAACGAACTCAAACAAACACAGGGTTTGGTTCCAGTACAGCTCGAGTGGTTTTCTTTTAATCCCAGAGAAGTGAAATGCAACATTTGTTCGAGTTGGTAATAACATCCAGAGACAGAAGTCCAAGCCCCCTACTCAGTAAAGTCATTTGTGTTTAAGGCACTCTGCAAAACCAGCTTTCCTCTTCTCCTTCCGATTTTCCCCACGCGGCAGCAGAATACCTGGTTTGGTCTTTTCTCCATAGCGACACCCACACGTCCTGGCTCTTCTCACCATCTCCGGGAATTGGCAACAGCAAATCCAGCGGGAGCCGAACGGAGAAACGCCAGGAGGCCGGATCAATAAATACGGACGGGCACGGGAGGGAGCACAGCGCCTGGGGAGGGGGTACACGGGCTTCGAGCTTCTGCAGGAAGGGAACAGGCACCAGGTGTCCTCCCTGCAGGCACCGATGTGATTCCCCTTCCTTTCTCCCTGCCCCGGCTCCGAAAGGGGATGGGAGCACAGGGGTCCACAAGCATCCCTCCCCAGCGGCGCTCCCAAACACGCAGCAGCACCCCAAAACGCAGGGGGCTGGGCAGGGGGGGACCCAGCTGCCCCCACCACACAGCAGAAATGACCCCCCTGACTTCCAGCCATCAATAAATAGCAATAAATAACTTAAACTTAAATAAATAAATAAATAAATAGATAGATAAATAAATAAGTGACCCGAGGACAGGGACAGAGGGGAAGGGGCACCCCGAGGCTCAGGGCAAGGGAAGCATGTGGGTAGGCATTTCCATGACCTGCCCCTCCCTGAGATAACAGGGTGCTGGTATGAAAGGGGGGCACAGGGAAGGCATCCCGCGGGGCAGTTGGGACAACTGAGCCCGGGGGTCCAGGTGCTGGTCCCAGCCGTGGGCTCTGCAGCTGGGGCTCCTGCTCAGGGTCCCCATCCGTACGGCTGCGGGCCACAGGGATGTGAGCCAAACCCGGATTTGCAGGGGGGAGCTCTCACCCGCTGCCTCTCCTTCCCTCCCCTTAGCTTGAGCATCACGAGCCTTGCAGTCAGCGCGACTGAGCTCAGGCAGATGCTCACCCAGCACCTCCACCCAAGCATGAGCACGCACCTTTTGTGAACATGCCAAATGCCTGCAAATTTTTGCAAACATTGTTTGCAAATCTTTTTTGCCAACAATTTTTGCAAACTTTTTTTTTTTTCTTTTTTTAACGGGGAAATGCCCACGAAGACAACCCACGCATCAAACCGAGTTAAGCGCATCAAATCCAGCCGTCAGAGAACAAGCGGGCATGGAAGCCCAGCAGAAGCCTGGAGGGGTGAACACAGGCACGGCCCCGGGGCTCAGCCAGAGCCTGCCTGCAGGCTGGGGCAGCCCTGGGAGCGCAGGCACACGGCTACGGCCAGGCTCTGAGCCCAACATCGGCACCAGGCAGCACCAAGCACCTCCCTGGGGACGTTGCAGACACACATGGACAGAAATGGTGGCCGCTGCTGTCTCAGCGCGCGGCAGATGATGTGCCAAGGCTCTGGCCGACCAGCACCTCCCAAAAGATGGCAATGAATTCAACAGCACCCCTATGCCAGCATCCCTGCTCTCCCAGCCAGCTGGCACCGTGGCGGTGCTGCAGCAGCTCCCTGGGCTGACAGCCGGCACACAGACCCCGAGCACAGCCCCGGCCCTTCCCCACGGGTTTTGGGGAGTTGGCTCACACAGCCTCTCTGGACGCAGCACCCTCTCCCAGCAGGAAGCCCATCTCGGGGCTACCCGTTTGTTGGGGAGCCCCTCCCTCTGGCTTTTTAGCTCTGATGCTGCCAGAGACATTTCTATCCCACTGGGTCAAAAGTATACATCCACCTTATTTCAAACCAAAAGGTACTTACGCCTCCTCCTCCCCCAAACGTTAAGAAAAATTGTATTTAAAGTTTCTAATCCCTCTCCACACACGCTTTTTGATAAATGAAACATCGGTGATGGCAAAAGCTGCCATCAATCCCCTACCAGGACAAAACCACGGGCAGAGTCTCAGAAGAGCGGGACACCTTCCCACGCCGACAAGCTCCCAGTAGAAGTTTTTCTTTAGAAAACACAGCAAACCCAAGCTCAGAGTCCCCTCTTCCTCCAAACCTTTCCCACCGCAAGGCTGTAGCCCCGGTGAAACCCAGAAGTAGGCACCGAAAGCAGCAGGTTCCCAGCCCACTGCGAGGCCAAGCAGGAGGAGCAGGACCGCCAGCCCCAGCATGGGGAAGTGTGCATCGAAGCATCAAAATGCAACGCTCCCAAAGGGAAAAATAAATAAACAATCGAATCAGCAGCAAACACTACTGAGAATAATAAGTAGCATGGGGATTTCACAGGGATTTTTGGTCTAAGATGCCCGGGGAGCCCCTTTGCCGGCAGGGACCAGGGTATGCATCCCACCCCGGAAAAGCACAAGCTGTGGCTGAAGCTTTGCAGGAGCTAAGCCGCGCTCTGTGGAGCGATGCCGTGGGGATGTGCCAGCACGCCATGGGGAGCAAAGCAGCGCCGGGCTGGGCGTCCCGACAGCCAGGCTGAGGGCAGCGCTGTTAACACTGCAGAAAAGGCTTTGCATGGAAGTGCCAAACACAGCGACCCTCCCCAGGCTCTTCTGGCGATGGGACAGGAGATGGGACCCTCCCAGTAGGAATTACCCGCATCCTCAAGGCAGCACAAACCTCCCGTGGTGCAAAGGCAGGGGTGTGAGCCAGAGGAGCCGCAGCGCTTGTGCCGCGGCAGCAGACAGAGCAGAGAAAGTGGCAAAAGCCGTAACTGTCGGCTCAGGAGCAACAGGGCGCCCAGGGCATCGGCAGTGCAGCCGTGGCTTATGCCTCTGCTGCATCTCGGGGGCGAGATATTGGGAACTGCAGGTCATGGCCCACAGCACGGCACCCACCCGCGGACCAGACAATGCCAGCTATCCAGGCAGCAAGGGGCGAGGAGAAAGGCAAATAAAACCCCCTGTTACCCACTAAGCACCTGCCGCAGCAGGAGGCAGCGCCCAGGCAGCATGCTCACCTCCTCCCTCCCAGGCAAACCCAGGCCTGGCCCACGCAGCCTCCGCTCACATCCCTGCCTCCGACCCACGGAGAGGAGACCCCCATCCCTGCAGAGCCTGGGGAGTTACCACAAGGCGTGCTGTCCCCTCCACCAGCATCCCTGCCAGTAGCCACCCTGCTCCGTGGGTGGCTGAGGAGGAGGAGGGTCTCCATGTGAGCTGGCATTTGTGTGGAAAATGAGCAAGCATCCAACTTCTTGCAAGGAACTTGGGTCTGTGGTGGAAGCGTGCGAGTCCCGGGGTACCTCCAAGCTGGTTTGGGTACCCCACACACAGTCAGCGAGCACCTGGCCTGGGTGAACGGGCACCGCTCCCGATTTCTCACTCGGCTGAGAATTGGTTTTGCTTCCGTAAGAGAAGGGTCAGTGGGATTGGGGGGGAGGGGGGGGGAGGTTGAGGAACTGCAAAGATTTAGTGCACCTTAAAACGAAAGGACATCTAACCTGCCCTTAGATCTCACTCCGAGACAGAAAAGAGCTATGGCATCTCCTACACTCACAACTACTCCAAACACACCCAGACGCATGCAAAACGTGTCCCGCTTCCCCTCGGCTGCGGAAAACCCCTCCCGGGCAGCAGTGCTGGCCAGCGCCAGGCTCCGGCTCAGCACCCTGGCACTGCCAGCTCCCGCTCTGCTCCCGGGCCCTCCTGCCCAGTCCCAGCGGGCAAGGCGAGGGGTCGATTATCGATCCGAAATGCATAGGTATAGACACCGCGAGGACACCCGCACCCCGGCAGGGAGGGTCACCGCAGGAGCCCTCCGCGTCCGGCAGGCACGGTCTCCGGTTCTACCTCCAGTTGGGTGGAAAGCAGCATTCGCCACAGGCACAGTTAGAACACACTCACGCTCCTTGCATTGCCCTGCAAGGAAGGACGAGTCGTTTAGGTCAGACAGCCTCTTTGCCAGCCATAAGCCCCTAGAAGTACTGAATTCCGCTTCCTGGGAAATCCTCCAGCTCAGCGACCCCTCTTCTGCACCCCTGTGCCGGCCAGGCTCCCTTTCTGACTATAAGGAGGAGCCATGTTTCCAACCACAGCTACAAAGGCAGGAGAACCCAAGAGGTCTGCTTTGGCTCAGAAACCCCATTCGTTTGCAGCAGGCTGACAGCACCCAGGTCCTCACACGCGCGCACCGGCGCTGCTCTACTTGGGAGGTATCACGACTATAGGCTGGCCTCGCTTGGGTCTCCACATGAGGACTTGGGCATCGTTGGCGTTGGGTTTCACTAGTGCGTTTGGTGGGATGGGCTCCATCCTGCTGAGGATTCGGGGCTGCTCCTGCTGAGTCCTTCCCACCAGCCGTGCCCGCTGCCCCAGCAGCTGCATGGGATCAACCTCAATGTCCACTCGCATCCTCCACTTTATAGTCTGCAAGATGATCTTTTCCTTGGTGGTGGTGTTCATGGCCACCAGCCACGTGGTAAAGCTCTGGTCCCTTTTAATCCTGGTCAGCAGCGGCACGTTGCTGTTGCTCACAGGGACAGCCCACGTTACGCTGGGGTAGAAATTGTCATTCATGCTCACCGAGAACCTGGAGATCTTGTTAGTGGGCCCAACCAGGGTCACAGTTTCTGTGGTGTTTCCATACCAGGGGTAGCTCACGCCATCTGAATCGCTGATGGCTTTTACCCTTCCTTCTCGCAGGTCGGGCAGCTCCCAGCTTGACCTAGTGAAGAGGAAGAGAAAGGCCAGGTTAGCAGGGAAATGGCAGAGACAGCGCCCAGCGAGGGACGGGGAGTCAAGCAACACGGGGATCCTCTCCCCGCCTGCAGCAAGCTCTCAAGGACCTCCTTCAAGACCAAATTTGGCTTCAGTTCCTTTGCTGAGTCCCTCACAGCCAGATGAAGCCTTTGTTCTGCCAGTACACCACTATTTTAATTAACCTGCAATCAAACCAGCTGGGCCAAAACTTGTTGCGGAGCCTCTCTGGGGTCACTCTCCTTAGTCAGCTTCTGTGCTGGAGAACAGCCTTCCCCATCCGCAGCTGCAGCACCACGACCACAGCACTGGCCAAGCCCGTCAGCAGCCCCCTCCTGTGATAAAAGTCTGTGATTTTTATGCCTCTAAATATATGCGTCTGCACAGAGGCACATACGATAATTAAATACCACAATTATGCCTGCCGCCGGTGCGATGAAATCCCTGCAATATGGCTGGGGGGGAAATTCCAGCCCAAATCTTGGCTGCCAACCACGTTAGCAACACCGCACGGCTACAGCAAGGGAGACGATCGCCACGTGGCAATTATGAACGGGGAGAAACCTCCCACCGAGTCCAAGCTCTGGCTTCAAATACATCTGGGCTCTGAAGCTGCCTGGGAGTGGCAGGGGACATGCGCCCGCCATCCCCCCAACTGACAACCTCCGCTCACTCTAACGTCACTGATTGCTCCAGCGGCACGTGCAAACGAATCTGCCACAATGCAAGGACGCAGGCAGGCAGCACGAGGACCCGCTGCTCCCCCCGTGCCCGTGCACATTGCTGTGCCTGCTGCCCCGTGCTTACAACCCCGGGCACCAGCACCGGGATCCCACCGGCAAGCTGTGGAACGGACCCCTCTGGCCATCTCCAGCCCCCTCTTGCATCACCACTTTCAAAAGGCAGAAGACACAGCGGCAGAAACAACACCTTTGCCCCTCGGTGTCCCCCCGAGTCACCCGCACGCTCGGCCTTGGAAAAAAGTTGGTTTCCAGCAGCCACTTCAGCCGAGCGCCGCAAAGCTTTTAACACAAGCCAAGGGGGCAACTCCCCCAGCACCACTGCACTGCCGACCTGGCCCCGGAAAAAAACACTGCTTGGCGGGGGCCGGCGGCCACGAAGCCCTCGGACCAGCGAGCTGCAGGCCACGCGGCTGGCGCAGGAGCCGGCCGGAGGACGAGAGGAGCGGGGGCTGCCCGGGCCGGGGCTCTCTGGGGGCAGGGAGGGTGCCGGGAGCGGGCGCTGGGGTGACGGTGGCGGCTGAAGGTGCAGACACGGGGTGGGGGTGCAGTACCCGGTGCCCAGGGGGGCAGCGCAGCGCCCAGGGGGCGGCCAGCCGGGGGGGCTGCCGCTGCCTGCCGGGGTGCCCGTGCCGCTGCCAGCCCGGTGCCCGCCGCTGGGCCTCCCCGTCCCCGCTCCCACCCCAGTGCAGCCGGGGCGCCGTGCCCGGCGCCGTCCCCCCCGCCCCGCGCCGGTGCGGGTGCCGGCGGCGGTGCCGGTGCTCACACGCCGAGGTCGCTGTAGGTGTTGTAGAACTCCATGTGGTTGCAGGCCTGGATCCAGCCCACCACCCAGGTGTGCCGCCGGGCGATGGGCGGCATGAGGACGCGGGCCGAGGCGCGGAAGTAGGGCGTGCGGTACCGCAGCACCACCGGCGAGCTCTCCTCGATGGCGGTGGCCGCCGGCTCGATGGTGGCCGACACGTCCGACACCACGATCTGCTCCCGACGCACCCGCGCCTTGCAGGCCACGCTCTGCAGGCACCCCATCGCCGCCGCCGCCGCCGCCGCCGCGCCGTCGTCACCCGCCGCCGCCGAGCCGCGGGGCCGGCGGGGCGGCCCGTCCCCCCGCCGCCGCTCGCCCGCCGCGCATCGCCGCCCGCGCACCGGCGCCCGCACCGGCGCCGGCAGGGCGAAAGGCGCCGCCGCCGCGCCTCTTGCGGCCCTCGCCGGCTGCCGTACGCCGGCCGGGGCGGGCACGTGCGCGGGGAGCGGGGGGGAGAGGCGGGGCGCCGCCCGCGGATTCCCCGCCCCGGGGCGCGGCGGGAGGAGGGACGGGCCTCCCCGCCGCCAGGGGGCGCCGCAGCCCCGCCCCGGGGCGGCACGGAGGAAGGGGGCGGCGGAAGAGGAAGCGGGGCCGTCTGGTGCCGGGGGGAGCCCTTGGGGGGTCCCGGGGACGCGGCGGTGCGGCGGGCAGGCCCGG
This sequence comes from Strix uralensis, assembly GCF_047716275.1. Classification (NCBI taxonomy): domain Eukaryota; kingdom Metazoa; phylum Chordata; class Aves; order Strigiformes; family Strigidae; genus Strix; species Strix uralensis. The sequence continues at coordinate 28,323,155 of NC_133979.1, read as the reverse complement.
GGCGCGCAGGCAGCGGGACCCGGAGCAGGCCCGGGCAGGGGGCGGCGGCGCGCTCCTGGGCGGCTCGCCCGGGCCGCGGTGCCAGAGCAGGCCTGGCGGCCGGTGCGCGGCCCCCGCCTCTCGCCATGCCGAGCCCCCGCAGCAGCCGGGAGCGACGCACCGGCGGCGGCAGCAGCAGCAGCCGCCTGGAGTTCCTGTCCCTGGTGAGCCAGCGCAGCCCCGGCGCCCCGGACAGCCCGTCGCACCGCAGGGAGTCGGGCAGCGCCGCGGCGGCCCCGCTGCCCGAGGAGGACTGCATGAAGCTGAACCCCTCCTTCCTGGGCATCGCCCTCAGGTCCCTGCTCGCCATCGACCTCTGGGCCTCCAAGCGCCTGGGCGTCTGCGCTGGAGAGGACTCGGCCTGGGGCAGCGCCCGTCCCCTCATGAAGGTCGTCGAGGTTTCGGGGCACGGCATCCCCTGGCTGCTCGGCACCTTCTACGGGCTCTGCCAGAGCGACAGCTCAGCGGCCAGGGAGGTGCTGCTCAACCTGCTCTTCGGTGAGGCTGGGGGCTCAGCAGAGGGCTCTGCAGGTGGGGGCTGGCCAGAGCCGAGGGGGAAGGATGGGACTCGAAGGACAGGGCAGAGCTGAGTAAACCTCAGCCTCCTCCAGCCCCGAGGGAGCCAGCTGATTTCGAGTAGCTGGTGCAGGTTCATTTGGGGTGCCTGTACCCCAGAGTGAGTAACCCTGCAGCTGGAGGGGCATGGTGGCATGGGTACGGCTCATCCATCGCAGCTCCAACCACACACTCTGAAACTCTTGACAGCCAAACTGCTCCTGCGGTTGCACAAAACTTTCAGGGAGCTGAAGTGACTTAGTTCTTCAGCTTATTAGAACAGCGCATTTCAGGCACAGCTGCCTAGTGTTGAGACACCAGCCCGTTCCCTGAAAAGCTGCATTGGCACACAGACATCTGCCCCTCGGGCTTCCTGCAGGCAGTACCTGCGTGGATTGACATGTATCAGCCAGTGAGGAAACCTGCTTTGAGGGATACATTTTAATATCGGGTGGTGCCACATTCCACCCCCAGCATCCTGTCCTATTAGGTATACCTGGATTCTTCATTTTTGCTCATTTAGAAACTGTAGTAGCTCCAGAACAACAGACCTTGTCAGGTTCCTAGTTCTTACTCTTTTATGAAGTTACAAATAATTGCTCTCTCACACTTATCATTTGAATTTAAATTTGTTTGGTGGGAAACACACGGGTTTGTGCATCTTTTTCATCTAGCACACATGGTTAAATTACAGTCCCAGAGCAGAGCTGTGGGAAGGGACCTGGAGGCCACCAACCTAACCTCTGCTCCAAGGCGGTCTGTCCCAGCACCAGGGCCTTGTCCAGCCCTCAGTGCTCTGGAGCAGAGCTCCCCCACCTCTCTGGGGCTCTGTCCCAGGGGTGCAACACCCACATGGGTGAAGAGTGTTCCCTAATGTCCAGGCTGAATCTCTCAAACCGTATGGAAAAATAGAAAATGCAATTGAACTAGGTTTACATGTGGGAAAAAAAAAATATTTCTTCTTAAATGATTAACCAAAGGGAATGAACTAAAGCGACCAAAAGATTTGATGACCAGAAACAAGCCTTAGGACAAGCAGAAGTTGGTCTCTCACAAGACTGCCTTGGAAGAAGTAGCCCTGGCCGTGAGTGCTGTGCTAGCTAACCGGGATGGAAGAAGCACCCTCTGCCCTACGTGAGAAGCTGCTCTTGCCAAATACAGGCTGAACACTTCTCACAGGTGCTTCACCTCTGACTTCCACCACAACAGCCTTCAGCTCTCTGAGGGCAAGCCACCGTTATTGACTTCATACTTTATTCAGCTCTTGAAAACCAAAGTGTGGTTGACTTTCTGGTGTTAATCCCCCCAGCAGCAGGGAAAAGCAAGACCTCACACTGAGCTGGGGCTGAGTGGTGGAAGTGGGTTGATCATTCACCAGGGTCAGTTTGACCCTCAGCCAGGAGGGTAGGCAGAGCCATGCTGAGTCAGCACAGGCTGTCAGCAAGGGAATTGCAGGGAATATTAACCCCTCTGTTGCCTTCAGGTTAAGGGACAGTTTGAGCCCCGAGTCATGGGGACATCAGGCTTTACAGAGAAAGAACAACCCAACACACCCAACGAGCTGGGCTGTTGTTGGCTGTGTCAGGGAGAGGGTCTGTGGTCACACAAGGGCTGTGTGCAGCAAGAGCAGAGGTTAAAGACGTGCTCATGGTGGAGAAGGCCAAGTGCTGGATGAGTGCCATGCTCTCCCCACCTGGCTGTTGTAGCCATGGGAAATACTGCCTTCTCTTAGCAGGTTTTGGTAGCCAAGTGCTTTCTTCTTAGCTAATGGCTTTGCTTTGATTCTTGCCTTCATGGAGGGAAAGAAAAAAAACCTGAAACACCAAACCTTGCTCACTCACTGTTACTGTCTCCTAGCCTTGCTGCTGGATCTCGTGCTGGTGGCAGTGGTGAAAGGGCTCGTCAAGCGGCGGCGGCCCACCCACAACAAGATGGACATGTTCGTCACCATCTCAGTGGACAAGTACTCCTTTCCGTCAGGCCACGCCACCAGAGCCGCCCTGGTCTGCCGCTTCGTTCTGCGCCACCTGGTCCTCGCTGTCCCGCTGCGGGTCCTCGTGGTGCTCTGGGCTCTCATCGTCAGCGTTTCAAGGGTCATGCTGGGCAGGCACAACATGACGGACGTGCTCTTTGGTTTGCTGCTGGGCTACGCGCTGTACAGCGTGGTGGAGTACTGCTGGCTGTCCCCGCTCAGCGCGCCTGCCCTCTTTGCGCTCTGGAGCCATTGATGGCTGGGTCCCTCCCAAAGGAGGAGGCGTGCACCCGGTTTTCTAAGCACGCACAGGGAGGGGATACTGGGACTCGAACTCACACCCTAGACCCCACCTAGCCAGCCAGAATTTCAACACTAGCGGTGCTGCAGGCTCCTGGGCCCGCACTTAGACATTTGGTGCTGTCTTGCCCTCCTGATGGGCTGTCAGGCAGGGCATGCACTGGCCAAGCAGCCACACTGACTGTTCTCCCACAAAAAAAAACGGTCCCTGCAGAGCCCAGAGAGGGCTCAGCACATTCATCCGGCAGCTCGCTGCTGATACTGTGAATCTGCATGCTCGTGCTGGGCACCTGCTGCGTTAGCCCATGGTGTATGTGGTAGCTTTGCAGAAATTCCTCTGCAGTCACCCATGTATCTGTATGCTGTAAATACACTGATCGCGTTTCTGTTGTGAGCATGCCCTGCACATCCTGCTCCATAATGTCTGCCTGGAGGGGACTCACGGGGGTCTGTCCTCAAGTTTATAGAGAGCTCTGCCTTCCTAAGCAACACATCTCTTCCTTACTGATTTAAGTACCACACTGAGGCCAGGTCTTAAGCAATGAGGACGCAGGCACCTGGCCCCTGTGCCGTGGGGAAAGGATGGTGCAGTCAAGGGTTTCATCTGTCCATGCCACCTCCCAGACAGCGGGTAACAGGGGAAGCAGCTCCCAGGAGCAGCCCGCTCCTGAAGCCCTTGAGCAGAGCTTCACAGCTGCTTTTTCCCTTTACAGGATTTTCAGTCTCCCAGGGGTACAGGGTGCTCACAGCAATTCCCTTTTGTCAGGGTGTTAGCAGTGCTGCTGGCAGCATCCTGCAGAGTGAGCCCCTTCCCCACAGCCCAGCAGCCAGCGATACACCCTCACCCAGGCTGCCGAGCAGACCCGGGAGCTGAGCCTTACCTACACCTCCTGCAGCAAGAGGCCCTGGCTCTGCCAACCCCCACCACAGCTCCCTGACTCTCTTACCCTGGCACCACTGGTCCTGGCAGCCTGCTTTTCATAGAGGACTGGTTGTCCTTGGCAGGAGGGGAACCACGAGGAGTGTCTGTAATGAGCCAGAGCTGAGACTGAGCCAGAAAAGCACAGAATCAACAAGGACCACAGGCAGGAATTGAAGGCTCTGGACTGAGAAATAGTGCTCCTGATGTGGGTGGGGGTGACCGCAGCCAGGTGAGGCTCGTCATGGCCTTTAAGGTCTATTAGTGCACTCAGGCCCTGGAAAGTGCAGATTAAGTCGTATTAAAACCAGGCAGTGTTTAAGTGTGCTATTCCTCTGGGTGAAGCGTGTGGGAGCAGCCTGAGGGCCGCTGGTACAAGCACCCCATCTCTGTCTGTCACCCACCATCAGTTATACAGGGGCTGAAATGAAAGCACTTGACATGACAAGGTTCCTCCAGAGCTGAGCCCTGACCCACTCGCATGGTGAGCCGGTGAAGCTACCAGCTGTGTGTTTGCATTCCAGTGACCAAATAAAAATAATCCCCTGGGTTGCACCACATGCCCGGCAGCCGGCTGGGCCAGTCTGGCATGTGCACGGAAGTACCTGGCCACCCCAGCCAGCCCGCCCACCCCACGGCAGAGATGAGCTCTGTGGTGGCTGCGGGACCGTGGGCAGGTGACATGCTCTGGTGTGGTCAGGGTTTGGGGTGATCAGGGCTTGTTGAGCTGTGCCAAAACATCTTCGCTCTGCTTTTTCCCAAACATGGGGTGCTTTTCATCCAAGCAGTTCTTACAGCTGTTGCGGTCTTCCTCTCCAGGCCACGGAGGAGTACAGCAGCAACTCTGTACATCTGTGGCTTGTTCCCACGTGCATCTGCATGCTGAAAGTTGCTCCTGGCTCATTTGCAGGACCCTCCATGAGCTGCTTGGTGGCACCTGCCATCACCAGTGCACAGCCCCTCTGGGTCATGGGTGGCCCTGCCACCCCCTCACCTCTGCTCTGCTTCTCCCCACCTCCGCCAGCGAGACCTTTGGTCTCCTCTTGTGCTTGTCACTTGTCACTGCTCCTCCAAGGACGGGTGCCAGCCCGCTGATAGGAAGGAGGAGACAGTGATTTCTGTTTGGCCTGTCCCACGGCACCTCTGCCCGCTGTGGAAGCCCTGAGCAGACGTGTCTGCATGCGCTGCCCACCACACTGTATATCCTGGGTGCTTGCCTGGCATGGGGGCCCATGGCTTTCCTGCAGACATCAACAAGCTAGTCTTGACCAAAATGCCATGGTTTGACCCTGGTGTGCTCCCACGGTCCCCTGTGCCTCACGGTGCGGTTCAGCCAGGACACGAGTCCAAGCACAGTGGGGCAAAGTCCAGGGCTGTGCAGCCTCTTGCAGCTGCCAAGAGAGAAGGGCAAATTCGAAGGCAACCTGCACAGAGGTTTCATAGCACAGCGGTGGGGTTGAGAGCTGGGAGAAGTCTCCTGTACCTGTGGCCCTTGGGCAGTCACTGCAGAGCTTGCAAAAGAGCCAGAAGCCAGCTGAGAGCGGAGGAGGGAGGGGAGCACTGCCAGTTCTGCCTCCTTGCCGTCCCCGTGCTGATCCCCCTGCCTGGTAAGAGACGCTTTTGATGCTTTTCGACAAGCAGGCATAGAGCGTGGGTTGGCAGCTTGGTGACTCTGCCCCAGGCAGAGATCAGCCCTTGCCAACAGCAAGGGACAGAAAGAGCGTTATTACACTTTCTGCAAACATACTATTGAGTTTTAGAAGGTTAAAACAGTTTCAGCTGCAGAGCTTGGCCCCTCCACAGCCCTGTGCCTTGTGAAGCTCTGGGGTGAAGCTCCCCAGACACAGGAGAGCAAATTTCCCCTGCATCCCCCGGGGGCTGTCCAGCTGCAAGTGGACTAGGAGCCGGCAGTGTGCTCCCGAGCCACGCGGCCTGTGCCTCCTGCTGCTGGGGAGAGCCTTTTCCTAACCAGTTCCACCACCCTGGCACCAGCGACACCCCAGCAGCGCAGTGCTTCTCGCACCGGGGTCCCGCTGGCCCCGGGACTCCACTGGCCCAGGAGCAAGCCATGGCTATGGGGAGGCTGTGCCAACATGCCCAGCCCAGGGGCATGGGGGACATGGGCAATGCGGTACCGGGTGCCACCGGAGCAGCCAGAGCCACCTATGCCACTGGGCACCAGCATGAACAGGGTTGGGCTGATCCTCATAATCCTAGAGGTAAAAGTTCAGGGCAGCGATTGTTTACCCAGCGTTCATGCCATGGGGCCCGGCTGCGTCTCTGCTTCTCCTGCAACCCCCTGTCCCTACAGTGTCCTGCACAGGGCTCCCTGGCAAGGCGCCTGGGACAGCTCCTTACCCCACCATCCGAGGCTCCGGCAAGAGCCGCTGCCGGAAAAGCCAAGCAGGCATCTGGGAGGCAGCCGGGTGCTGGCTTCCTCTCCTCGGCCCGTGGGAGGAGTGACGGAGGGGGAGGCCCCGCTCACTGCCGCCACGCACCATAGAGCCAGGCCACCGTCCAGCGTCACGAGTTGGGGAACTCCAACAGAGACCCTCGCGCGGCTCCCTGCCTGCCACCGGCCTTCCCTGGGCTGCCGCTGGCCCTCCTGGGTTGCCACTCCCACGGCTGCAGGTTGGTTGAGGGCCTCCCCACGGGCTGTCAGCACGCAGCGGGCACTGGGGCGGTGCGATGAGCAGCTCCACGGGGAAGGGAGAGGGCAAGGGGCAGATGGAGGGGCTGTCACCCACCTGGGAGGGAGCTGTCGGTCCCTGTGGCAGGGCACAGCACTCCAGTGTGCCTTCATCGCTGGGACTTGGCGTGGGCAGGGAGATAGCGAGGCTTCCTGGCACTCGGTAGCATTCCTCCCCATGGCGCCCAGAGGCAACACCGTGATGGTACAAAACCCCAGCACTGGCCAGGTCCCTGCCGGGGAGCGGATAGCAGTTGCCTCACAGCCCCAGACAACATTTCAGGGGGTGCCTCTCAGCTTGGGACCTCTTTGGTGTGCAGGGCCAAAATTTTGCACAGCTGCACCCCTTGGCCCTGAGCCCTGCTCTCCAGCACTATCCGCAGGCAGAGACCCCTGGTGGAGGACAGCATGGCGAAGAGGGTGGCCATCATCGGAGGGGGCAGCAGCGGGCTGTGCGCCATCAAAGCCTGCCTGCAAGAGGGGCTGGAGCCCATCTGCTTCGAGGCGACCAGGGACATCGGAGGGCTCTGGAGGTTTGAGGTAAACCCTCTCAGCCACATGTCCTGCTGGGGATCAGCACAGTGGCAGCCGGGCATCAGTGGCGGCTGGTGGGGTGGCACACAGCCGGCCACAGCGGGGTCCTGGGGGCAAGGCTGAGGGCAAGGGCTCCACGCAAAGAGCCACCACAGCAGCCCCGGCCATCCCTTCCCTTCACTGCCCCTGGCCAGCACTGAGCCATGTCCTGCTCCCACAGGAGCACCCTGAGGAAGACCGCGCCAGCATCTACCGCTCCGTCATCATCAACACCTCCAAGGAGATGATGTGCTTCAGCGACTTCCCCATCCCCGAGGACTTCCCCAACTACATGCACAACTCCAAGATCATGGAGTACTTCCGCATGTACGCCCAGCACTTCGACCTGCTCCGCCACATCCGCTTCGGGGTGAGAGCCGGGGGGTTCTAGGGGGGAGGCAGCAGCAGGGCTGGGGGGCGCAGGGTGCCTGACACCCGCTCCCCCCACACCCAGACCAGCGTGTGCTGCGTGTCCAAGCGCCCCGACTTCGCTGCCACGGGCCAGTGGGAGGTGGTGACAGAGAACGAGGGGAAGCAGGAGGCGGCCGTCTTCGATGCCGTGCTAGTGTGCAGCGGGCACCACACCAAGGCACACCTCCCGCTGAGCAGCTTCCCAGGTACCGCCCCACACCCCAGCACAAGGAGAGACCCCTGAAAGCTTGGCTGTGGCAGTCCCTATTCTCCCAGCTGCTCTTTCTCCTGGCCTCAGCATTTCCCTGTCTTGCTTTGGCTCCAGGAGCACTCTCATGCTCCCCAGGAGGGATTTGGCAAGGCCAGGGAGCGTCCCCACTTCAGTTTTTGGGGAGGTGACTCTCCAGGCTGGTGCCAGGAAGCCAAGCATCCCTTCTCCCTGCCCACAGGAATTGAGAAGTTCAAGGGTCGCTATCTCCACAGCCGAGACTACAAGGATGCTCGGGATTTCACGGACAAGAGGGTTGTGATCATCGGGATTGGGAATTCAGGGTCGGACCTGGCCGTGGAGATCAGCCAAACAGCCAAGCAGGTGAGCAGCAGGAGTGGGGTCCTGGTGGGCAGGGCAGCTCCCCACGGGACACTGCCGGCTCCACGAGGACACCAGGACCAGGGCGCGCACACAGCCACTGCTCCATCCCGGCACTCGCTGCATTTGGCAGTGCCAGCACCTGCCAATCCCAGCTGCCAGGCAGTGCTGGCAGCCAAGACTCAATCCCATACAAACACCCTGATTTCCATCCCTGAGCCTCAGGCTGGGGCTGCTCCTGCAGCTCTTCCCTACCTCTCCTTGCTGGGCGCTGACCACCAGCTCTCTCTGCCCTCCGCGTCTTCACCCAGCGCTTGGGCAGCACGAAGAGGAGCAATCCTGGGGCAAGGACATGTCCCCCCAAGGGCAGCCCCCCAGGACCATCACAGCCTTCAGGAGGTGACGCTTGCTTCCTTGCACAGGTCTTCCTTAGCACCCGCCGGGGTGCGTGGATCTTCAACCGTGTTGGAGATCAGGGCTACCCCATCGACATCGTCCTCACCACCCGCATGAAGACATTCCTGCAGCAGCTGATGACCTCTTCCATGGTGAGCGACTTTGCGGAGAAGCAGCTGAATGCCAGGTTCAACCACTCACACTACGGCCTGAAGCCAAAGCACAGGTGCCAGCAAATCCTCCCCCTGCCCAAGAGGGACCCTCTGCCTCCTGCCGTGTCCAGCCCCGCTCGGCCATTTCCATGCTCCCTGTACCTAGGCTGGAGCCAAGGCACCAGCCCTGGAAACCCGGTTCATAGCTGTGTTGTGCCCAGGCAATGCTCAAAGGAGCCACCGCTGTCCCTTCCAGGGACCCTTGGTGGCACCAGTGCAGTGGCAGCTGCCGAGCACCCCTGGGGGACCAGCCTCACTTGCAATGAGCATCCCTGGGGACGAGCATCCCCAGAGCAGGACGAGCAGGACACGGAGCAGAGACACCCCACCCCAGCACCCTGACGGGTCCTTGTACCTTCCAGGATCCTTGACCAGCACCCAACTGTCAATGACGACCTGCCCAACCGCATCATTTCAGGCAGGGTGTTGGTGAAGCCAAACATCCAGGAGTTCACGGAGACATCTGCCATCTTTGAGGATGGCACCAGGGAAGACATCGATGCCGTGGTCTTTGCCACAGGATACAGCTTCTCCTTCCCCTTCCTCGAAAAATATGTGAAGGTGGTGGAGAACCAGATCCCCCTCTACAAATTCATGTTCCCCCCTGACCTGGAGAAGCCTACGCTGGCTTTCATTGGCCTCATCCAGCCCCTGGGTGCCATCATGCCCATCTCTGAGCTCCAGTGTCGCTGGGCCACCCGTGTCTTCAAGGGTAAGTGAGGCAAACCTCCCCTGTGGCTGCAGCCCAAGCCTGCACCCCTGGATCTGGGGCAAATAGTGCCCAGCCATGTCTGGGAGGCAGCAGCCAGCTGTGCCATCCAGGGCAATGGCATGGCCACTTCACAGCCATTGTAGTGAGCTGGGCTTTGTTCTGAGCGGCCCAGGGACATCTGTACCCTGAGCCCCACGGGAACATCTGTACCCTGAGCCCCACAGGCTGCTCCTTCCCATCTCAAGGAGCTTGGACATGCCTTGGGTGCCAGACTGCCTGCCACAGTGGTGCCAGCAAAGGCAGCACCACAGTGGCCACTGTTGCTAGTGGGGTGCAGCACCCCCATGCTGTGGTCATCCTCCCTAGGGCTGAACAAGCTGCCCCCACAGCACGACATGGAGGCTGACATCAAGCAGAAGAAAGAAGCGATGGCAAAGCGGTAAGACCCCCCGGGAACAGGGAGGAGGCCAGTTTGGGTATGGCTGCTTGTGGGCACTCGTCCCATCCTGTGGCTGCATCCCAGCACATTTGGCCATGCCAACAGACGACAGGGCTTCTCTATCCCCACCCCGCTGATCCTTCCCAATGGCAGTCCGTCCAATAGCACCTTGCTGGTGTGCGGGCCATCTGCCAGCTCTGCTGCCAGCACCCGCCTGCCCTCCCTGCCCGCAGGTACGTGAAGAGCCAGCGGCACACCATCCAGGTGGATTACATCCCCTACATGGACGAGCTTGCCTGCCAGGTGGGGGTCAAGCCCAACCTGCTCACCCTCTTCCTCACCGACCCCAAGCTGGCGCTGGAGGTGACCTTTGGACCCTGCACACCGTACCAGTACCGCCTGCGGGGTCCGGGCAAGTGGGAGGGTGCCAGGGAGGCCATCCTCACCCAGCAGCAGCGTATCATCAAGCCCCTACAGACGCGGCATGTGGAGAAGCAAGCACTGGCCCCTGCTGTGCCCCTCATCTTCAAGCTGGTTGGGGCCGTGGCTGTCCTCGCCGTCATTTTTGCTTACTTGTAGGTGCCCTACAAGTGCGGGAAGGGAGGCTTTGTGATGTGCTGGGGGGGCTGGCTGGCCACCCCCTGCCCTGAGGCAGCCTGTGCATCCCAGTGCTGGCAGGAGCCCTTCTCCTGCCCAGCACGGACCTGCTACAGCCACACTGCCAGCTCAGGGTGAACGGAACCTCCCTGGCTGCTGAAATAATGCCTCAGCACCGCTTTGCACCTCCTTCTGGAGAGCGGCTGCCGGGGACGGACAAGGAAACCTGCTCACATGCAGGATAAAATCCAGTCCCCCTTTGGCAGCACTTTTGACCTAGTGGGGACGTACCTGCTTTCCTGTCGCCTGTAACGTGCCTGAGCCACCACTGGCACACTCACATGAGAGCCAAGTAGCAAAGGCACAGCAGACTTCCTAACTGGATAAAAGTGTGTTAAACCGAGCCAGGTGTCCGTCCCATCACTGACACCACCATGTCCCACTGCATGCCAGGGGGATGCACACGGGTTTGAGGTCGGCCTCGTGCCAGTGGTGCAGCTCCAGCTCCGTGGCAGTGCAGGCTACACGCACACACACACATGCACGTGTGTGTATCCACAGCAAAAGAGCCTCGCCCAGGGTGTGTGCCACCAGCATGCATCATGGTAGCCACAGCGGCATGGCTCAGTGCCACCCTCATCACCTGCACACAGCCCCTCCAGAGGACGGCTGGGTGGGCTGGGGACCTGGAGCGGTGACAGGGGGTCCTGGCCACCACACACCAGGGCTGGCACAGCTGCTAGCCGCCAGTGCGCTGAGCATCCCCCTGGTTTTGTTTTCCACGGCACGACCTACCAAAATCTGCAGCATGGCCACATCTCAGCCCCGCACCCAGGAAGTCTCAGGGCAGCGTCAGCACTGCTAAGTGCTTACAGAACCCAATGAGCCCCTTGGGATGGGCAGGCGCAGGCAGGAGGTGTGGCACAGCAGACAGGGGAAACCTGTAGATCATGTCTGGAAGAAATAAATCCTGTGACGCTCCAGTTGGTTACCCACGGGAAGCACAGGGAAAGGCATCCCCAACCGAGCAGCACCGTGTGGCCCCCCGGTTTGACAGCTCTGCACCCCCCTGAACGTGTTTTGCCCCTGGCCAAGGCTTCCCCAGCCCTGCCACCACTGCACCGCGGGACATGGCTGCCAGGAGAGTAGCCATCATCGGTGCTGGTGCCTCTGGCCTGTGTGCCCTGAAATGCTGCCTGGATGAGGGGCTGGAACCCACCTGCTTCGAGAGGAGCGGGGACGTCGGGGGGCTCTGGCGCTTCGAGGTAAGTCCTGCGCCATGCCAGCCTGCTCCACGGCAGCAGCACGGATGGGACCGGGATCGGTCGTTGGCAGCTAACGAAGCACCACGCCCCTGCTTTGCATGTGTGCGGCAGGTGGGTTTCCAAACCACAGGAAAGAAAAACTGCTGCGGCAGCCGGGAGGTCCCCAGGTGCCAGCTGGTGTACCAGCCATCTCCTTCCCACTGGCAGCAGGACAGACCCTCACCAAGGACCTTACCCCAGGGCTCGTTCTCCCAGCTCAGCCCCTCCTTCCCAGTCTCATCCATCCCTTCCCCTGCTGCTTTGCTCTTGGTCCCCTCCAGCCCTGGTTTCATCTGACCCAGTTCTTGCCCTGCTCGGCCCTTCCCTGGAAGTGCAGGTTGCTCCTCTCCCTGTTTCTGTGCAGCTCGCCCACACAGAGGCACTGAGCACTCTCCCTGCCTCGGGGGAAGCCCTGGAGCTCGTTTCTGCCCCCACCTAATGCGGCTGCTGACTTTCCTCCCCCACCGGGGACCCACCAGCAAGAAGACAAGCCCTCCCACCATGCCCTGATAGATGGGTAGGAGAGACCAGGGCAAGACACAACACACCATGCCAGCGTGGGGTTTGGGGTGGCTCAGTTATAATCCGCTGGTTCTGCCCATGGTGGGTCAGAAATGGGGCTGGTGAGGCAGAGCCAGGGCAGCAGTGCCCGACTGCTGGGGCAGAGACCCAGCAAGCAGGAGCAGCCACTCATCTGGAAGCACCACATCTGGCTCAGCAACCTGCAAGACCCACTGTGGCAACTGGGGCAATGGCACCATGGCAGCTTTGGGAACGTGTCACCTCATCGGGGCCAGGGGTGGGAGCAGGGAAACTAAGGCACAAGACCCCATAACCTGCTGTCAACACTGTATGGCCCCTGCCCACCCAGAGCTTCCTCTTCCCTGTTTTGTGAGGCGGCAGGTCACACCTGCAGGAGGGTGCTGGGTGCAAGGACAGGTTCTATGACCACCCGTGGCTTAATCCTGCACCCACAGGCACAGTGAGGCGCCAGGCAGGGAAGGCAGGCAGCCCTGGGGTCTCTGGCCAGCACTGAGCCATGCCCCACTCCTGCAGGAGCGCCCTGAGGAGGGCCGCGCCAGCATCTACCGCTCCGTCATCATCAACACCTCCAAGGAGATGATGTGCTTCAGCGACTTCCCCATCCCCGAGGACTTCCCCAACTACATGCACAACTCCAAGATCATGGAGTACTTCCGCATGTACGCCCAGCACTTCGACCTGCTCCGCCACATCCGCTTTGGGGTGAGAGCCGGGGGGTTCTAGGGGGGAGGCAGCAGCAGGGCTGGGGGGCGCAGGGTGCCTGACACCCGCTCCCCCCACACCCAGACCAGCGTGTGCTGCGTGTCCAAGCGCCCCGACTTCGCTGCCACGGGCCAGTGGGAGGTGGTGACAGAGAACGAGGGGAAGCAGGAGGCGGCCGTCTTCGATGCCGTGCTGGTGTGCAGCGGGCACCACACCGACGCACACCTCCCCCTGAGCGCCTTCCCAGGTACCACCCTGCAGCCTGCCTGCCTGGTCCCCGACACCCCTGGGACCACCCTCCTCTCTGGCTTAGCCCGCACCCCACTCTGGCTGCTGCCAAAAATGCCTCCACCAGTTAATGTACCAGGCAGGATTGCATAAGCATGCTGCTGTCCCATGCATCTTGGTGGTCTGTCCTTGGTGGCTCTTGCTGTGCCGTCAGCACCTGACCAAAGCACCCTGCTGGTAGGTGTCACTGCTGCCAGCTCGCCTCTCCCACCAGAGACAGGCTCCCCAAGCTGCTGGCCACACACCCACCGGGCTCTCCAGCTCCCCAGCAAGGCTTGAGAGCTCCGTGCTGCTGATGACCTTCACTGGGTGCCAGGCAAAAATGCCCAGAGGGTTTTCAGCTGTGGAGACCCTCTTTGGGTGGGGAACAGGCTGGAGCACACCGTCACCAGGGTCTGTTGGAATAGCATGGACCCCAGCTGCTCCTCTGCCCTCAGCGCGTGGCACCAGACAGGAACTGCAGGAGGATTTTGCATGAAGGTCTCCAGTCTAAGCCCTGCTCCAAGCCAGGCCAGCCCCAAAGCCAGAGCAGGATGCTCAGGGCCACACTGAGCATCTGCCAGGCTGGAGTTGCCACCACCTCTCTGGGCACCATCCCAGGGCTGCAACGCTCCTGTTGGTCATGCTGGCCCCAGCCTGTTCCCAAAGACACACCACCAGTCTGAGCAGGGGGACAGCCACCCCCCGCCCCACGTCCCTGCCCAGCACGGTTTCTTTCTCTCTTCCAGGGCTGGAAAAGTTTGAGGGCTGGTACCTGCACAGCCGGGACTACAAGAGCCCACAGTCCTTTTCGGGGAAGCAGGTGGTCGTGGTTGGCACCGGGAATTCAGGTGTCGACATTGCGGTGGAGCTGAGCCACGCAGCCAAGCAGGTGTGCTGGGAGAGCTGCCGGGGCTGGGGTGCTTATTATTCAGACCCCAGAGAGCACCAAGCAACCCCCCGCAATCCCCTGCGGGCTCCCCTCCCTTGAGCACCTGCCGTGAGCACCCCATCCCCTCTCAACGGGGGTGGCTGTTGTGGTCCCAGCAGCTGTGCCGGCATCCTTGTCCGAGGAGCACAGCGGGGGACCAGCCCAGTCCCAAGGATGCTGCCACACCGCCACCTCTCCTCTCCCTCCTCCCAGGTCTTCCTCAGCACCAAGCGTGGGACCTGGGTGCTGCACCGGCTGGCAGATGGCGGGTACCCCTTTGACTTCACCTACGTCAGCCGCTTCACACAGGTCCTCCGCAGCCTGCTGCCTCAAAGCACCATCAATTTTTACCTGGAGAGGAAGCTGAACGCCCGCTTCAACCACGCGCTCTACAGCCTGCAGCCCCGGCACCAGTGAGTGCCCTGGCAGCACCCTGGGTACCTGCCCCCGTGCTGCCCATCCCACTGCCTGGGCCCCACACAAGGTCTGTCTGTGCCTTCCAGGATCCTTGACCAGCACCCGACCATCAATGACGACCTGCCCAACTGCATCATTTCAGGCAGGGTGATAGTGAAGCCGAACATCCAGGAGTTCACAGAGACATCTGCCATCTTTGAGGATGGCACCAGGGAAGACATCGATGCCGTGGTCTTTGCCACAGGATACAGCTTCTCCTTCCCCTTCCTCAAAAAATACGTGAAGGTGGTGGAGAACCAGATCTCCCTCTACAAATTCATGTTCCCCCCTGACCTGGAGAAGCCTACGCTGGCTTTCATTGGCCTCATCCAGCCTCTGGGTGCCATCATGCCCATCTCTGAGCTCCAGTGTCGCTGGGCCACCCGTGTCTTCAAGGGTAAGTGACACAGCCTGGGGGACGCAGCTGGGCTCCCCTGCCATAGCAAAGCTGAGTTGTTCAGCTGGTGGCATCCTCTCACACACCACCTCCATCCACTCACTTTTTTATCCTCCTTTTGCTTCTTCATGGGGAGAAAAAGCAGTGCTGCATTTTGCAACAAGCCTCACACTCATCATCTCTTGCAGGGGCCGCTAACAGGTCTTGTTGCCTGCAAACCACCTTCTCCCTTTCCTTTCCTGACATTACTTTCTTTGCTCATGCCTCCCACTTTGCTCCTGACATGGTGGCATGTCCCCAAAGCCCCAAAGGCTTCCACGTGCAAGCAGAGGCCAGGCTGGGCTGCAGAGCCAGACCATGGTGGGGGCACATCCCTCCCTCCAGCTACAGCCTCCTTTTCCCCAGGGCTGCAGGACCTGCCGCCATCCACCGCCATGCTGGCTGACATCACACAAACCAAGGAGAAAATGGCCGAGAGGTAAGGACCCTGCACTGGCATCACCCCTGCCACCGTTACCCCTGTGCCCACGTGCCACACCCACCTGCCCTCCCTGTCCACAGGTACGTGAAGAGCCAGCGGCACACCATCCAGGTGGATTACATCCCCTACATGGACGAGCTCGCCTGCCAGGTGGGGGTCAAGCCCAACCTGCTCACCCTCTTCCTCACCGACCCCAAGCTGGCACTGGAGGTGGCCTTCGGGCCCTGCACACCGTACCAGTACCGCCTGCGGGGCCCGGGCAAGTGGGAGGGTGCCAGGGAGGCCATCCTCACCCAGCAGCAGCGTGTGCTCAGGCCCCTGCAAACCAGAGCTGGGGACCGTCCTGCCCGCTCCAGCACCGTGCCCCACATCTTCAAGGTCTTCTTCAGCATCGGCTTGATTGTGGCCACCCTTGTCTATGTCTCACTCTCTCCTTAACCTAAAATGAAGGAGACAGCAGGTCCTCCTGGCAATCTTCTTCCTTTCCTTTGGGCTTGGGTGTTTCTGTAGTCTCTTGCTAGGTCTGCCGACACGTCAGGAGGCACGGAGGGATTTGGTTCCTTGAAGACGCAGGCTGCTCTGTCTCACCTTCCTGCCGTGCCAGGGCCACACCAGGTCTTGTTGGGGGCTGCTCTGAGGACAGGGATCACTCCCCTCCCCTAAATCCAGGCCTGGCAGCTCCACAAGCCCTACCCGTGGGTTAGGTCCGCACAGAGGCAGTGGGGAAACTGGGAACTCACCCGCCCAGGGCAACTCGGAAAAAGGACAATAAAGCTTGTCCCCCTGCCGAGGGCACCAGGGACCACGCTGCGTGGGCTGTCTCCGTCTCTGGTGTCTGTCCTGAGGCGTCTGTCCTGCCCACGCAGGGCCTGCCCAGCCCTGGCCACTTGCACCCCACAGCCGGCCTGCTCACCGCCTAGGCAGCCAGCTCGCCTCACGGCCCGCCCCTCAGCCCGGCAGCCCAGCCCCACAGCCATCCCTGACCCCCGTCCCCGCCACCCCCTGGCCCCAGACCTGGCCCCAGACCTGGCCCTGCCCTTAACCGACATGGCCGCCCGCCGGCTGCGGCGCGGGTGAAGTCGCACGGCCCTCAGCCGGCACGTCCGCGCGCCAGGCCAGCCGCCGTTAACCACAACGGGCGAAGCTGCCCTCAAAAAACATGGCGGCTGCCCGGCAGCGGGGAGGGGGAGTCCGCGCGGGGGGGAGGCGCGGCCATAGAGAGGCGCGCGGGGGCGGGCCAGAGCGCCCCGCAGAGGCTGGCGGTGGCGGCGGGGCGTGTCGCCATTTTGGACGGAGGCGGAGAGCGGGGCGGCGGCGGCGGCCAGGTGGGGCTGCGGCCGGGGCCGCGGGGTGTCACGGCGGGGTGTCACGGCGGGCCATGCCGCGGGTGGGTGAGTGGCAGCTGGCCGGGCGCTGCTGCGGGAGCGGTGGGTGAGGCTCGGCTGGGCGTCCCCAGGGGTGACACTGCGGTGGGTAACGGTGGCCTGGACCCCTCGCTGGTGGCTGACCCCAGCCGTGCCCTGCAGCCGGCTCGGAGCCGCTCAGAGGGCCCTCTCTCCTGCCGGCGCGGCCCGCTTCTCCTCAGGGCCGTGGCAGATGCCGCTCCGCCGTGACCTGGCGGGGAAGGGGAGCGGGCGGCCGTGGGCCGAGCGTGCAGTGGCAGCCCTGCCACCACCACCGCTTTGCAGAGCCCTCGTCCCAGCCGTGCGGCTCGGCGTGAGTCCGGCGGAGGGAGAGTTTCCTCTCCCCGGTTCCCCAGCTCATCCCCTTAACCTTACGGCGACCTCCCGGCCGAGCTCTGGTTCCGTTCTCCGAAAGAGGGAGGTGGGAGAGTCCCGGCGAGTCAGGCTTCCGTGGGGTAACTCCAGCAGCAGGTGTGAGCCGAGCAGGCTACGGGCAACTGAGGGTGCTGAACAGAGACCCCACCTCTCCAAGATGAACCCCCCCAGGCCGGCTGCCAGCGTTGCACCGTGTGGGTCACTGGCCGAGCAGGAGAGGCAGCAAGCGTGATACCTTTCGGGGGGAACTGGTGTATTTCACCTGTCATTTTCAGAAGTGGGAAGATGGGGCTGGTTGAAACTGAAGGGGCCTTGTGATCCGGTCGGCGAGCACCCACCTTACTGCGGACTGCAGCTGGCAGCGGCTTGCTGCCAAACTGGGAGCAGATGTGCTGAGACGCTGCGGAGGTTTGCCTGGCCTGTGGTGTGGGCAGCATCACCGTCAGTGCCTTGAACGTACTTGTGTCACAACATCAGAGCATGCTGTGCAAGGGCTTGTCTGAACGCAGGAGGATTTCAGCTGTAGAAGTTAATTCAGTAAAGCCAAGTACTGCAGGCTATGCTCGAAGAGCTCACTGTCCCGGTGCAGCGGGGTGCCTGTGTGCAGGATGCAGGAGGTGGGGTGGTCTTGCCAGCATGGGATTTCAGATGCCACATGCTGGGTAGGAGCCACCCCTTGAGAGAAACTTCAGGAGGCATTTGAAGAGTGTGACCTATAAGGGACAAGCAGAGGGACTGGAATCATTTTAGAGAAGAGGAAGGGAAGCTTTCACATCTGTTAACACCTGCACGTATCTCTCAGGTCTATCTTGGTACAAGAGGTCTGTCTTGGTACAAGAACATTTCCTACCTTCCTCCCCATGGATGAGAAGTAAGGGACCTTAGCGGAGTTACTGGGGAAGGAGCTCCTCAACAGCAGGTCTAGTGGCACAGGGGCAGGTTTTGTGAGGAGCTGGCTGAGCCTTCCCCAGGGCCAGAGCAAGTGGTGCAGCTCATCTGATCTGGATCTTCAGGTATACTTGATCCTCACTGAGAGGGGGTGGGGGTACGAGTTAGCTGCCCTCTTGAGGTGCCTTTTAGCCCTCAGGATTTAAGAAATACTTTAGTAATTGCTCTGTGACATTCTACAGCCTGGCTTTGGCTGGCACCCTTCATATAACTTGATCTTCTAAACAGATCCCCAAATGTCACAACTAAGCACATGAAGCAAGGCTGGCTGTCCTCTTGCCTTGCCCTGCAGAGCCCATGATCAGCTCAGTAAACTGAAGGCTGCAAAATAAGCCTAGGAAGGGGGCAAGAATCCCAATCCACCTTGGTTGCTGGAAACTGGGTAAGGCCTGAAGAGTCCCATGTAGCTTGTGGTGGCTTTGTTGTTTGTCCCGAAAGGTGCGTTCATGGCATGTCGCCGTATGACCAGTTCTTCTGTTTTGCCTGGGTGAGATCGGGGATGACAGCCCATCTCCAGCTGCAGAGTGGTGCTGAGGTGGCTGGGATTGCCCGTCCCTCATCATGTGCCTCCGGATGGCCAGGCAGATGCCAGAGTGCTCGGGGTGGTGCTGCTGGTTCGGGTCACAACAAGCAGACCTCCTCGCTGTGCTGTGCCGCAGCTGACGTGGTGGCTTGCCTGGTGAATCATAAGTGAATGCCACCGAGAGCTGAGCTTTTTGCAGACATCGTGGCATTAGCCCCACACCTTGGCCAAGCTCCAGCTTGGGTGATTCCACTTGGATACTTTATGCTCCTGGTCGCCTTTGCAAGGTGCAAAGCTGCACTATTCTGCCTGCAAGCTCTTGGAGACTTGTTGGGAGCTGTTAAACAGCTGCTGCTTTCACTCTCTGGCTGTTTTCTTGCTGGATGCAGGGGATTTGTCTGTAGAGCCTGACTGTGGGACTGTGAAAGAGAGTCTGTTAACGCCAAGCAATTGATTTGCCAGTAAAGGTTGGCTTTATTTTTCCCATCAGCCCCTCTACTATGCTGGCTGCTGAGGGCTTTTGTGGGGCGCAGTGTAACTAGTATTGGTTTTGGAGTATAACAATCAGCAGCTTAACTAGAGTGATGGTTCATAAGGATATGGCTATAATTAGGTCAGTCTTGTTTGTTAAATTCTCATTCAGCTCCCAAACTTGGCAGTGGGAATGAACTTTGGGCCTTTTTTAGGATTGCCGTCAGTCTCCCCTGGCAAAGAGCGTTGGGAAACGGCGCCTTCGCTCCTCTCCTCGCTGCTGGAGCCCGTGGGCACAGGCCCACTGCTGTCCTCTCTCTCTCACAGGGGCTGCTGAGCTGTCATGGGGAACACCACCAGCGAGCGAGTTTCTGGGGAGCGTCATGGCTCCAAGTCCCACCGCTCAGATGGCTCCGGTGCCCCCCACCCCGCCAAGGAGCACCCACACAAGATCATGGTGGGCAGCACCGACGACCCCAGTGTTTTCAGCTCCCATGACTCCAAGGTAAAGGCTGGCCACTGCCTTCCCTGTCCTGTCCTCTGGGACTTCAGCTCACTGGCTGTGCGGTGCTGTGCTCCCAACCATGTGAGAGGTCTGTGGAGAGCTGGGAGGCTGGAGGAGCTCTGTCGTGCTCTTGTCTGGGATGTGCTGGTGGGCTGGTAGAGGCCAGGGGGAAGTGAATGTGGTCCTGGTTGTCTCTGTGTCTCAGTCAGACTCTGGTTTTCTTTGCTCAGATTGCTGGGGACAAGGAGTTTGTATCGTGGCAGCCAGATCTGGAGGAGTCAGTGAAACCATCCCAACAGGCTCGTCCCACTGTCATCCGCTGGGCCGATGGAGGCAAAGAGGTCTTCATCTCTGGATCTTTCAACAACTGGAGCACCAAGATCCCACTTATCAAGAGGTACCTAGTCCCTCAGGTCACTCTGTGTCCTCGTCTGCTCCATTGCAGGGATTGTTTTCCCTTCTCCATGCTGGTCGCTGTTCCCTTTGCACACCTCGGTTCACCCGAGCTGGAGGGTCTGAGCACAAATATGTGATCAGCTTCTTCCCTGGGTGGTGCTGCAGTGGCAGTGGGAAGTTTTGAAAAGAGGGACAGGACAGGATGGGCTACTTTGCTTGTCCAGTTGGATGTCACACAGCAGCTAGTCCTGGCAGCAGAGCCCTGCCCAGGTATGCAGCAGTCCTCTGAAAGCTGTCAGCTCTTCTCTTGGCTGTGGCCTTACCCCATGCCTAGTTGTGTTGTTGCCAGCGGGGGTTGTTTGTTTGTCCCTCACATGTCTTCCTGCCCTAACGATGTTCCCGCTGTTTCGCAATACATCTGTGATTTCCGTGGAAACGCTGTGTAGGACTCTGGGCATAATCCCAGCAAATCCTCTGGAATGGATTTATCTCAATTGCAGGCTTCACGAGCAGAGCTGTTACATTTGCTGCCCCTGTCCTGCAGTGCCAGCACAGGGTTAGATGCTTTGCCCGCGCATCCTCCCCAGTGTGTCTTGCACAGAGTGTCTGTCATGTCGACTTTCCCTGGGCATGCAGGGCTAGAGTGCCTCCTGCGCTCCTTGCAGCTGGACTCCCAGGGGTTTGAGCCACGCTGGTGCTCTGAGCGCTCGTGCCTGTTACGTCTATGCCTCAGATCAGTGACAAGGAGCAAGCCTAACCCTGCATGAAAGTGTTGGGGTGGAGCGGCTGGGCAGTGCCTGAAAAAATGCTGTTTTCTGGGACCCCATGGAAGAGCAGCATCCAGAGCATCAACAGAGTAATGCTGTTGCACTTCTGTTCTCTTTGCACAGCCACAACGACTTTGTTGCTATCCTGGACCTCCCAGAAGGAGAGCACCAGTACAAATTTTTTGTGGATGGCCAGTGGGTCCATGACCCATCTGAGGTAACACTCAAAAGTTTATCCCTGCAGATCTTGTCTTCTTCCGGGGACTAGATGTGATGTAACTGCAGCAGAGGGGGAGCAGGAAGAGCAGAGGGTACCTGCCAAGGGGCACCTCCATCCCATGAGTCCTTTCAGGGGCTGGTTTCTCTGGGCTTAGACATGCTGTATGGGAGAGTCTTGGGGAGGTACTGAGGGGCAAGGAAACATCAGAAGGCCTTTAAGTCCCATTGAGAATTGGCTACAAGTGAAGATGGGCCATGGGGTCAGCACTCACTTTCAGGTTCTCCTCCAAACTGAACCACACAGTAGCAGCATGTGAAGGAGAGGACACTTACCCATCAGCATGTAGCAGGACAGAGGATGAAAATAGGAGGTGATGTAGGAGCCCGGGAGTAAAGGGAAATTCTCCCAGGGTAAACACCAGAGATCTGCAAGTGTAGAGCCGAGCTGTGCTCTGAGGTGTGCAGCAAAGACAGCCTGGGCCGGGAAGATCTAGGAAGCATTGAGTATGCTTCAGTTGGAGGTGGACATAGGAAGACTCTTACCTCAGTTCTTTCCAGCCTGTGGTCACCAGCCAGATGGGAACGATTAACAACCTGATTCATGTCAAGAAGTCTGACTTTGAGGTGTTCGATGCTTTGAAGGTGGATTCCCTGGAGAGCTCAGAAACCTCAGGTCGGGGTGAGTTTTTGTGGCATTACAGCTTTGCATGTGCTATTTTCCACCTCCTCTGCTCTGAGACTCACTGCTCTGGGGGTGAACAGACCCCCTGAGCAGAGGTGTGGGCCTGCACCTGGGAAGAGTAGTGTTAGGCAGCGTGTCCTCAGCAGCCTGAGGCCTCATCTCTGTGGAGCGTCTGTGCTGGTGTAAATTGCTCTGTGCTAGCACCGTCCCAGAGCAGGGCCAGTGCCTGTGCAGGGCTGAGGCAGCCATTTCAGTCTGGTGAACACCAGGATCATCAGCCCTTTCTGTCTGCTCAACTGTGAGTAAGTCATCTGATCTGGGGTACAAGCTAGGCGAGAGCAGGATCCAGGTTATTTTCAGCAGCCACTCTTGGTTTTCATGCCAAGGTAATTTGTACTAGTGCTAGCACATCAGAAACCTCCCTGTCCACTTGTGTTACAGCAGCAGGTTAGGTTACCACGCAGACACTGGCAGTGCTGGCTTGGTGTGTAATTCTGGCAGGTAACTCAGTCGTGTTTTGGTCCGGGGCATGCTGAGTGCAGCTGCCGTCCTTGGTACAAACCGCGTCTCAGATACAGCTCAGACAGAGCTCAGCTCCGCATCCTCGCCCAGCCTGGGCAGGAGATCCATCGTTGGAAAGAAGCCAGCAAGCAGCAACAGCTCCAGGGAGGTGGAGTCCTTCTGGGTATTGGTTGTTCTAAAACAATCAGGTCAGATGTGGCCGGGAGATATGACCAGTCCAGCTTCCCATGGTCCCTCACATGGGGTGAGCAGCTGCTCATGCTAGACTTCCTCTTTGCCCTTTCCAGGACCTCATCAGGCAGCCCTGCAGCACTGAGAGTGTGGAGGGGTGCTGCTTGCTGTGCCCTGCTGCAAAGGGTACAGCTCTGGGGCAAGCTGGCTGCTTGCTGCAGGGAGAGGGACCCAGCTGTGCCGAGAGCTGTGTGTGGGGGTCCCAGGGTGGATGCCACAGGGTGCTTGTGCTGTGTCAGTGCACGTACCAGCTTACAGCCCTGCTTGGAAATGCCCAGGGCTCGCCTGGCTGCTTATTCCGCTGTGAAAAGGCCAAGCTGTTGCTGTAGGATACATGGCCATGGCTCATGGAAGATGTTTGTGCCTGAAAGACCCTGCTGGGTCTTTCTCAGCTTCTTGGGAGCTGCTCTGTGCTCGCCCGTCCTGCTTTAGCCATTTCATGTCTCCTTCATTCTCTTCTTTTTAGACCTATCAAGCTCACCACCTGGACCTTATGGCCAAGAGATGTATGTATACCGGCCCGAGGAGCGCTTCAAATCCCCACCCATCCTCCCGCCTCACCTCCTCCAGGTCATCCTGAACAAGGACA
This sequence comes from Strix uralensis, assembly GCF_047716275.1. Lineage (NCBI taxonomy): Eukaryota > Metazoa > Chordata > Aves > Strigiformes > Strigidae > Strix > Strix uralensis. Next base: position 28,300,040 of record NC_133979.1, on the reverse strand, counting down.
CCAATATCTCGGTGGGTACCAGCATACTGCCCGCACACAGAGAGCCACACCGGGGTTGGAAGGGGAGTCCTGTCCACAGGGAGCCTGGTCTCCCCTTGGCTGGGGCCCAGCCCTTGGCATTTCCCTTAACCACGCTGGTTTGGCCCCTTACTCTGCCTGGTGCTTCGCTGAGCTCTGTTCCTGTGTGGAACAGCCAGACACCAGCGGCTCAGATTGCAGCTCCCTGTGATGGCTGGGGCTGGGTGCTCAGGGCTCTGCTGTTCCCCTGTGACACTCCTCTCCTCCTAGTGTGACCCCGCACTGCTGCCCGAACCCAACCACGTCATGCTCAACCACCTCTACGCGCTCTCCATCAAGGTAAGGGCAGCAGGGGGTAAGGGGCAGGCAGGGGAGCTCCTGTGGCTCCCCGGAGCCTGCAGAACCTGGACGGTGTGGGGCTGGAGACGGTGGTGCAGGGATCGGAGGACCCATGCCAGGACAGCGTGGCTGCCTGCTGAAGCAGGGCACACGCAGGGCTGTAGGTTGTGGGTTTCCTTACAGTTCCCTTGAGCTGCCTCCCTGCAGCGTGGTGGAGCTGAGCAGCCCTGGGCTGTCCTGCTGTGCACCAGAGCCTGCCCTGGCTCTGCCCTGGCTCCCTGTTACAGGGGTTGCACGTGTCTTGCTGGCTGTGAGACTGGGGACAGCAGGGATGGGACGGGGCTGCTCCCCAAGCCTACCGAGCCCTTCCTGACGGCTGCCGGGGGGTGTCCCACGCCCGGGTTGGTGCAGCCAGGCTGCACTGAGCTCTCCCGCTCATGTGGTGGCTCTCGCAGGATGGCGTGATGGTGCTCAGTGCCACGCACCGCTACAAGAAGAAGTATGTCACCACGCTGCTGTACAAGCCCATCTGAGCCGGGGCCTCGCCCGCCCCCCACGCAGGACACGAAAAGCCGCTTTGTCTGCACACGCTGGGCCACGGGACTGTGTGAGAACTGGCCACTGGCTCCAGCCTCGAACCTGGCAGGGACACAGGCCCAGACCACAAGCCCAGGGCCACTGGGGCCTCTGACACTGTCCCATCCTACTGCTGTGGTTTGATTTAACCCTTGGATTCTGCCCACCTACAGCTCCCCTTGGCTTCTGTGAGTCCCTGGGGCCACTTTGTTTGCTGCTCACCAGAATAGCCTTTCCTCATGCCCAACATGGAAAGGGCTTCACCCTCCCTGTCTTTTCCAGCCCGCAAGGGCCTGGAGGCGGCCCTGGCACTGCCCCTGGCCCAGGCCTCCAGGAACGTGTCCTGCCTGCTGAAGGTTGCTGTGCTGTCCTGGTGATGGGCCTCTAAGGCCACCTTGACCCCAGGGGCTCTGGGACACCCCAGCCTGCCACCTGCCCCCCTCCTTGTGCTCCCCGCCTTTGCGGAGGGCTCTCAGCTTTGGCTGCAGCCCCAGCCCTCTGCCAGGTTCAGCGTGGAGCCAGTGGGAGCGAGGGCAGAGCCGGCCGCAGCCACACTCACCTGCTGCTGGGACAGCGCCGTCGAGGATTGAACGCCCCGTCCCCAACATCGAGTGGTTCCACGGGACAGAGCTGATGTCACAGCCCGGGGGGGCCCTGCACACACTCACGCAGAGGGGGCCCGGGGGGGAGCAGAGCAGGGCGAGTAGCCCCGGGCCCCAGCTACACCGCCCGCTGCCGGAGCAGTGCCATGTGACAGGGTTTTCTCTATTTATTACAGTATTTATTGTTCTCGGTGCTGCTGGCTTGGTGTTGGTGGGGGGCTCTGGAGCAGCAAGGGGAGGGAAGGGAGCGCCCGGTGGGGTGCAGAGCTGTCCTTGGGGTGCTGGGGTGGGGGTCAGAGCCACCCCTTTGGGGCCAGGTGGTGCCTATGGCCCCCCACGCTGCAGGTGGCTTGGGGAGGGGGGAGCATGGCTGCAGAGACAAGCGTGCCAGAAACACCACAACCCAAAGGAAACCTTTATTGGGGATTTTCCAGCCACTCAACAGAACGTGGCATTTCTTACATCTTCCTCCTGCGCCAGGGCCCCGTCATGCCTGGGGAGCCCCCGGAACGCAGCTCCGATACCTCTGTCTATATACAGATACATACATCCACGAGCAGGGACAGGTACGTGGCAGGGTTACAAATGGGACCAGGTCCTGGGGCGAGAGGTGCTCAGCGTGGAGGGCTGTGACGCCCCACTCTAAGCACTGTGGGTGGAAGGGGGTGAGCGCTGAAGCACGGGGCAAGCAAAGCCCAAGCCAGCAGCTGCTGTGATGCCAAGCGAAGGTGGGCAGAGGGCACACAACCACCATGGAAGCCCAAACCCACTAACTGTGCAGCACTGGGCCCCCCAGACTCCTGTTCACCCCAGCCCTCGGCAGTAGCAGGGACAGGGTCTGCTCCAGCTCTCCGGCGTGGCACGGCTCGGCAGCCCACAGGCTGTTCCGGGGCCGGGGGCATCGCTCCCTGCCCTGCCAGGGGCTCATGCGACAGGCAGGGCCTGCTGGGCCTTCACCTGGCGAGAGAGCAGGTGGTGGTGTGGGGACACGGACACAGGCTGGGGACAACCAAGGAAAACAGGTCCCTGTGTGTCCCCACACAGACGCTGCACCCAGCTGGCCCCTCAGCACCCCCGTCAGCTACCGCTCTGCTGGCGGAGCACGGGGGCGTCTGCCATCTGTGCCCATCCCCAGGTCATCAGGGCTCAGCAGGGCAGGGGCATCCACCCCTATCCTGTGCTGGCTGCCAGGGCAAACTCACCTCCAGGTTCGTCCTGGCCTTGCGCAGCACGCTGTGGGTCCTGGTCACTGCGAGGGAGAGAGGGACAGCGTCAGTGAGGTCCCTGCGCCGTGGAGCCACCCCAGGCCCACGGGGACCAGGCCAGCTTGGCCATGCCACCCCGCAGCAGGAGGCCACCCGGGCCACGTACGCTGGCTCACGATGAACTGCTCCATGCTGTCCTTGAGCTGGGCTGTGCCGCGCAGCCGCTCGGCCGTGCTCCGCAGAGCATCCTCCCTCTCAGACAGCTGGGCCCGCAGCGCCGCGATCTCACCCTGTAGCTCCTGCTCCTGGGACGAGACAAGCGCGATGAGTGGCGAGCGAGCATCCAGCCCCGCTGGCCCCCAGCCCCGCGCTTACCTTGCCCTGGTGCTGGGCAGGGCCGACAGGCAGCACAGTGCTCCAGAAGGCAGCGAGGAAAGACGTGCACTCTTCCAGGACGTGGTGCAGGGTGCTGGCGCTGCCCCAGAGGTGCCCGGCGCCCGCCCACCCCAGGGCCTGCAGGAGAAGGGTGCGGGAGCCGGTGCTGCTGGGGCACCCGCATCCCGCTGCACCCAGGGACTCGCCGTGCCCAGCCCAACATGGCAGGGCAGTGCCAGCAACAGCCCCCAGGCTGGGGACTACCTGCCACTTGCCGGCCCTGCAAGCCTCAGGGCTGGTAGCGGGCTCAGGAGCCACTTTACACATGGGCCACGGAGGGTCTGGCCCCCCGCCGCCGCCAGCCCTGTCCTGCCCACACGTTACCTCCTTTCCTGGGAGTGGGCAGTTGGGCAGCCCGAGGGCCGGGCGCGTGAGACACATCAGCTCGTGGGCCAGCGCCTTCCCCTCCAGGATGTGCTGCTCCAGGGCCCGGTAGGTGTCCAGGCGGCCGACGACATGGGCCCCCGTCGGTCCCTCGGTCTTGCTCACCAGTGGGTTTGCCCCACGTGGCTCTGTGGGACAAGCAGGGCTAGGTGACGAGCACTGCCCCCTCCTGCCGTGGCCCTCCCCATCCCATCCTGGGGGCTTGGCCCTGCCCTGGGCTCTCCAGCCTTGCTCAGCAAGGGTGCTGCCACGAGTTTGTCAGGGCTCAGCAGCCTCTGGGGCACGTGTGTGGGCAGGCTCTGGTACCCACCATCCATCCGCCGGGCCACCGACGTGTCAGAGGGCAGCTGGGAGAAGAGGGGAGCTGCTGAACTTGTGCCAACATCCCGCACTGGAGGAGATGGGAAGCAGCCTGGAACAAGAAGCGTCTGAGCCCCTTGCGGCTGGCTGTGACTGTGCCTGGGGCTGTGGCGAGCCTGCCCTCCCTCGCTGCCTGCCAGCAGGGCCACCATGTCCCTACCAGGACAGGAGAGGTGTGTGGGGCCACCCAAGAGTTGCAGAGGGGCCAGGCACCACCAGACCAGGAGCTGGGCAGAGGGGCTGGCAGCGAGGGTTTTGGGGGGCTGGGCACGGGTCCCGTACCTGCACGGGTCTCGGCAGAGGGGCCAGGAAGGCTCTCATAGACGTGCAGCTCCGTGCGCAGGGTCTGCAGGAGCAGGCGGTGCTCCTCACACTGCTGCTGCAGGAGCGTCACTGTGTGCTGCAGCCTGCAGAGGGGTGACACGTGGGGCCAGTGCTGGCCATGCCACCCAGCCCTGCTGGCCCCAAGGCCTCAGTGCCCTAAACTTTACCTGTTGTTGTCCTCCTGCAGAGAGCGCCGCTCCTCCCGGAGCTGCTGGACACCCTCTTGGTGCTTGGTGAGCTCCTCCGCCAGCCTCCGCTGCTCCCCACGCCTCTGGCCCAGCTCTGCTTCAGCCTCCCGTGCCCGGGAGCAGGCAGCCAGGAGCGCCTCCTGCACCCGCGCCAGCTCTGGGGACAGAGAGCATGGAGGTGTCACTGCCAACCCGCTCAGCCAGTGCCCTCCTGGGCTCAGACCCGGGGTCCTGGTGGCCCAGCCCTACCTTGGGAGAGGTGGTCACACTGGAGCCGCAGGGTCCGGTTGTCCTCGCGCAGAGCCTGGTTCTCCCCACTCAGCTGCAGCCCCGGCTCCAGCGTCTGGGTGCAGACATCTCCAGGCAGTCCTGCAAAGCGGGACCCGTGCTGAGTGTCTCTCCCCAACACCTCGCTGTGCACGGGGCGAGCGCCCCCCATGCAATGGGGTGTGAAAAGCCTGGGCCCCCCCCCCGGCAGCCCTGGCCCCCGTGCAGCACCGTACCACTGGCCTTGCTGGTGGAGGCCAGGCGGCGTTCGAGCTGCTCCCGGAGCCGGTCGTTGGTGCAGATGGACTCCTCGAGGCGCTGGCGCAGGCTCCGGATCTCCACCAAGTGTTCCTCCAGCAGGTCTGCCCCTGCCACAGCCGAGGAGACAGCTCAGGGCAGGGATGGCTGTGCCACCTGCCTCATGCCGTCCCTACTATCCTGCCTCACACCAGAGCCATGTCCTGCAGCCATCCCAGTGCCAGGTCTCCTCCCTGCTCCCCCACACCCAGGCAGGATGCCCCCATGCTCCCCAACATGGACCTTACCCGTTAGCCTCTGGCTGGAGGGGTACCCCAACGGCAGGGCCCCATAAAGCGGCTGGCCGGGAGGGGGTACGTCCCAGAGGGCACAGGTCTCGGTGGCCCCGGGGATCTCAGCCAGGCTCTGCAGCGCACCGTGTCGGCAGAGCGACGCCGGGGCTTTGCTGCCCTCTCCGAAGGGGCCCAGTGGGGCTGTGGACTTTGCTGGTGCTACAGGCAGCGTCACACCTGCACACACAGGGCAAAGTGGTGAGGAGGAGGAGGAGCAAGGAGGAAGAATGGGGGCAACACACCCCCACCATGTGCTTTTTGCCCCCTTCTTGCTCTGCCCAACAGCACAGTCCAGTGTCCCCCCATGGTGATCCCCCATCATTGAGCTCCTGCCCTGGTCAAACCCCTTTCCTCTGAGGAGCAGAGGCTCTCCCAGGGCTTGCTGATTATGTGACACAAGTTGGAGGGTCTCAGCCTCGCTCCTACACAACAACTGACCAAAGCAGCCCTTTCCCAGAGGCCCTAGGACATGCAAGTGCCCACACCAAGGGCTAGTGCTGCCTCAGGCTGTGTCCATCCCACCCACCAGGTCCTCTCTATGTGAGAGCCATGTGTCCCCATTGTTCCCCAGCCAGAGTGATGGGACCCAACCACAAAGCAGTAGCCACGGGAAGCAGGAGAAAGGCCAGGGCGGGACAGGCAGGTTAGAGGGGGTGGGGGGCCATGTGGCACAGCATGGCACGGCACAGCACAGCATGGCACAGCACGGCACGGCACACAGGGCAGGCAGGACCCACTCCATGCCAGAGGCACGCGCTCACTTTCTCCCAGCTGCCTCCGGAGCACCTGCAGTTCCTGCTGCGCCTCGGCCAGGGAGCAGACGGGGGTCCCGCAGCAGCCCAGGAGAGGCGGGGCTGCGGGATGGGGGGGCTCAGCAGGCAGGAAGGGGGGCAGCCCGGGGGCCAGCACAGGCAGGGGGGCACTAACAGGTTTGGACAAGGAGTCAAAGTGAAGGCCTAGAGACGGGAGAGAGATGGAGAGAGATGTTAGCGCTGCTCTGGCTCAGCCTGGCAGGGAGTCCCCCTCGCCGGGGGCACTGGGGGCCCTGGCATACCCTGAGCAGCCCAGTCCCCCTGCCTGGAGGCACTGCAGGCTGGGACGGCCCATGCAGGGTGGGTCAGATCCCAGCCTTGCAGGGCTGTGGTACCGTGGCAGAGCTCCCCGAGACGCTCCCCTGCAGCCCCAGGTGCTGTGTGCTCACCCCCCTGGCTGGCACTGGGGCACAGTGCCACACAGGCAGCCCCTGCTCAGGCCTGATGGGCACCTACTGCTGCAGGGACCCGCACGCTACAGAGGGGCTGCATGTCCCCAGCCCACGGCTGTGGCCCCGGGCACCCCACAGTACCTGCGATTCGGGCGGGCTCCTCATGGTACTGGCTGCACTCGCTGGCTGCGTCCCCGTCCGAGCAGGGCTCCAGCCCCTCGGACACGAAGGAGGAGCTGGTGGCAGAGCAGGATGATTCGGAGGGTGGGTGGCTGCTGCCCGGGGACTCACAACGCTCCTGCAGCTTCGCCTCCAGGCTCTCAATCACCTTCTCCTTCTCCTGGAGCTCCCGGCTGAGCCTGTGGAGGTGGCCCATCACCAGGGCTGGCAGGGCAGGGTGACCCCCATCCCACAGCCCTTCCTCGCTGTGCTGTGCATGACACCCCATTGCTGCATCCCACCCATGCTGCAAGGCTGCCCGGAGCCATGGGGTGCCCATACCCAGAGCAGATGCAGCCCTGGGAACCTGGAGAGAGATCCCAACAGCACCCTGGACCCCCACCCCAAGAGCAGTGATAGCCCCAGGATGCCCGCACAGAGCAGGTCCCCCAAGCCCTCCCTGGAAATAGGTACCTCAGTGCCAGGAGTTCGTGGCTGGTTTTATCCTCCCCATCTTGTCGATCTCCTGAAAAATCAAGCCAGAGAGGAGCCAGTCAGTGTCTCCATGCCCCAGGCTGCCCATCCCCAAACAGAGCCAGGGCAGGACAGGACAGCCCAGCTTGAAGCAGGTAGCCCACAGGGCACAAGGTAGCCCCAGCCCTTCACAGAACCCATCAGAGCATCCCTTCCTAGCCCATCATGCCCAGTGTCCAGCCCCAGTGCTCTCCACCAAAGGTACTTACTGGTGCCCAGCTTGTTGCTGAGCCTCTCAGCCAGCTGCCTGCCCTGGGCCAGCTGCTCCCGGAAGCCCTGGCCCAGGTAGTAGTCGATGTCGGTGCCACGGAGAATGTCCTCAAAGGACCGCAGGGCATCGCGCAGGTGCTGGGCCAGGCTGCGGCTCACCCCACGGCCCTCCCGCAGCATCTGCCGGAGGTGGGAGAGCTCGCGAGCCTGTGCCTGGATCAGCGAGTCGTACTTCCTAGGAGAGATCCAGAAGCAGGGGGTCCACAGGGCTGCCAGACCTCCCAGAGAGCACAGCAGGGACAGGGTGCCATGGAGAGAGATGGCACCAACCAACCTCTGGGGCTCGCCGCATCATGCAAACGCCCCAGAAGCGTGGCTGCAGGGAACACATCCAACAGGGAGCCACCACCCTTGGGCAACCCCTAGAGACCCCCATAGCCCCCTGTCTCATCCTGATCCCCATAGCCATACCCCGGCCAAGTGGCAGATTGCAGCTCCTTGGGCAAAATGCCTCCAGGCTTGGTTGCAGGCAGCTGTGCCTCGAGGAGGGTGACGCGGTGCACGAGGTGCTGCAGGTCGCAGTGTGCCCGCAGGGCGGGCGGGCAGAGGGTGCTGTGGCCATCCGACTGCCAGCCCTCATCCTCGTCAGTGAGGCTGTGGGCTGGGGAGGCCAGGGCCGTGGGACCCGGTGGGGGCCGCTCGGTGCCAGAGGTGTAGCCACTGGTGACAGAGATGGAGCGGGCACGGCGCTGCAGGCTCTGGATCACCTTGTTGGCATTGAGTAGCTGTGTCTTGAGGTCCTGTATGTGCTGGTGCAGGGCTCCCACGTCCACCGGAGCCACAGCTTTCCGGGCAGCCTTGCCCGCCCTGGGCATCCCTGGCTGGCACAGGGACCCCGGCTCCTCGCCCAGGCTGGGCTCACTGAATACATCTGGCTCCTCGCACTCTGCAGAGGGGACAGGGCACGGTGTCATTTCTCCACACCGGGTGGGTGAGGCACAGGGATCCCCAGAGACCCATCTCTCCTTACCGGGGCTGGTGGTCTCGTCCCGGTCAGCCTCAGTCTCGCTTCGCCCACACGTCTCATAGCCCAGGTCCTGGAAGTCCACCTGCACTTGCTTGCTGAGCTGCTGGGCGTGGGGTTCACCTGCTGGGCAGCCCCACCAGTTCAGGGTCCCCCTCGGGCAGGATTCACCGCCCCTGCCCCGCGTGCAGTACACTGCACAGGGCACACCAGGCTCAGCACAGACTGCCCCCCCGCCACCCCATCCCACTCGGGTTTTTAACTCACGAAGCAGGATGTGGTACTTCTCCAGCTGCTCAGCTTGCGCCCGCACCGTGGCCTCCGAGGCGGCGAGCTTGTCCTGCAGCTCCTGGCACTGCCTTTGGCCCTGCGCCACCTGGGAGCGCAGCTCCGCGCCCAGTCCTGGCCAGCCCCCGCCAGGGACCGTGCCCTCCACCTGCCAGAGGGGAGACAGGCTGCGAGCTCCCCACTTCCATCCCCATCTCCTTCCCCATCCTAGTCCCTCATGCCCAGGGCACTTACATGGCTCCTGTCCCCTCCACCCGTGGTGCCAGGGCAAGGTCTCTTGGGCACATCATCCTGGGATCGTGCCTCCAGTGCTGGGCGTTTGGCAGGCACAGCTCCCCGCTCTGCCGGGACCCCCTGGCCATCCCCGCTGCCACCAGTCGGGTGATCCCTGAGGGCGCTGCGGCTCTTCCGCTGCAGCCTGTGGGGCTCAGGGGCCAGGGGGGTGCCCAGCCCAGCCTCCTCCTGCTCCCCACTCTCCAGCAGTGATGTGGCTTCACCCATCTGCTCCTTCAGCTCCGCATTCTCCAGGCACAGGCTCAGCATCGCCTTCCTGGGGGCACAAGGCACCGTGAAGGGCAGACAGCGGCTGGGATGCAGGGTACCCCCTCCAGCCACTGCTAGCCACTGGTTCTAGCATCCCAGGGCTCTTGCCTGATTTGGGAGACAGAGGAGAAGCCAGCTTCCTCCAGCTGTGCCTTCAGCTCCCGCAGCTCCTTTTCTGCCTGCAACTCCCGCTCCAGCATGGCGGGTGCCGTGCTCCCCATCAGGGTCCTTTCAGTGCCCCCACTTTCCTTAGGGGTCCGGGGACTGCTCTGGAGGAACAAAGACAGAGGGTGACAGGGATGTTTCCGAAGGGGCTAGGACACGGTCTGGCAGCGGCACAGTGCCCAGCTCTGTCACCCCTGTTCCCGGTGTGGTGCTGCCCTGACTCACGTGCTGGGTTGCCACGCCATGGGCTGCTTCTTCCTTGATGCTGCTGGTGAAGGTGGTACTGGCATCATCAGCATCTGTGCCTGTGGCCTGACCTAGGGGACAGCACAGCACAACAAGGCACTCAAAGTGGTGGCAATGGTGGCACTGCCTCTGTCCCCTCCTCCCTGGCGATGCCTGTGGCTGCTGTGGGCAGCCCCAGGGCGGGTGCCTTCTCTCATACATGCCTGGTGCTGGGGCACTCCCAGCAGGACTGAGGTCTCCCCACTGTCCCTGTGCCCTGCCACCCCATCTCTGCATGCTGGAGCTCCAACCCAACACCCTGTGCTGGCCCTGCACCGAGGGAGAGGACAGCCCCAGGGGCCCGCAGCCCCAGGGATGGCACCCACCCCATCCACATCTCAGTCTTCACAGCACCTCGCATTTGCTGCCCCAACACATGTGCATACACACCACCCACCATGCAGCCACTTCACAAGGCACAGCCAGCAGCAGCAGCAGCACTGGAGTCAGGAATCCTCGCTGGCACTGCCCCAACCTGGCAGGAGTTTGGGGGTGCACCCCACGCAATCACCTGCCTGAGCAGGAGCAGCTCAGGGGGGCACTAACAGCCACCCTGCCCATGTTGCCCAAGCCCGGCTGTCACATGTGGCACTGGGGTCTTTGCAAGCCCTGTGCTGGCCTTGCAGAGCTGCAGCAGAGCTAAGGGGACACTTATGTCCCACACCACAGTGCACGGGGGGCTTGGGCCCACCCTGCCCCACACAGCTGACCCAGGGACACGCGTTTCTGCTTGCACACAGCTCTGCTCCTGGCCCCTTGGTGCAGAGCCCTGGGTGAGGGCTTGCACCTCTTGTCTGGGCAGCTCTTCCCCCACGCAGCTGCAGAGCACTGCCTGCTCTTACACTATCTTTCCCCTGGGCTGGGACACGGGTGTACCCCCAATCTCTCTTTTGCCCAGGGAGAGGGGAGCTTGGACAGGACCCAAAGCCGGGGCTGCACAGGGCCAGGTTTTGCAGCTGCCTGTGCTCCACAGGAGATGCAGCTACTTTGCCCATGGCCAAACACATCACTATGGGGTCTGGAGCTCCCAGGCAAGGCTGAACATGGGGCAGGAGAGCAGCCAAACATCACTGGTGAAGAAGAAGCCAGCAGGAAAGCACACGGCTCCTGGGAGGGAAAGCTGAGGACCAGCCAGGAGCACGCCTTGCAGCAGGCAGGTGGTTGCACAGCACACAATGGTGGCACGCTCAGGAGACCCACTTGTGACAAGCAACTGCCAGGAGGCTGCAAAAATCAGGGGCACCTCACTGCTGAGCCTGGGCAGACATCAGCCTGCATGGTGGAGCCTGTTCACTGAAGCAGCCGTGGCCCAGGGAACAAGGACAGCCGTCACAGAGAAGCACCATTCCAGGAGCAAAACGCTTAAGAGGCAGCTGGAAGCGGCAGCAGCAGCCCAGTGAGGAAGCAGGTCCCACGGGTGGCATCGAACATAGCCACAGCCCAGTGAGCCCCTAGGGACAGCACCTGCCAGGTAACAAAGCATCTAGGGCTACAGCTCGGTGCCTGCAGGGCGCTGAAGGCGAGGGGATGCAGACCCTTGCTGCAGGCTTTGCTGGGGGCTGACGGCCACGTGCAAGCTGGGTCGCCGTGGCTGAGGCCAGGGCAGGGTGGCTCACAGCCAGCACAGCTGCTCTGGGGACCTGGCAGAACCATCTCCTGTGCCAGAACACAGTACCCTTCTTCTCACCGTCACTCACAGCTCCGCACAGCTCCCAGCGCTCCAGGACTGGGTGCAGAAAAAGGGAGTGCAAAATCTCAACGAGAAAAAAAAAAGAGGGGGGAAGGAAGCTGGTGCTGGGAGAGCAGAGAAGGGTGCAGGTAGGGCTGGAATCCTCCATCACAGCAGGAGCACACCAGGGTGCACATTCAAAGGGACAGAGGCTGCTCAGCTCTCTGCATGTTACCAGCAAAGGACACAAGAGATGCAACCCCAGCACTGTTTTTCACAGACTCCTCTCTTTCACACCTAGCCTGAAGGTAAAGAGAATCAGCTGCATGGCTTGAAAATTGCAGGTGGCCCACAGGCACAGGACACCCAGGTGCACTGGCTGCACTGGCAGTCTTCACGCTGCTGGGAACAAGGGAAAGGAAGCAAGGTCCCCAGGCAAATTGAGAGAGGAAAGAGACCTCCACAAAGAGCTACAAGACAGCACAAAGCACTGCACAGCTGGAGAGAGGGAGCTCTCAGGCAGGGGATGGTGCAGAGAAGCGCACAGCCAGGGATACCAGGGATAAAAGGAGGTCCTGAGGAACGGAGCGGAAAAGTTGGGACACCTCAGTCTAGGACAATGCTTCCCTACGGGGCACTTACAGCAGCGATGCTAGCAGAGGCCAGGGGCAGATCTGCAGCAAAACACACACGAAGAGACAGGAGCTGCCAGAGCACCAGCCAAGACTTCCCTCATGCCATGCCCATGAGTCTGCTGGGCCCTGGGCTCCACGGGACCAGGGAGCCAGCGGGGCATCAGCGCCAGGATGGAGGAGGGGAGGTGGGAAGGTAAGGACAGGGACACAAAGGCTCCTACAGAGTGAAAAGCAGAAGGAGGAAGAGAAGATGGTGCTACACAGAGAAGGGAGAGGAAGGGAATGAGATGAAACACAAGAAATGAAAAGCTAACCAAGTACCAGAGCTGCCCAGCAGCCCTGAGTTGTGGCCCGAAGGGACACATGAGAACTGCTGAACTCGCCAGGCAGCCAAGTGCGGACGCAGAGGCGCGGTGCCGACCTGCTGCGTGTGAAGGGAGGGAGAGCTGTGCTGCCTCCCGCCCTGGTCTGAAGCAGGGAAGAGAAGAAGGGGTGCAAGGCATAGGGTCGGTGGTGCCACGTGAAGCAGTCACAAGATGTGCAGCAGAGCAGTCACAGGTCCAGGTGGCACAGCCCAGCGAGACCGAGCTCTTCTGCTCCGCCCGCTCCCGGTTCAGCTTCCCCAGCAAGCAGAAACAGATGCTCAGAGGTACAAAATTTGCTCCTGCCACCTTGGGAAGTGACGGAGTATGAGACAGCTGATCCATAGGCCCTGCACATGGGAAGCGCTGGTCATCAGAAAGCTGCTGTTATTGTTTCTCAGCTGTCACACCAGCCTCAGCACTCGCAGAGGTGGTGAAAGATGCCCTAGAAAAGGTACATGGTGGTGCCAAGTGGGACTGTCCCCAGCAAAGCAGAAACAAGGCCCTGCTCATTGCCCAAGGGGTGTGTGGAGCCTGTGAGATGTGTGCATACAAGTGAGGTAGCAGACCTAGCCCAGACCCCAGGAGCAGGTACAGGTCTTGGTCACCCCAAACCATCTGTCAGAAAAGAGGAGGAAGCTCTCCCTTGAAGGCACACGCAAGCTAGGCTGAGACAACTTACAATTAGGGGGGAAAAAAAAAAAAAAAGACTCAGTAAAATCATCAATACTGGAGTAGGATTTGTTTTAAGCATAAAATGAATCGTTGGTGCTACACTCAAAAGACTTGTGTAAGGGCTTCAGGCAAGTGTCACCAGGTCTTACAGCCCTTCTCAAATTCTCTGGCTCTGGAACCCACTTTTCCATATACACCTTCTCCTTTTGGGCCAGCCACCATCAACCCAAGAGGGGGATGTCACTGGGTAAGAAAAACGGTGAGGGAATACAAACATTCACACTCATGCACTTGGGAGATGATAGAGAACATCTGGTGTTTCCTTCAGAGAAAGGGAATCTTTATTCGGCCCATGGGGGTGAGTGGAGAAGGGAGAGAGGGAAATCAACTAAAATGGAATGATTTGAATGTGCAAATACATCAGTGGCCACCAGGGTGGGTCAGACAGGAACATACACGAGACACAGGTGGATTGCACTGATCGCCGTTTCCAAAGCAGCACAAAAATCAAACAAAAAAGCCCTGCACAAGTTCTATCGTACCATTGCTAAGTACCAAAGCAACCCTCCCAGAGTCAGTGAGACAGGCTCGCTCAGTTAGTGAACCGTTTCCGTGGCAGGCGGGCGAGCGCCAGTGCTCAGAAGGCATGCTGGGGTAGGACTCTCACACGCTCCTGTTCCCCACCTCCTATGGCGCCCTGTGTCTCCAGCCTGCTCAAACGCTCCAAGCTTCTTCCAAGAGCTTCTTCCAGTTGTCCCCGGAGCTCGTGAACCCCCTCCAGCTCCACCTGCAGAGTGTGGTCTCTTGCAGCGCTAAGCAGACACGCCGCACAAAAGGGAAGAGGGTTAGACAGGCCACAGCAAGCGCACTCCCACTCGGCCCCTCCATCCAGGACTGGCACCTGCTCCAGGCACAGGCCCCGCATGCTCCCCAGGCAGCTTGGCCACCTCTCGCCTCACCTCTAAACCTCCCCAGCGCACAGCCATCCCCCAAAAAAGCTCCAGCCCATGGTAGGGGACTCCTAGTCACAGCTGTTCTTCAGTACTTACCCAAGCACTCCACTTATGTGCTCTCTTGCTATCAGGTAGCTCAAATATCCCAGAGGCTGCAGCCCCGTGAAGGGCAGGGATTAGTGCAGAGGACAGAGAATGCAGGCTGTACTGCGTTGCGGGACAACCGCCTGGGACAACCTAGACAGATCCTTATCAACCCAACAGTTGGTTGGGAATTTGACAGCAGCCTCTGAAAGGTGGCCAAGCGTGGGTGGGAAACTGAGCTGGGACGGGATGAGCCAGGGAACAGAGATGGAAATCCCAGGGCCTGAATAAGAGGTGGCAATGGGGGGAGTTTTGGCAGCATTTAAAGCTGGCCACTGGAACCTCTTCATGGGAAGAAGGCTGCCTAAAACCTGGACTCCCAAAGCCACGTGTCTGATCCTTTGCTTAGACTCCCTCTTCCCCACTACGGGCTCTCAGACTTGCAGAGCGATCACTGCCTCAGGGCCTGCCCCAGCACGGCTCCACCTCAGCCTTGCTTACCTGTCTGGGTGTGTGTGAAACTTTACCAGGCTGCCGTAGAGCTGCCTCTCTGCCTGGAGAGCCTCATTTAACCGATTCCTTTCAGCCACCAGCCCTTCCAGCATCAGTAACAACTGGTTGGAGAGAAGAGACGGAAATCAAAGGAGGTATCTGGCTGCCCCAGAGAAACAGAGGCATCCCCTTCCTCTCTTGTGTCCCAAGTGTTTGAGTTGACCAGTGTTACCCCTGGACTCCCAAAAAACTCTGCCCTTGAGATAAGTGCTAAAGGGAGCCAATCCTCTCCTCTGTATTTCCCCTAGTGTACACAGCCAGCTTCCAAGAACAAGCACATCTCAGCACATCCAAAGGCTGAAAACAGCCTCATAACTGAGCACCAGCAGAAATGTGAACACACCCAAGCTTGCCCCACAGGGCACACTACCTGCTGCCTTCTGTTTCCAGTAGCCTCCTGTCCTCGTGACTCCGCTAAGGCCACTTTCTCCCGAAGCACCAGCACTTCTTGTGTCAGCCTTTCCACGGCTGGAATTTCTTCGGGATCTACCAGCTGCATCTGCAGATCCTGAAAGTCAACAGCAGGAGAGCTCAATGAAGAAGGGATCAGTAACAAGGACAGCTGGACCTTCATAATCCTCCGTGGAACGCAACTGCCAAAAGTTTCCAGTGTTTGGAAAGACCCAGGTCTCCTAAGGAAGGAATGCCAAAGCACGCAGAGTGTGTTAGGCACAGACAACAGCCTGGAGCAAGAACTCAGAAGGGACACAATGCACTCTGTTTAAAGGACTCTAAGAAGGGCGTTTGGTACACAAGAAGCAAAAAGCCAAATAATAATACTCTGGGGGTTGGGGTCTTTGCTTTCTGGTCAAAGTAACACAGAGGGCTGTAGGCAAACCAGCAGCAATACCATCCACGGGCAGCCAGCCACATTACTCTGAGGATGTGGGGAAAGAAGAAACTCCTCTGCAGCCCTCCCAGGCGGAACCGGCCCAGTAGAGCACGTTCTCTCACCTTGATGAGGTCCTCTTTGATCTGGATGGTCCTGGTCAAGGACTCTATATCGGAGGCCTGCACCTGCAGCTCTTCCTCCTGCGTGGCCACAACAGACTGGAGAGCAGCGAGCTCCCGCTAGGGAGGGAAGAGAAGCCCATGAGAGACTTCAGAAAGCCAACACCCCACTGCAAGCTGCTGCCTCATTTCTCTCACTGGGGGTACCCTCACAATAGGGGGTCCAAAACTTCCAGTGAGGGGCAGCCCAATGGTCTCCCGTAAGCAAGGGAGATGGGCACAGGCTCCATCACAAGCTCACCCTGCTTTCCCTTTCCTTCTTTGCCATCAGCTCCAGCTCCTCTTTGGCATTAACAAGATCCTTCTCAAGTTCTGCTGCTGACATTGTAACTGCAAAGACAGCATGGTTACTGCAGGGAAACCGTGCATCAGCTCTGACCTCAGTATCAGACGGAATTCCTCTTCAGCAAGGTAAGTCCACAATGCTCGTGCTCCCCATCACACTGCTTCTTAGTAAACACAATTCTTCCCTGTTTGATCCTTAAACAGCAGCCCAAAGAAACAGCAACATCCCAGGCCTGCTGTCCCACCCCGGCAAAGTTCAGGTGTCCTGGCCCCAAGGCAAAACCCAAGCCAGTTGCACTTGTCTCAGCCCAGCCTGAACTACGAAGTCAAAAACCCTTCACTGGACAGCATCAGCTCTTGAGCAGAAGCACCTCACCTCAAACCCAACACAAGCCTCTCTCTTTCCCATATTCCCATCCCCAAACATCCCTGAACCATCACCCAAAGGGGAGGCACAGCTTTATTTGAAAATACTCACGCTTGCTCAAAGCTCTTTACTCTCTTCACAGTTTCATGTAACCACGTTTCCCCCACATCAAAAAGCCCTGGTCACGTTTGGGGACCTCAAAAGAAGCTGTCACCACACTCACCTCCCTCTGTCCTGCAGCTGCTGTCCCCCTGTGGGGGTCCGGCAATGACTGTAGCTCCACAAGCTCTTTGCAGTATTTCCTGAAAACACAAAAGCGTCCAGGTTTGCATCTTTATGGGGAACTTAGCACTTGCAGTTACCCCAGAGCTCCAGGATTGCAGCAAAGCTGTTGGCTGCTTTGTTGACACATCTGAAATGTGAGAAACCAAAGAAGGGGATCTAGCCAGGCAGTGGGGACAGGTGAATTGCACCCAACCTAGAAGCTGTATGTGTGGGCAACAGGGCGCTGGCCTTGTTTTATTTGGCACTGGGAGGTTGCTGGCAGCGAGTGTCTTCATAGTAAGGATTAGACAGGTTTCACTCAACTGCAGCAAGCCCATCTTTCAGCTGAGACTCTACAAAGGCCTACATCTTCATCCAAAGATGTGGCCCAGAGGGACCATGCAAAAAGGAAAACACAAAGCTTGGCCCATACACACATCCCTGGAAGTCTCTAGAGCTCACTTTGATCCTGGGAATAGAAACAAGCAACCTGTTTACAGCTGCTTAAAAACGTTCACATGTCAGCTCACCAATAAACCACTAACAGCTGCTCAAATAGGAGTGTGGCATATGTAGCCTTGGAGCTGTGTTCAGCCTCAAAGGGGGTTTTAGCAAAGCTGCTTTAAAAATACCAACTCCAATTGTGGAAGAGACAGTAAACAGCCAGCAGGCTCTGCCAGGAATTAGTGGGACCTAAAATTAGCTCTCCTGTCCCCTCCAGAATGTGACAATGTCAGGGAGGGGATTACAATACAGCGAGGCAGCCCAGCCCAAGGAAGGACTGGGTCAATGTTGAAAGGTCAGAAGGTGAATTTTTTTCATACTCTCACGTGCCCTAAGGACCCAAATACTGCTTGATCAAAAGAAAGGAGGAGATACTGAGTGACAAAGGCTGGTGGAATCAACATCAGAACATCCAGGCAGCATTTCTGCTCCTCAGTTTCTTCTCTTCCTCCTATAGGAAGTCTCTTCCCTAATCCCACTTTCATTTCTATCATTCTCTGTGGTGCTCCACTCTCTCCCATTTCCTTCTGTGGCAATCAGTTCTCTCTGGAGCCCCGAGGCCACAGGCAGACAAACACAGTGTACGATTCTTACTTGTATGGGCTGTTTGTCCTGCTTCAACAGCCTGGCACCAGCCAACTGGGTCCCGACAGGCTCCTTCCCCAACACATGCTGGCGTAGGAGTTGTAACTCGCAGCTCCTTTCAGCCAAAGCATGTGCCATCTTCTCAGCAGCCACCTGATTGAGCAGGAAAAATAGGGGAAGGTAGGACTGTGACCAGGGGTAAGATCCCTGTCCCTCACCTTCCTTAGAGACTAAGGGAAACCATCTCAATATTTGTCACTTTAGACCAGAAGCTCTGCAAACCAGCCGGAGAGCTACTGCTCCTGGCCACTCACAGCAACTCCACTGCAGCCCTCCCATCTCTACTTGTCAGACAGCCACAGGAAGGCTCAGCCTCTCTACTGAGAACAAGCTCCTCAGTTTCTCTCACCCCACTTAAGAGGGGAGAATGGACAGAGGACAGACACTGAGCAGAAGGCAGCGCCTTGGCCTCTTAGCTCCCTTTTTATGAATGGAAACTTGATGCAAAGTATTTTGGGTAACGCTAAACTGCATCCAGTGTGCAAGAGTAGGCAGAGTAGGAACTGTGGCTCTTTAAGTGGCATTTACATGCCCAGGAGCATGCACCAGTTTGACCAACATGTAAATTAAGAGGCAATGAGCAGAGCTTCCTCAGGCTTCTGCGCTGCACAAGAAACAGCTCAGAGTCGTCCTTTCTGGTCTGGTAACGCCCACAGGAAGCAGCGACCCTCCCATGGCCCCTCTGCTGCCCTGAGCCCAGGAGCACAGATATCTAGGAGGATCTGCACCTCCTTCCCCACCACACACACAACCCTGCCCAGCCCACTTAATGACAGGGACCTGACACCTGAACACTGCTAGAAGAGCTGTTGCTTCATAACTGCTCACACATGACAGGTTGAGACCAACCTAGAAACAGCTCATGGCATCTCATGCAGTTCTTCAACACTCAGCAGCTCCACCAGGCTACACCAACAGCAGCCAGAGAGCAGCTTCTGCTTGCTTAACGCAAGGCAGAGCCATCCACCCCAGCCCCCCCACTGCGGCACTGCTACAACTCACTCTGCTCTGCTGCTCCTTGGTGCTCACGGCCTGCAGCAGCTCCCGGATTTCAGCATCATGCTCCGTGGTCTGATGGTTCCTGTCACTGAGGAGATCCTGCAGCATCTTCTCCTTGTGCTGGAGACGCAAGCACAGCTCCTCTGCTATCTCACTCTGTCCTGGGCCCAACTTGCACAGCAGAGTTGCTGTAAGCTCCTGAACAAGGGGGAGGAAGGGAGAGATGGAGAGACATTGCTATCATCAAACTGCACGCTGTTCAAGGACAGCTCTTCAGCCTGGGTGTAGCCAAGAGCAGTGTCTCAGCAAGTGCAGGTATTTACAGGTGCCAAAAGCAGTCAGCATCCAAAGCCCTGGGCAGAGGTTCAAGTGCCCTCCTCAGAGGCAGGCAGCCAGGGGGCTCTGGTTTGGGACCACTCTCTGCAGACAAACTGGCTGAAGGCTCAGAAGCCAAGTTGAGGCCTTACCTCCACTTCCTTGTTCCTGTCATGCAAGCAGGTCTGCAGCTGCTGGATGATCCCCTCCTGCTCCTTCTGCCTGATGCAGGATTTGGCTTCGATCTCCTCCTTGAGCCACTGGAGGTTTTGGCAGGTTGCTGAGACCTGCTCTAGTTCCAGGGTTTTGGCTTTCAGGAGGCTCTCCAGGCTCTGAGGACCACAACAGAAGCAGATCAACCAGGGACAGAGACTTTATCCTGAATTAAACAGAACTGGAAATACCAGTCTCTCATGCCAGTGGAGTCACATATATTCACCCATCCTCTCCAGACACCACACTCACCTCTACACCCAGTCCAGAAACATGAGTGACCCAGGAACTTGCCCTGCACACAGGGCCAGAGGAAGGCCAACACCCTGCAGCCACTCTCCCCAGCAACAACCAGAGCGTTCACAAGAAGGTTTGTCTAGCACCACACCACACCCAGGTACAAGCACTCACATGAATGGTGGCCTCGTTGCTGGACAGGACATTGCGCAGTCTCTCCAGGTCACTTCCACGCTCCCTTATTGAGAGATGGAGCTGTTGCAGCTCTTGCTCTTTCTTCTCCAGGGCACAGAACTTCTCATCCACTGCTCGCTAGGGTGAGAGGGGTGATCACTCAGAATGGGGCAGTAGGGCTCTGCAGCCCACCACTCACTGGGGGGACACCTCAGCTCTCCCTTTCAGAGGATTCCTCTGGAAGGCTGGGCCATGGAGAGCATGCAGAAGACACGGTCACCCCTGGGGTCAGCCTGGGCTGTACCGCTGATGGTAGCCCAACGGCTGAGCCTCAGGGAAAACTGAGACATCCCCAGCAGACTGCGCTCACCTCCAGAGCATCATCCCTGTCGCTGACTCGCTGCTGCAGTTTCTCCAACATGGCATTCATGGCTGCAGGACTCTTGTCCGAGCTTTGCTGGCATTGCAGAAGCTCTCTTGATTCCTAGAGGTCACACACACACATGCTGCTAGTACAACTGTCAGTCCAGAAACACCCCAGAGAGCAGCACAGGAGAATCAGGGCTAACTACCTCTATCCTACACTTGCTCTACCTCCCCCATAAAAGGATGGCAGAGTCCCAGCACCTGGGGTTGGTTGACTAGTGTCTGCCAGGGCTCACCAGGCATTGCTGTGGGCTGAGGTACTTGGACACCTGTGCCTTCTCCTCATCTTGGGAGCCCAGAAGCATCCCTTTCCTTCCCTTCTTCAAAGGGCATGAATGAAAACTACAGACTGACTTTTGCATGGCCGAATACCTAAAGGAGGAGCAGGGGCCCTGGCTAGTTATGATCAGCTTGAATCTTTCTGCATCGCACCTGCAGAAGCTGTTCCTTGCGAGCCAGATGCTGACTCAAACGGTGAACTTTCTGCTCCTGGGCCTGCAGTTCACGGCATTTCTCCCACTCTACCGTCTGGAGCTGCTGAGCCTTGTCCTGCAGCTCTGCCTGCAGCTGCTGTACCACAGCACGCAGCTCCTGCAAGGGAAAAGCACACACCTTGGCAGTCAGTCCTCAACACACCTGTAAACAGCAGGCCAATCTGAAGAAGCCAAGAGCAACAAGGGCTGTGCGGAGAGCCAGAAATGCTCTGCAATACTACAGCTTTCACATCTCAAAACACACTTCCATGGTGATGAAGTCTGAATTTATTTCATCTCCCAGGGTATCCATCCATCTAAACCCCTTGCTCTGGCCACAGGCAGAGTTTTACAGTCAATGACAGCTAACCTGTGCAGCAGTGGACATTAACTTTGTAACATCACAAAAAGAGATGGGACATTTGCACCAAAGACATACAAGTGACAACATATACACTATCACGTGTCTTTGCTGATTCTAAATCCTCAGATATGAAGCTAAGGAGGCTGGAGAATTCTCCCTGCCACATGTCACATGGGGTTAGCCAAGTGTGCCCAGACTGGTGTAGGCAGAAATGATGAATGAGCAGAGTACTGACTACATCAATGTTTCTTAAGTCATGTAAAACAGAGACTTCCAGGCTAAGTGCTCGTCATACCTGGTTGTGTTTCAAGGCTGCCTCTTTCTGCTGCTCCTCCTCATGCACCATGGTCTCTAGGAGCTGGGTTGCTCTCCTGGCTTCAGTCAGTTGATGCTCTTTCTGGTGCTGAGCTCTTTTCAGTTTCCGCACCTCCAGCTTGGTGCAGAAAAGCGTATTCTGAAGATCTAGCAGTGACATTTGCTGCTCCTGGGATGAGAGTGGGCTCTCTGACATCTAACAAGAGTGGGAAGCAGAGAAACTCAAAGAATCACTTCATGAGAGGGATTTAAAAATCAGGATCCCTGCAGAACGAACCTGATGTATTTGAGGCTTTCCAGTGACATACCTGCAACTGTCCCAGGTGGCTTCTGTGTAACATGTCCCGCAGCTTGCCCATTGTCTCATTCTGCCCTTCAATGATATGGTACAGCTCTTCTGTCTATGAGTCAAAGGACAAGAAGCTCAGTCATTGGCAAACCAAGCACAAACCCTCCCATCCCAGGCCTCCAGCATGGATTACGATGCATGTCAACACCGCATGAAAGTAAGAGCTTCGCAAGAGTAATTTAATGAGATCCAGGATGCCTAGAGATGGATAAACATTCCTTTTCAGTCACCGCCCACAGGACTAGCACACTGTCCTTTATCGGTGAGCACCACCCTGTCCACCCAAAACCATTACCTTACTCTCTTTGCTCTTCAGGACCTCGTTCAGACTCTGGATTGTACAATCTTGCCTTTGCGATGTTTCTTGGACAGATTTTAATTCAAAATTCAATTCATTCAGCTTTTCCTGTAACAACTGAAGACAGAAATATGTTGGTTTTTTAATCATTCCTAATGCTCTACATAAACACCCTTAGGAATCCCACTCCTTACTCAAATCCATACAGCCCAGGTGTTCACCAGATCAAGACCAACATGGCTCCCTCTAGAGTCTGTAAACACTGTTTGAGCTGGGTGGAGACCACTGAGTAAACACACAAAGCCTTCAGTCCCTCCGCAGGACTGTTCCAGTGCTTCTGGTCCCTCCAATGCAGCCCCCACGTGCAGGGGAGAGGTTCCAAGCTTGGGTTCCCATATACTGCCTCCCACATACTATAGGAGAGTCTTACTCGGACTGCCCAGCAGCCTTCCCAGTTTCTATCATTTGTTTCTGTTCTCTTAAGAGAAAAGGGGCTGCTTCAGCCTGAAAACCTCTCAAGAGTTCTGGGAAAAAAAAAAAAATCAACATGGAGAAGCTACACATTCTAAAAACTGTCCCCTTTGTTTCTGAGGTCCTCTAGAGCATTGCAGCTGCCCCTTCACAATCTTCCAGCGCTGTCTCTTACTATCTCCGTCGACCACCCAGGCACTCCTGCAGCAACTGCTGGTCTAGGTAATTCTACATTTGATCAGAGCAGTGGCTTATGTAGTCTCAAGTTCTGGCTTCAGCACAAGAGAGTCTAGCCAGTGCCACCATGCCAACAGCACGGCTGCAAAGCAAAGGGCAGTGTCTCACTAGTCTCTGGGGCTGGTTTACAGCCTGAGAAACTCTTGCCTTTGACATTTTCACCCTAAAGAGACTACCACCTCAAACACTTTTAGGACAGTTCCCTGCTTTTCATTTCATAATGTTCGGTTCTGCATTTAAGCAACTGCCTGTTAGCATTTCTAAACGTGCCGCCTGTTGGCATTCTTAGTCTTGGATGATATGCATCTTTCTTGGAACTTACTCAAGCCTCAATTTCTTAAGGAGCTGGTGCTGCCACATGATTTCCTCATTGTACACACCTGTCACGTTGTCTCTTCTCTAAGAGACACTCCCTTTAACCTGTTTAAACACATCCAACTGCATTTACTGGGCCTTGGGCCTCTATTTCACTGTCAACCTTTATGGTCCTGGCAACTCCAACAGCTTACACCTGTCCCCAGATTTAAATAAAGATCCCATCCCAACAGTTTTTCCTATTTAACCCATTTTCCAAGTGGGTATAATTTACTTTAGAGTTCAAGAGCATAACTAAGAATATCCACCCACCCCTTGCAACACGTGCTAAATTTGATCTGTCTCAAGACAACTCAGATGTATGTTCCTTTCCCAAGAAAGCTTTTCAATCAAAATGAAAACAGGACCCCCTCTGCACTGATCTCCCTTACTGCTTGAAAAAAGAAGGCAGCTGTCTCAAAAGGGAGGTGCCCTTCTCTCCTGCATCAGGCTCAGCCCGCAGAAATCTAAGAGATGGGGAAGTAGCCTCATGCACCTCTCCTTCACCAGCTCCTGGAAGCCTCACCAGGCAAGTGGGAAGTTCTTCCAAAAATAAATACGGAAAATTTACACAGCCCAGCTGCAGAAAAAAGCAAATGCTTTTAACTCAGTCTGGCAGACAACACCACTGAGGAATCATGCATCAGCACACACTCTTACTGGAAAGAAGGTGCAGATGCCTGTCTCTGGCCAGGCTAGGAGGCACCCTCCAGTACTAACTACGTCAAACTCACTAGGCACTGAATTTGCTGTTCATGAAAAAATACCTTGTTGGCAGCTTCAAACTGCTGGATTTTACCCTGCAGCTCTGCAACACAGAGATCGGGCACATGCTCCCCTGCTGCCGGGTCACCTGGAGCCAGCTGCTGATGTTCATCCTGCAAATTCTGAAAAAAGAGCAGAGAAATGGCTGAAGTCTTGCACTGGCTTCTTCTATTCAGCCGTCAGCCCTTACAGACCTTGCAGCATGGGCTTAAACATGCCCTACTGGGCTTTTCTAGCTGTCTCTGAAACATGCTGCCTGTGTGTCCCTTCACCTGAGTGATAGGCTGGCAGCTCTCTGCCTGACCTGCCAGAAGTGCCCTGCCGTACCATGAACCCAGCAGCCTGTCTGGCTCTAACCACTGTCTGAAGGCTGATGACAGATCTGCTCCACACACCCAAGCCACATCCCTGAAACCTCCCCCCCATTCCCGTGTGCCCCACTGGCAGCTTCAAAAAAGCATCAAAACCAGCACCTTCTTCCCATGTTCTGCCAAGCTCCTCTGTGCTAATCAAGCCCACAACCTTCAATCCTTCCCACCAGTCACCCCCTGCTCTGAACCCCTCCACTTGTGATTCTCTGGGCTCTCTTCACAGCTCCCCATGCTCCAGCACCCACACCGTGTGCAATTCCCTGCAGTTCCACAAACCACAGCAAATTCAGTGCCACAGCTGTGATTTTTTTTCATGACACATACCCATTTATTGAGGAAACAGCCTACTGACACGTGGCCTGCCAGACCCTGCTGGTTGAGCACACGCTAATCCCTTGTCATCCCTTCTTACTGTTTTGCTACCTCCTGCACAGTGAGTTGTTAACTCCTTAGAGCAGCATTCAAACCCAGCCACCCACCCCAGGCCTCACAGGACTCATTAAGTATTCCTGAATTTCATCAGTGATGAGATCAATTGTACCAGTGTTTTAAGTGGGAGCCCTGGCAAGCGCAGGCTTGCAGTGCAGAGGCTACAAGAACATGGCAGAGCTTTTCTGAGCACACACAGGAGGACAGCACAGGGAGAACAACAGCCAACTCTGATAAACCCTGTCAGACTGAATCCTCATCTTCAGCAGCCACAGAAACACTGTCTCTGGGAAAGACAGGCAGTGCAAGTGAGCTTCCCCCAGGCCTCTGCATTGCCCCTCACATACAGAAGCTTCCATACAGAAGCAATGCTTCCCTTTACCCTAATGTTTTGTTAAGATTTTACTGAAAATTTGAAGTCAGAGCAAATAATTTCAAATTTGCCCAGACAGAAGGCTTCAGATCAGACAGGGAGAGCTGCTGGAATCTGTCCCACAGCAGCTATTTCGCAATAAGGTTGACGAAAACAGAAAAAAAAAAACCCCCACACCTTTCCTCACAATTTACATATTCCAAATTAAAATAAGCAGAAAGCCCGTGAAGAGCAAAGAGTAGGGAGCGGAAAGGCAGAGCCAGCTCCAGAGTCCAAAGTCCCAAAGACCAAGCTGCCTCCCTCCTGCTTCACCACAGCCATGTCAGGAGCACGGCTCCCCAGCGGTTTCTCCCACATCAGCATTTTACTGACAATCCCTCCTCAGTACAGCTCCAGCAACGTCAGCACACACTAATCCAGACAGAACACTTCTTTAAAAAATAAGAATAATAATCCCGGCATTATCTAAGCCTGCCAAGCTCACATCTGCGCAGAACAGTGGGTAAAAGACTGGCTGTCAGTAGGGCAACACCGCACTCGCTGCCAGCACAGCACCGCAGGCAGCTGCGAGAAGCTGGTCTGACAAAGGCTTGGTTTGGTGGCATTTTCCTGGGGCTGCAGTGCTGAAGGGGGAGAATTGTTTGTTCAAGAAAACGCCCAAGACAACAGTACCTACAAGGTCACATGTCTCAACACCAGATTGCTCTGGGTCACTGTAGCTTGCAGCAGTCAATTTAAAGAACTGCAGTTTCCCAAAAGCAATAAGGGAACTGTGGTCCTATATATCCTATATATTCCTGTCGTGTTATCAGAAAGGCTTTTATGCATATGAATCGCTGGACAGCAGTACCTGACTTTTAGAAAGAGTGTTGCTTGTACAAAGAAAAATCATTTATACACGAACTATTTAGCCTACTAGCTGCATCCAACTTCTCATTTTTGCTGTTAAAAGCCATTCAAAGGATTAAGCCCTTTCCCCCCATTCTGCCAGAACCTGCACCAAACACCAGAACTGCTGCTGCCACAGAAAGGAACGAGCAGTAAAAAAATCCCACAGGATGAATTCCTGGCAGGGACGGTCAGATGGCAGAGGCTGGAGAAACTCCTCAGACGCAGTTCCCAGACAAGGATGGCGGTGCCAAAGCCAAGCCGTAAGTGCGCCACGTTGACTGCCCCACGTTCTCTTAAGAGAAAGCCTATTTTTATGCTGTAAATATATCCCTGGCTGTGACAATTAGTAGCAAGCAACACAGACTACGGGAGCAGCAACAACGTCCTGCTCCACATCTTCAGTTGCTGGCTGCCAGCCTGATGCCTTTGTGCACCAGATGAAAATTAGTTTTTCTACATTCTTCCCTAGCATCATTTCTTGAGCAGGCTTTTATGGGAAAAGCACACAGCTCTGGGAAACGCCCGAGCAGATGGGACAGCACGCAGCACTGGCTGAATAGGAAGCATAATTCAGCACAGTCACAGTTGCCATAGTAATAAACAAGCATTTTTCTAATCCCCTGGGCTACCTAGAGCATTAGACAGCACTAAGGCTGCTAATGGGAATGCAATTAAGCTGACATGGATATTTCTGAATTGAAGCTGACTGAGGCCTTCTATTCATTAAGGAAAGTGGTAAAGGAGTTACAAGTTCAGCTTTTTGACTGCATACTAATGACGATTTCATTAAAGCCAGCAAAACAAAGGCAATCTGGAGCTACACGAGGACTACCATCAAGGCAGATAACAGCACCAGGAAGTCCTGTGAAAGCAGGAGCTTTCACAGCAACACCTGCTACTAACTGATCAGAAAATAAACCAGTTATATAGAATACCAACCCTGAAGTCATCCTCTGGCACAAGTCCACCTGCAAGGAAAACACCTTTTCCTCAGGGCATGCGCCACAGATCCCTGCACGGATCTGCACGTTAGGCAGGTTGGAGGCCTGATCTGCAGAGGCAGGGCACTGGAGACAGGCGTTCCTGACACTGAACCATTACCCAGGCACAAAGAAAACACATGCCCAGAAGCTTAAAACACTCCCTTTAGTTGTTGATAAAAGTCACACTGACTTCTTAAAGAGAAAGCTGAAGTGAAACTGGTGTTTTCTCTGCAGAAAAATGACAAAGCATGCAAAGAGCTTAGACCCATCTAGCAGGCTGCACTGACAGGGAGAGCTGGTGGAGGGGGGGAAGGTTAATTTCCCAGAACACAAGGAGGAAACAGACGACAGGAGAATGACAGAGGAGAGAGGCAGTACACCTAAAAAGGACCGAGCTGCCTATTCTTAGCCCTGGGTTCAGCGACACGTGGCTATCTATTATCTCAGCACAGAAGAATCCCTAGTGGGCTCAGCATTGGGCCACAGCGACGCTGCTCAATCGAACAGCAAGACAATGACCTCTACCTGTACCCGCAGCGGCATATAATCCTCACAGAGGTCATCCCACAGCTCCTGCAGTTCAGAAATCTCCAGGGAAAGACCCAAAGGAGCTCTGGAAAAGGATTTTCTGTCTGCATTCACAAAGGCAGAACCAGCACATGCTAACCCAGCAGAAGAGCTGCCATCTGCCAAGTCACGGCTGAGCTTGGGAGGGGGCAAGTTGGACTTCACAGGAATAGGTAGCCTGCTGCCTGGGGGGCTCTGAAGGGGTTTGTAGTCCAAAGCCTTGATCAAACTGAGGGCCAGCTCCAGCCTGTTCCCGCTCAATGAAGAGTTTGGGGTCATGCGGTCATCGGAGAAGTCATCACCTTTCCCATTCCCTTTCACCCCCTTATCTGCATCTTCGTCCTTCTGCTGTGGAGGGCTTGTCTCCACAGTCGTGTCCAGGGACTCAACAGAGGATGCAGGCGTGCCTTCCTCCATGCTCTCCCCATCCACAGGCACTCTGGCGCTGGTGGACTCTGCCACATCACACACGGATGACTCCTCGTTGCCCATGCTGGCCGACCACCGGCTGGACAGCCCGCAGGAGATGCTTCTGGCCACCTTTCGCGGCACTTTGCAAATTGCTTCATAGTCGGCATCAGCCACCCGCAGCGTGGCACAGCCTCGGCAGCGCCGCGGGCGGTTACTTGCTCCCTCTGAAGCATGGCAGCTATGTGACTCCAAGCCGTGCTCTTCCTGATCCGTCCAATATTCATACCCAGAATAAGCAAAGTCCTCCTGAAGGAGGGCAGCGTACCGTACGTCAGGCAGGTTAGAAAGGTCCACAGTCCCTTCTCCACCTCTGTCATCTGTGCTAGAGTCCTCGTTGTTCCTGCGGTACATGCTTGCAATGCAGAACTTGAGGCGGTCTTTCTCCAGCAGCAGTTTCTGCAGGCGCTCGATGGAGAGGGCTTCGATGCGCGCGATGACAGTGTCGAACCTGTAGATGCGGTCCAGCATGAAGGCACACTTGCTGCAAGCGAACTCAGATTTGCCATCCCGGCACAGCTCCCTGCCCAGGACGTGGGAGAGCAGCACCTGGAGGTTCAGCTTGGCTGCCGTGTGGAAGATCCATCGCCGCTGGTTGCCGCACAGCTCCCGGGCACAGATCCGGCAGGTTTCCTTCATCCTCCCTCCTGACCAGCACCCAAACCTACTTCTGGGGCCTCTCAAGAGACCTTCCTGAGGCCTCTCCCACTCACTCAGCACATCTCCCAGGGTGCAGCTCCCTCAAGCCCTGAGCCTACCTGCAATTCTCACCCCACCAATCCCCCCTTTTTAGGGGGGTGACACACCAGGACTCCTGGTGCTACAGAAACATCCCACCCTACACACCTTCACATCTCAGCCCAGCCACAACAGGGCTGCCCCCTCTCCTGGCTGTCCCCCCACTGCCCCTCCCCCCCTTCACTGCCCCCCTCTCCTCACAGCTCCCCCCCTCCTCCGCTTCCGAGACTGCCCCCTCTGTCCTCGCTGCCCTCCCTCCCCGGGGCTGCCCCTCACCCCGGGCTGCCCCCCTGGCCCACAGGCCCCGCCGCTCCCTCCCCCCGCCGCCGAGGATGCTCCTGCCACGGCGGCGCCCGGCTTGTGGCTCAGATTTCAAGATGGCGGCGAACGACAGCCCCCCCACGCATGCGCGGCGGCCGCGGTGCCTGCCGGGATTTGTAGTCCCCACGGCCGGGTGTCACGCATGCGCAGTGACTGCCCGCGGCCCTCCCCGGGCACACGTGGCGCCCGCGGCGGCGGCACTGCCGGGGACCGCGACCGCGACGGGGCAGGGGCCCAGCCGCAGTGCCGGTGCCCAGCCCTAGTGCCAGCGCCCCCCACTAGTGCCTGTCCCCAGTGCCTATCCCAGTACCAGCGCCAGGTCCCCACCCCAGTGTCAGCGCCAGGTCCCAGCCCCGATGCCGGTCCCAGTACCCAGCCCCAGCAGGCCACCAGCACAGCGCCTCATGCCACCCAGTGGGTGCACCCCGAGGTCCCACCATGCAGGCAGCTCACGCACCGATGGCCCACGGCTGCTGGGGACAGCCCTGTGCCATCAAGATGCAGCATGGCCAGAGCTGCGCGCCTGCCAGGAACATGCTGCTCTGCTCCCTCACAGCCCCAAAATCCCACCTGGCACCATGCCGGGCTGCCGGGGGTATTTTAAGACCCGGGATTTAAATGGCAGGCAGGCGCAGGCAGCACTGCCGCTGCAGAAGGACTGAGCAGGCTGGTGGCCTCTCCCCCCACCCCACACACCAGGTCCTCCCGCCTCCCCCCCCCGCCCCCGCCAGCACTGCAGCACAGCTGTGCGACGCTGCTGGGCTGGACATGGCACAGCCCTGACCACAGCCCCGGAAGGGGACAGGGATGACAAGTGCCAGCCGAGCCCTGGATGGGTGTGCTCCTCCCCAGGGTGCTGGGATGGGGTCCCCCTGTGCTTGCCCACCCACCTGCCCCCCCATAGCTGGGGGCTCCTCCAGGCGCTGCTGCAGGTCACGCTTCTCAGCTGACAGTGTCTCCACGAGCCGGTGGCTGTCGGCCAGCTCTTGGGTCAGCTCTTCGATCCTCCTGAGAGGGAGGGAAGGGCAGGAGATGCTCAGGTACTGGGATGGCCCCAGGATGGCACTGGGGACAGCTTTTGGGGGGGTGATCTCTGGGGCAAAGCAGAGCAGCCTCAGGGCTGCTCCCCCTTCCCCACAGTCCAGCTCTCTCCCCTTCGGATGACCCCTCTAGCTCCCCCAGATGCCTGCAGCTCCCTGGCCCTGCATAGAACCAGCCCCTTGGTAGTCCCCGAGGACTGGCCTAGGGCACAGGCTGCCAACATAGAGGGGATGGGTCCTGGGTACCCACCTCTGAGCCATGGCACCACAGCCATCATCGCTCCTCTCCTCCTCCTTCATCCTCGCAGCTTCCTTCAGCTTCCCTGACAGCTCCCGGCACCGCTCCGCCTCAGCTCTGGCCAGTGCCGTGGCCTGCTCTGCCTCACTCCGTGCCAGCCTGGCCTCCTGCGTGACAGCAGGGTGAGCCCCCAGGCACCAACCCCTGACCACTCCCAGCCACCACCTCACCCGTGCTCACCTCCTGCAGGAGCTGGATCTTGTTTTCCAGGAGCTCATAGACGTGCTCCGACTCCCGCTGCCGTTCCTCATACTGCTGTCGGAGCACTGCCTGGCTGCGGGTCGTCTGGTTCTCTGCGGCCACCCTGCCAGGCACAGCACGGCATGGCACGGCATGGCGCAGTATGGCACAGCACAATGCAGCACGGCATGGCACGGCACAGCACGGCATGGCACAGTATGGCACAGCACGGCATGGCACAGCATGGCATCTCATGTGACATGGCATGGCACAGCACAACATGGCTTGGCACGGGACATGATATGGCATAGCATGCCACAGTATGGCATGGCATGGCATGGCCTCCCTTTGCAAAAGCCCCCACCTCAAACCTTCTGGTGTGGGCAAGCCGTGCCACCTCAGGTGTCCCCAGCCCAGTTCCCCCCATGCTGTGGGTGCTGTTTCTGCAGGACCCCTGGGCAGGGCATACTGTAACCTCTCAGCGTCACTGCCCCGGGGACAACGCTCCTCCAGCGGTGCCAGGTCATGCTCAGGCTCTGAACCCCCAAAGCAGTCACCGCATGCTCCCGAAACCAGGGGCTCCTCGGCTGCCATGCCCCCCACCCCCCTGCCCAGCGGTGCCCTGCTGTGGGATACCCATGCCAAGGCCCCTGGGCATGGTGCTGCCCTCCCCGCCAAACAGGTGCTGCCCTTTATTTTTGGCTGGCGCCAGGACTGTAAGAGGAGCCCTGCGGGTGCCCAGCCCCATTGCAAACCCCTCCGCTGCCTGTTGCGGGCAGGGTACAGGCAGAAAACCCCTGTCCCCCATGCCCACACAAGCACCGCAGATGGCACATCGGTGCCACGTCTGCCCCGGGGCAAGGGGCTTGGTCAGCCCTGCTCACCATGTGTTGTCCAGGGCTTGTTGCTTCTCCTGCAGCTCCCGCTTCAGGCTCTCCACCTCCACCTTCAGCTCGATGTTCTGCGGGGCGGGAGGGACGCGGGTAGGATGCCCCCACACTTGCCTGGACCCCCCCAGCCCCGATGCCCAGGGGAATGCATCAGAGGTGGCATGGGGGTCCCCCACCCCACGAGGGTTTCAGGTGCTCCTGGCACTGAGTGGCACGGGTGGTATTTTAGCCTGCCGACGCTGGGATGGGGTGCACCCACTCCATCTGTCTACACCCAAACTAGCACTGCCACCCACCCCGGGCACCCCACCGGGTTGGGGATGCCCTCCCATTCCTGCCTAAGGCAGCAAGGGGCAAATTCCCACACAGCAGCTCCGACAGCTCCAGTGCCATGTCTGATGCCCTCCCTGATACCCCCACGGGCTGCATGCCCCTGGCCCCAGCCCCTCTTCACAAAGAGAGGGCATTGGGAAGGAAACCCCCACCAGGCACCCATCGCTGTCCCCCACAAGCGCTCACCCGCCGGTAAACGTCATCCCGGCTGCCCTCGCCCTTCTGCTGGACGCGCTCCTCCAGAAAGTAGATGCGCAGCTTGAGGCTGAAATTCTCCTTTTTGAGGTCGTTGAGGTGCTGGGAGAGCGTGCGGTACCCGTTAGCCATGGCCGGCGCTCCATGGGGGGGGCATCCCGGCACCCCTCACATGGCGCCGCCGGGGACACGGACCAGGGTCCCTGCCCGCCCGCAGCTCCTGCCGCCGGCCCTGCCGCGGCCCCTTTCCTTTTTTTTTTTCACCTCCCGGAGCTATTTGAGGAATCGCCGGAGCAGGGACGGCGGGGACAGGCGGGTGGTGAAACCCGAGCCCCGGCGGCCCCCGCGCGCCTCAGCCAGGAGGGCGGCGAGGGGGAGCGCAGCGACCAGGGGGGGCTGAGCCCCCTCTCCCCATCCCACCACTGCCTGCCCTGCACCCCCCTCCTGCCCTCTGCACACCACTGGCGTACCCAGGGGGTCTGGCATGTATTCTGCAAGCACCTGGCAGTGCTGGGGGGGTCCTGGTGGTGCCATGGGGGGGTCCCGGCACCCCGTGGTCTCACCTGCTCGAAGTCCCGCAGGGTCTGTGTCTGGGCGAGGGGACCCATCTCCAGGTCCCGGAGGAGACACGTTTGCACCAAGGGGCCAGGCTGGGGCTGAGCACCCGGGGGGCCATGGGACCCCCCCGGCTCGGCCAGCACGGGGTCCTCGTCGCCCTCACCCCACGGCCTGTCTTGGGAAGCTGGGAGGGAGCGAGGGCGAGCAGCAGTCAGATGAGCAAAGCAGCTGCTCCACGCACCGCCTGCCTCCGAGATGTCACCGGGAGGGACGCTGGGACGCCTCGGGGCCCAGCGAGCTGCTGGCCATCCCTTGGGGTGACACATGCTGCCGGGGTGCTGAGCAGTGGTGCATCACCCTTGGCAGGGCACGGTAACGGGGTGTGTGGGGTACGGGGGGGGAGGGGGGGGGGTGTCTTGGGGTGTCTTACCCGCCATGCAGCTGGCTCCGGGGAGCACGGCTGGCCCGTCGCCACTGCAGGGGTCCCTGTGGAGAGGAGCACACGGCTGTGTCACACACAGCATCGGGGGGTCCAGCCTCCAGGATCCCTCATGCACCACCCAGCTGCTGTGCCAGAAGGGCCAGGGAGGGTCGTGGGAGGTTCTGCACAGTGGCTGCTGCGTCTTCCCCACCCTGGGAGGGTCGCAAGTGGCTGGTGGGCACTGGGGAGGCGGCGAAGGTGAGCTCCTGACATCAAATGGTCACGCAAAAGCTGGCCCGGGGTGGGGGGCAAACTCCAGGCAAGGCAAAAACCCTTGTGCATCCGTGAGGATGCATGGTGGGGTGGGGGTGCATGCCTGTGCGTGCGTGCACAGGGGCACAGGGGTCCGTGCACACATGGGGGTGCATGTGTGTGTTCCTGCAGCCGGGAGGCAGCTGCTCTAAGTGCAAAGATGCAAGGCTCTGGGGGCTGTGCAGATGGCGGTGCCCCCTTAGGAGCACTTTAGACCCATTAGCAGCCCTGGCAGGGCCACCTGAGCCCCGCAGCAGCCCCCTGCCACCCCGGGGAGGGGGTCTGGGTGCTGGCAGCAAGCAGAGGCTGCCTCAGGCAGGGCTGGCCCCCACCACTCTGCGAGGGGCCCCATGCCTCCGTGCTATCACGGCTCACCAGCTCCCCACCTCAGCCACAATCAGGTTTATTTTCAGCTGAGAAGAGTGAGTCATTTCATGATTTAAAAGAAAGAGAAAAAAAAAAAACAACCCACAAATAAAAAACCCAGATTTTTTTCCTTTGAAAAAAAACCCCCAGAGTATTTGTTTTCTAGTCTCAGCATGACAGCCTTTTGCTGGGGTCCCATAAGCAGGGACGTGGGCACTCATCCCCAGTGCCATGGTGGACACAGTGCCCTGCCCACATGCACGAGATTGAGCCAGCATGTTCCTGTGGCACAGGCCACAGTAGGGGCCTTTGGGGCCATGTCCCCAGAGCTGGGCACACAACACCAGCACCTTTCAGGCAGGTGACACAGCACTGCCGGCCTGGGAGGGAGGGAGCAAGGGGACGTGGCCACAGGGTGTCACAGCCCCTGCAGCAACAACCCACCACGAGGGGAAACTGAGGCACGGTGACTTTAAACACACCACCGGCCAGGCCTGGCCCTGTGCCCTGCCAGGCACCATAACCAGCATGACACTCAGAAGCACAGTACCCAGGGACACGGTACCCAGAGGTGTGGTACCCAGAGGCACCCAGAGGAACATCAACCAGAAGCACAACGCCTGAGGAGAACCAATAACCAGAGGCACAATATCCAAGGAGCCATGATCTCTGGAGGCATGACACCCCAGGAGGAGTGATACTCAGGGGTGCGATACCCACAGATAAAGCATACAAGAAGCCACGATACCCAGACTCAAGATGCACAAGGACACACAATACTCAAGGAAGCACAGTACCCAGCGGCATGATATCTCAAGGCATGATATCCCAGGAGACACTATACCCAAAGAAGCACAACACCCAGTGACATGACATCCAAGGAGGCATGACACCCAGAAGCATAATACTCGGGGACACAGCAATCAAGGAGGCAGGACAGCCAAACGCCTGATACCCAAGGATTCGTGATATCCAGAGGCACAATACCCGCGGAGACACAGCACAATACCCAAGGAGGGGCGATACCCGGGGGCGCAACACCAGAGGAGGTGCAATACCAGAGGAAGCACAACACCTGAGGAGATGCAACACCCAAAGGGGTGATACCTGACAGGAGGGTGACCAACCTCTGTGGTTCCAGTGCTGTGGGGGCTCCTCAGGGCCATCCTGAGGCAGGGCCAGCCTGGCATCATGACTGGCTGTGGGCTCTGGGGTGAGCGAGCAGAGCACCCAGTTTCTCACAGCGCAGCCAGCACCCCCCAACGCCAACACTGGGAGCTCCGTGCTGGGCCACAGGGATGCTGGGACCAGCAGGAGCCCCGGGCTCTGCCACGGCCATGGCCGGCTGGGCGGGATGGGAGCTCCCCCCTCCCTGTCCCTGTGCCCAACACTGGGAATTTGTTTGCTGTGAAGGGGAGGCTGCCGCGGTGCTGCCGGGGCTGCAGGAGGACAAGAGCCCTTTCATGCCGGCCATGCCACCCCGGGAGATGGAGTAGAGCTGCCGGCACGGCACGGAGCCGGAGGGGGGCACAGCCCTGGGGCCCCCCACCCTCCGGGCAGCACTTCCCACCCAATGTACCTTCAAGCCCTGGCACGAGGGGTGCCACGCGGGCCTGACTCAGAGCACCCGCTGACTCACAGCATCTCTGTGGCATTGCACCAGGGCTACTGGCGCTGCTTGCCGGCACCGGCGCTCCGAGGAGCCGTCGGGGAGAGGGGAGAGAGCAGGGGTGGCTGCCAGGGCCACAGCGTGGGCAGCGTGAGTGGCCGCTGCCCCACGGGAGAGCATCCCCAACCTCCCAGCACCCCGAGACAGCAACTCACTTCTTCCTGCTGCCGGATTGCCTCCTGCAGATGGACAAAGGGACAGACAGAGGGATGGATGATGGCGGCCCCCAGCCCCCTGCTCAGCCACAGCCACTCTGGGTGCCAGCAACTGTCTCCGGGCTGGCAGAGGGTCCGTGGCGAAGGCCAGGGCGAGCACGGCGGCTCGGTGCCGGGGCCGGGATGCTGAGCGTGGCACAGCCTGGCTCCCCACTGACTCGTCGGCACAAATGTTTCAGCAGGGGCTGAGTGCTGCCACTGGGGAGGTGGAGCCGGGGACAGCCGGCCACGACCGTGGTGGCCGCCTGCGCGCCGGGGCGTGTGTGCACAGCACACGGCACAGGGCACACGGCACAGGGCACACCGCATGGCCAGACGCCCGCACACAGGGCACGGTAACAAGGTCTCCATTGAGCACGGCGGGACGGGGGGAGCCGGGGGCCGGCGTTACCCACACTCCTGGCGAGGACGGCTCCCGGCGCTGCACCGCACGCGTGGCAGCCGGCACGGCTCCCGGGGCCCGGCAGCCCTGGCTGGGTGCCGGGACTAATGGTCTGCCCGGCGGCTCAGGCTGGAATTGGGGATGGACAGAACCAAGGGGAAGAGCAGGGAGGATGCAAACAAGGCTGGGCAGACGGGGCAAGATAAACTCGCCATGCCAGCCCCCCCAGACCACAGCCCTTCCCGCAGGGGCACCCTTGGCCCACAGCCTCCCAGCACACCCCACCTGCCCAGCACCCTGAGCAGAGCGGGCCCAGCGCGGGGCCCAGCGAGCCGCCAGGCCGGCTGGAAGCAGGGTGTCCCACAGCCCCGCTGCCAGTGCCAACCACGGGAGCCCAGCAGCAGGCAGGGGACACCCACGGCCCGAGGGGGATGGGGCTTGGGACAGCGGTGTCCGGCCCCACACAGCCCCGAGGGCGCACACCCGCATCCCGGCCGCATCCCGGCCGCATCCCGGCCACACCGATGCCGGTTGGTACCTGGGCCTCAACCTGCCACGGCATCACCACAGCCCGGCGCGGGCACACGCGGTCCCCACGGGTGTCCCGGGCACACGCAGCCCCTACGCGTGCCCGGGGCACACGGACATCCCGACCCGCATCACTCACGGCCACACGCACCCACGGACGACACACGCACGCACGGACACGCTCCTCACCTCCGCCGCGGGGCTCGCATCCTGCCCCGCCGGGCACTGGGCCGGGCACCGGCGGCACCGGGCGGCACCGGGCGGCACCGGGCCGAGCCGGCGGGTCTCCGCAGGCGCTGCCGGGCCGCCCCAGCGTGCGCCGGGGAGGCGGCTCTGCGGCACGGGCCGGCTCCGCCCGCCGCTGCACGCCCTCCTCCTCCTCCTCCTGCTCCTCCCTGCCTCCATCCTTCGTCCATCCCTGCCTCGCTGCATCCTTCCTTCCCTCCCTCCCTCTGACCCTTCATCCTTTCTTCCCAGCTCCCTCCCTCCCCTCCCCGCTCCATCCCTCCATCCCCCCTCTCTCCCTCTCTCCATCCCCCCACCGTCGTCATCCCGGTCCCACCGCCCAGCAGCCAGCCTGTCCCGGCTGACACAGGCACCCCCAGTGCCTCTGGGCTGAGCCCCAATCCTTCCCCACTTTTCAGTCTCCCAGGGACAACCCCTGATTCCTCTCTCTCCCTCCCCCAACATTGCGCCAACCTCCCAGTCACCCCAGAAGACCCCCAAATAGCCAAGGTCTCCCATGGCATCCCCAACCATCCATCCTGACACCCCTTGTCTTGCCCTACCACCTTGGTCTTCCTTGGATGCCTCCATCTCAGCCTGACACCCCTCCATCCCCTTTGTCACCCCCAGAGCCCCAGGAGCCCCCCGGGCACCATTCCAGCCCCGCAACACCCTCACTTGCTCTCTAATCTTCTGTGACTTCCCAGTCCCCCACTGGGACATCCCTGTCACTCTCGATCCCCCTTGGCCCCACCATCACCCTAACCCCCATGAACACCCACATCCCAACATAACACCCCCAATTTCCCCCACCCTTGCCTCTCCTTTGCCACTCCTTACCCCAACCCCAATAACCCCAGTCCCCTTTGACCCCCCCCTAATTCCTTTCCCTGCTTGATACCGCAGTCCCAGTGCTGTCCTTGCCCTCTCCCCCAGCCACATCCACTCTTCAGGGACACCCCTCCACTGCTCCCCCATTGCCTGTCCCCTCTCTTCTCCCACAGCCCCTTGGGGAGTTGTCCCCCATGGCCCCCTACACCTGTCACCAAGCAGAGCTCATCCAGGCCCGCGGTACTAATGGGGTCAGCACCAGGGTGCCGTATCCCCATAACCCCCACACTCCATCCCAGTCGTGGCTCATCAGCCACCACGTCCCCCAGGCACCCATCCCACTGGCCCTGATAGCTTTGGGGTCCCCTCCAGCCCAAGGGGCCCATTCTCAGGCCACAGGCAGGGACCAGTCTCTCCATCTGGCTTGCTCGGAGGGCCAGGAGTGGGGGGACACGCCTGCAGGCACCGCCACCCCGCCAGCACCCCCCGTGCCACAGCAGGTCCCCAGCGAGGGATGGGGTACCGGGGTGCGTGGGGCTGTGCCTCTGGCGCTGCTCCCCAGGAGAGGGCACCCGCCGGCCGGGAAAAGCCGGGAAATATGACACGACAGCAGCAGTGGCTTGGCCACGCGTGTCCTCCACACAGGCTGGCCACAGGCGTGGGAGAGGGGCCACGGAGGGGTACGGAGGCACTGGGCAAACCCAGGCAGTGCCAGCACGGGGAGCAGGGCACCTGGATGCCAGGTCAGCGGGCACCTCGAGCAAGGTCTTAATGGTTAACAGAGGCCAGGGCTGGCGGCAGGGCTGTGTCGAGGGCTGCGGGGCCATGGGGCGGTGTCCCAGCCACGGCACATCCCGCAGTGTGGGTGCCCCCAGCCCATGCCATGCGCGAGGCTGTGGAGAGGGAGCCCTGACCCAGTCCCTGGGTCACACAGCCCCACCGAGGGGCCGTTTCGGGACCCCACTGCAGATTTCACCAGCCGCTGCCCTTGACCGCATCTCTCACCCTGTGTTGGCTGCCCTGGACTTTCCCCGCTCTGGCGTCACGGTTGTTCCCTGGCTGTGGTTGCAGTGTATGTAGCAGCGGGGTATAGGCAGTGCCAGGGTGTACGTCGCACCGGGGTATACACAGTGCCGGGGTGTACATAGTACTGGGCTCTCACACCTCGGCTGCGCTGCCCATGGCGAGGTTGTCCATCCTGGCCACCTCCCAGCTGCTGGGACAGGTCCTCCCTTGGGCTCTGCTGGGTTTAACAGCCCCCGGGGCCACCGCAAGGGCAGTTTGGTCCAGCCCTGCTGCTTAGGGCATGCACCAGGATGGGGAAGGGCTCAGTCCCATCAGGACCCTGCCTGGGAGTGCCATGTCCCTGCTGCCCACCCCCAGCGCACAGGAGGTGGTGGGCAAGAAAGGGCCAGATCCTGGCTCCCCCGAGGGCAGGTCCTGGGGTCTGCCTGGCCCAGGTGCACTGTGAGGGTTTGGCTCCATGAGCAGGGGGACACCCTCCATCCCTCGCCATCCACCGTGATGGGCTGTGCCCGGCCCCGGGGGGTCCCCACGCCACCCCCTCTGGAGGGCCAGCACGTTCCCCCCGTGAGGTCACTGGACGCAGCCACATGGCTCTTGCCCCATGGAGGGCGTTTGCTGGGCGGCTCCCACGAACCCCACGTCATTGGGAGCCGGTGGCCAGGTCTGGCCCTGTGCCCCCGGCCCCTTATCGGGGGCATTGCTCAACGGCAGGTGCTATGTTGGGGGTGGGCAGGGGCCTGGCACTGTCTCACCCCTGGGGGATCCGGGGAGCCCCCATTTCTGGGTGAGCTGGGGGGCCATGGCCGGGCTTGTCATGGGCTGGGGGCCGGGATGCTCCCCCTGCCAGCGGCACCCCCAGCTTTGTGGGGAGCCACCTGCACCACCGTGGCTGCCACCACCGTTCCCCTCCTGCCCCGCTGTGCTGTGCCGGGCAGGGAAACTGAGGCACGGCCGCTGTGCGCGGTGGGGGGGACACACGCTGCCCCCCGCTCCCCCCGGCCCGGGGGGAGCGGGGTCCTGGTGGGGCACCCCCTTGCTGGGGGGCTGCTGGGGGGCCCGGCACAGCCCCGGCCCCTCTCCCTTCCTCCTCCTCCTCCCTCCCTTTACCCGAGGGGGCGGGGGGGCGCCGGGCGGGCTGGGGCGGGGAGGGGAAGGGAAGGAGGTGGGATTATGGAGACGGGACCCAATGAGCCCGAAAAACGTGCCCCGCTCGCAGCCCTTTTAGCGCGGCGGACGGGCTGCAGCAGCCTCCGGGCGGCGTGAGGAGGGAGCCCCGTCCCGTCCCGTCCCGTCCCGTCCCGTCCCGCCATGGCGCTGGGGAGGCTGCAGAAGGTGCTGATCAGCGACAGCCTGGACCCCTGCTGCCGGGAGATCCTGCAGGCTGGCGGCCTCCGGGTGCAGGAGAAGCCCGGGCTGAGCAAGGAGGAGCTGCTGCGGGAGATCCGGGTGAGCGCGGCGCGGCCGGGCGGCCCCCACGGGCGGGCGCGGGCGCGGGTGGGGGCGCAGCGGCGGGCCGGCGATCCCGGGTGGCAGCGGAGCCCCCCTCGGCCGGCGGGGCCGGTCCCCGCCTCCCGTCTGATGCAAGAGCCCGGCCGGTTTCGCACGGCGGGTCCCAGCCCCCGGCAGCGGCTGTCCCCAACCCGCCACCCACCCGGGGCCGCCCTGGGGCCGCCGGCCCCCGTCCCACCCGCCGTGTCTGTGTGTCCCCCACCCAGGACTGCGATGGCCTCATCGTCCGCTCGGCCACCAAAGTCACGGCCGACGTGCTGGAGGCGGCGGAGAGGCTGCAGGTGGTGGGCAGAGCAGGCACCGGCGTGGACAACGTGGACGTGGAGGCGGCCACCAGGAAGGGTGTCCTGGTCATGAAGTAAGAGTGGGAGCGTGGGGACATCCCTGCCCGTGCTCCTGGGGAGACAGGGGAGGCTCTAGCAAGGCTCCCTCTCCACCCACGGTACCACCCTGGGGGTCTCCCTCCTCCCGGGGTGCAGACCCCCCTCAGGCCGGGCGTGACCCACCAGTGACACCGGTCTCCATCCCCAGCACACCCACTGGCAACAGCCTCAGCGCCGCCGAGCTCACCTGCGGGATGATCCTGTGCCTGGCCAGGTGAGTGTGGGGCAAGACGGGGGGACGGGACGTGAGCCCCATGGCCCCCTGTCCCCACCCTGACCACCGCCTCCCCTTGCAGGCAGATCCCGCAGGCAGCTGCCTCCATGAAGGAGGGCAAGTGGGACCGTAAGAAGGTAGGAGGAGGTGGGCACAGCACCCCGAGCAGGACGGGGCGGCGGTGCCTGTGTGGGGTGCGCTCGCTCACTCTCCACCTTGCACCCTAGTACATGGGCATGGAGCTCAACGGGAAGACACTGGGCGTGCTGGGGCTGGGCCGCATCGGCAGGGAGGTGGCCACCCGCATGCAGGCTTTCGGCATGAAGGTAAGGAGCCGGGGCCGGCAGGAGGGGTGGGGAGAGTGGAACCCCCTGGCCTGGCCGTGAGTGCTGTGCCAAGCTGCAGGAGTGAGTGCCTGCTCTGCCTCAGACCATAGGCTACGACCCCATCATCACCCCCGAAACCTCGGCCGCCTTTGGCGTGGAGCAGCTGCCGCTGGAGGAGATCTGGCCCCGCTGTGACTTCATCACGGTGCACACACCACTGCTGGCCTCCACCATGGGTACGGGGCAGGCACTGGCATGGGGGGCAGTTGTGGGGGAGCTGGGGCAGCCCCCCACTGCTCACAGCACTCCCTCCGCAGGGCTCCTGAACGACAGCACCTTCGCCAAGTGCCGCCGCGGCGTGCAGGTGGTGAACTGCGCCCGCGGCGGCATTGTGGACGAGGGCGCGCTGCTGCGGGCGCTGCGGTCAGGGCAGTGCGGCGGGGCCGCCCTCGACGTCTTCACACAGGTGAGCGGGAGCGCGGGGACCCCCCATGCCTGACTTCGGCTCAGCGTCACCTTAACTCTGCCCAAGCCAGGCCAGGGCAGCCTGGCAAACTCTGCGGGACTGGGACTGGGCACAGCCCTGCCCCAGGTCCCCTCCTTATGAGGGAGGAGGGGGTAAATGCCCCCCCCAGGCTCCTGGGGGGGTGCCGGGGGCTAATGGCAGGATGGGGCTGTGTCGGCAGGAGCCCCCGAAGGACCGTGACCTGGTGAACCACCCCAATGTCATCTGCTGCCCACACCTGGGCGCCAGCACGCAGGAGGCGCAGAGCCGCTGCGGGAAGGAGATCGCCATGCAGATCGTGGACATGGCCATGGGGAAGGGGCTGGCCGGCACAGTGAGTCCCCCCGCCAGGCACCTGACCTCCGTGCCTCAGTTTCCCCATCTGTAGATCATGGATGTGTTGGGAACAACCCTGTGTGCTCGCTGGTGAGTTCCCATCGCATGTCTTGCTCTTCTCACAGGTCAACGGGCAGGCTCTCAGCAAGGCTTTTGCACCCCAGACCAAGCCCTGGATTGCCCTGGCCAGGGCCCTGGGCTCGGTGCTGCGTATGGCGGGCAAGCAAGCGCAGGGCAGCGTGCAGGTCTGCACCCGAGGTGAGGCAGGCAGGCTGCGCCCCGAGTCTGGGACCCCAATGGGTGGGCAGCGCAGTGGGGTGTGGGGGGACCTACTGGGCTGGGTAGATGGGAGGAGGGATGGGAGGGCGGCCAGGAGGAGGGATGGACAGGAGGCTGGTTGATGGTGGGATGGAAGGAGGGGGAGCCGTGGGGGTATGGATGGGTGGGTGCATGGGTGGGTGGGAAGATGGGAGTAGGTATGGGTGTGTGGATGGGTGGGTGGGAGGACCAGCCCCAGGCTGGCTGCTCCAGCGCGGGGCTGACCCCTCTGCTGCTGGCCCATCCACCCTCTGCCTCCTGCCTGTGCCCCAGGGACACCCCTGCAGGAGGCCGGGAGCTACCTGACACCCGCCGTGGCTGCGGGCATGCTGGCTGGAGGGGCGCAGAAGGACGTGACCCTGGTGAACGCCCTGCTGCTGGCCCAGGAGGCTGGGCTGAAGGTGTGTGGACACCCAGGGCTCCACACCTCAGCCTGGCACACCCAGGCCCCACCCTTCCTGGGGTTGCCCTGTGGGGCTGCTAATGCAGTGCTCAGGCTGGTGGCCATTCCCTGGGGTCACCTCTGAGGACACCCCTTCCCCATGCC
The DNA here is from genome assembly GCF_047716275.1 of Strix uralensis. Taxonomy (NCBI): domain Eukaryota; kingdom Metazoa; phylum Chordata; class Aves; order Strigiformes; family Strigidae; genus Strix; species Strix uralensis. The sequence goes on along the minus strand of NC_133979.1, from coordinate 28,257,596 downwards.
CTGCCACGTGCAGGACCTGGGCGCTGAGTGGCTGCAACTCTCCGGCAGGTCACAACCACCCACGGCGACATGGCCCCCGAGCCCGACGGCAGCGCCGGCTTGCTGCAGGTGTCCCTGCAGGGCACCCCACACCGGGTGGTGGGGACAGTGCAGGGCAGCACCCCAGTGCTGCGGGAGATCAATGGGGCCACCTTCAAGCAGCCGGCTCCGCTGACTGGCCCCATCCTCATCTACAGAGCCAAAGCCTCTGAGCCCAGCACACTGCCTGCGCTCACCGGTGAGCTCCCCGAGGGGGGATGTGGAGAAAAGGATTTGGAGTGGAGGGGGAAGAAACACCATCGTGGACCTTTGAGGGGCACTGGGGGGGGCAGAGCCCTGCTACCTGGCGGGTGCTGGGGTGGTGGGGCAGCCTGAGGCCCCTAACACCTCTCCTCCTCTCCAGGGCTGCTGGGGAAGGCGGGGGTCCAGCTCCAGTCCTACCACAGCTCCAGCACTGTGGCGGGGGAGCAGTGGAGTGTCGTGGGGCTCTCAGCCCCCCTGTCCGACCTCAGCGAGCTGAAACCACGAGTTGCGGAGGTCTTCCAGCTCCACCTGTAAACCCTGACCGCCAGCAAGGACTCTCCCCATGGCCGCAGCATCTAGACCCCTCCCTCATCCGGGGGAGCATTGTGCTAGGCTGCCCCCAGCCCCCATGCTGGGCTTGGGGTGGCCCCATGCTCAATAAAGAGTCTGGGAGGAGAGAGCATGTGATGCCTTGCCTCTGTGTTCCCTTGTCCTCGGCCTCAAAGCTCCTGCAGGCTCTGTCCCTCCTGCCCCCAGCCCCTCCTGCCCCGCCAGCCCCGATTCTGTTTGCTCAAGGGTGCAAAGGTCTCTGCGGCTGCTGTGGCCCCGCTGAGGTCCCGTCCGGCCACGGTCCCGTGCTGGGACACGGCCCAGAGAGCAGGCAGCGCTCCAAGGGGGGCTGAGCCCTCCCGTGAGCCCCCGCGTCGCCTGCCCCCTCCTGCCTGCTGGGAATTGCCACCCTGGGCAATTTTCACTTTTGGGAACGTTTCACTTTGCTGGCATCACTCCCAGACTGAAAACCGAGACCAGAGAGCTGGGGTTTGCTTGGCTCCCCCAGAACATTGGGGAATGCTCCCATCCTGGGGAAATGGGGGTACTGAGGCTCGTGTTCAATGGTGGCCACGTCTGGTGCCCATGGGATATATCCCATCAGGGGCTGCAATCCAGCCCTGTGGTGGTTGAGGGAAGGATCCACAGAGTGAGAGAGAACCACTTGCAATCAGGAGCCAGAGCTGGGCTGCTGCCCCCTCTCATCTGTGCCTTTATTCCCCTGTGCTGCCCAGGTTGGAGCAGAAAATGCCACTGTCTCCACCAGCTCCAGGGCCTGAGGCACTACCGGCTTCTTCCCGGCCATCCAAGGTGTTGTTTCCTGCAGAGGCCAGTCCTGGATTTGGGGGTGAGCAGGGATGCTGGTGGGGAGGAGAGCATCCCCCTACCCGGGGCTCACCCCTTCTGTCCCCCCTAGACGGGCTTCCTGGCGTATTCCCGGCGGTACTTGGCGTCCACCCGTGTCAGGTACCAGGTGCCAGGGAAGAGATCTGCCTGGGAGCCGTGGGGAGCGTGGTCAGCTGCAGGGAGAGGGCGGCGATGCTCAGCAGGGCCGTGAGGTGCCAGTGGGTGGGTGTCGCATCCCCCCAGCCCCACTCACCCAAGTGATGGGTCTCCTCCCGCCGCTTCATGATCTCGGCAAAGTCCTGCGGGGCCACGCGCTTGCGGGCATCCAGGCGAGCTGGCAGGTCGGCCAGGCTTGAGACCAGCTTGTCCAGGGGCGAACCTGGTGGTGGGCACCCCCCGGGTGAGACGGCACTGTTGGCGGCCCCGGCCCCGCAGCCCCACGCTGCCCTCCCCGCCCGGCCCCCCTCTCCCGTGGGGCTCACCCGGGGCCGCATCCTGTGAGACGCGGAGGGAGAACATGCTGGCGGCCAGCCCTGAGCCGTAGGAGAAGGCACCGATCCGGGAGCCGGCCAGGTCCCGCGCTGAGGACCTGCAGCGAGGGGTTGGGGGGGTTAGAGGAGATTTGGGGCTGGGATGCAGGGCTGCCTCCTGCCCCCTTTGCAGGCAGGGGGGTCCTGGGACTCAAGGCCGCATTGTCAAGCCCTGGAGTGCAGTGGTGTTGGGGAGCCCCAGAATGAGACGTTCGCTCTCCCCAGTGCCTGGCCATTCCCACGGCTCCTTTGCTGCGGGGTCAGCCATTCTGCTGGGCATGGCAACGGGGTTTTCATCCTCCCAGTGCCGACAGAAGGGCTTTATGCGCTGGCCCAGCTCCAGAGAGCTGGGATGAAAAGGCTGTCAGGGAGACGGCACGACACGGGATGCATCCACACGGGGGTTATATGCAATGAAAGTGTTAGGTCTCTGCTGGGAGGGATGAGTGCTGGTGCCTGCCCCCCTAGACAGCCCGGCCAGAGACTGCCCTCCCCAGAATGACACACACACACATCCCCAGCCAGCTTTTTGGGGGACTCACTGTGCCAGGAGGGAGGCCAGGCAGCCATACATGGATGGCGTGTACATGTTGCCATTGCGGGAGGAGAGGAGCAGGGAGGGCTTGGTCTTCTGGTTGAAGATCTCCTGGCTGGCTGCCTGGAACGCCTTCTCCACCTCCTTACTGGTGTAGGTGTCCTCCAGCTTCACACCACTGCCCAGAGAGAGGCCGGCTCAAACCCCACACCAGCACATCCCTGGCTGGGTTGGGGGTGGGGGACACTGCATGGGGACCCACCGAAAAGACTGTAGACCCTTGTAGAGGCCGGCAGCTGTGTCAGGGTTGGGGGTGGCCAAGAAGTCATTGAGCAGCAGCCGCCCCACTGACTTCTGCACCAGCTTGCAGAAGGGCGTGTGGAAGATGATGAACTTGAAGTCGTCGAGGGTGAAGGGCCGCTGGACGCCGGCTGGAAGGCAATGTGGGGCTGTCAGCACCCGTTGGAGTGGCAGGGGCACCCCAGGCATGCCGCTGCTTACCCTGCTGCCACTGGCTCTCTGCCTTCCGGCGGTACACAGCGTAGCAGCGGTCCAGTGCCCGCAGGTAGCACTGGATGGAGAGCTGCCCGTCCACCACTGGGTACTCGGAGGCCAGGTCCGGCTTGTAGAAGTCATAGGCGTGCTCCATGTGGGTTCCCCGCAGGCCTGCGGGCACAGGGAGAGCCAGCTGTTGGGGAGCGTTGGGGGGTTGCAGCCGGATGGCAAGCACACACAGGTGCTGCCCACCATGCCAGCCCCAGCACCCGCCAGCCTCCCTGGGTCACTCCGTGGTGCCCACAGGGATGTGGCTGACTGGGATCCTGGGGTACCCAGCACCAGGCAACCACTGAGGCTGGCAGAGCCGGTGCTGCTGGAGCTGAGACTCTCTGTCTGGGGCTGGGACATGGATGTATGGCCTCCAGGGATGGCACCCATCATCTCACCATGCCCAGGGCCTCATGACACTGACCTCTCTCCAGCACCAGTGGGGCGTTGGGTCCCACTAGCATGGCGATGGCACCGGCACCTCCCGTGGGCCGCGCGTTCCCTGTGGCATAGACAGCGATGTCCCCGCACACCACCACGGCGTAGCGACCTGAGGGAGGATAGGGGGGTCGGCAGGGCCATCAGCAGGTGGGAGCCTCCATTCTGTGGCCTTCAAGTACTCCCATTCCCGCGCTGCCAGGTGTCATGGCCAAGGCGGGTAGGAAACAGGGGTGATGGAGAGCCTGGAGGGGCAGCAGCTCCCTTTGAGGATTGCTGGAGCATCTCTGGGTTTCAGGCCACCTCCTGCTTCCTTCCCCCATCCCATGGTACCCACCCAACATCCAGCCCCCCATGCCCACGGCACAGTCCCTGCCTGCACCCACCGTCCCAGGCGCTGGACTCCACCCAGGCGGCCGCGTTGAAGAGCGAGGCCGTGCCCCCATAGCAGGCGTTGGTGGTGTCAATGCCCTCCACGTCAGTGTTGCCCGAGTCATGGAAGAGCTGCATAAGGACGGTCTTGACAGCCTTGGACTTGTCGACGACGGTCTCGGTGCCCACCTCAAGGCGGCCGATGGCGTCCCAGGAGAGGCGCCCGCGCTCCACCAGCCGCTGCACCACCGTCAGGCACAGGGAGTTGATGTCCTCATGGGCGGCGCAGAAGCCCATCTGCTGCTGGCCCAAGCCCCGTGTGTACTTGCCGGCCTCCACGCCGTCGTACCGCTCCAGCTCCTCCTGCTCCACATACTGGGCAGGGAAGTACACCTCCAGTGCCAGGATGCCCACGTCCTTAGGCCAGGCGCCCGTCCCGGCAGCGCTGGAGAGGCTGCAGGGCAGAGGGAGCGGCGACGGTCCCACGGCAGCCCCAAGCCTTGGGGGCAGCTGTTGGCCCTGGGAGATGCCACCAGCAAGCACCCCAGCCTGTGAGCACCCCAAATCCCTGTTGGTTCCCTGTGCCCAGTGGTGCTGTGGGGAGGAGGGAGAGCATCCCATTCCCTAGAAAAGCTTAAGAGCACTGCCAGCTCCCCGACTCCCCCCCCCGATTATGCCTCTACTCCACCCAATCCGCATGGGTGCTCACCATGCCTTCTGCACAGCCATGGGGTGCTGGGCCCCCCGGGGTACCTGCTCCGGCCCCAGTGGCGCCCGCCGAGCTCCCCAGCAGCGTGTGGCGCGGCCAACCAAGCGCAGCATCTTCTCCCTGGCTGCTACACAAAATGGAGGGACGGACAGCGGGACGGACAGTGGGACGGACGGCAGGATGGGCCTTGCATGGTGCTTTTATAAACTGCGTTGGCGGCACGGCACAGCCCTCCCAGCCCTTATCAGCATGCTGGACCCCAGCGCTCAAAGGTCACCGAGAGCCAGCCAACGCGACAGGGACAGCAGAGCAAGCACTGGCTTTGGAAGGGAGAAACTTGCAAGATGTCTCTGTCTTGTGCCCCAAAGCCCGGGGACACGCTCGGCGGGAGCTGGGGCTGAGCAGTAGGACGGGCTCCCCCACAGCCCTGGCTCCCCATGCCATGGGTCAGCAGCAGCTCCAGTGCCCGTGGCATGCCAGCACGGCTGTGGTCACTGTGTCGTGTGTGAGGTGCTCTGTGGCCTCCCCGACTGCCCCCACACTCCCGGGAAGGGAGCAGATGGTGGCTGGGGCTTTGGTGCTGGCACCATCTGTGCTGCCCAGGACGTGGTCCACCTCCATCACGTGCCACAGCTCCAGGGGGGAAAAAACCCATGAGCTGGGTGGGGGCAGAGCCATCTTCAAAATAGCAGAACAAACAGCCACGTGATGCCTGTGACAACACTGCGGTGACACAAGAAGGGACCTTTGGTCCCTGTGCTGCCATCAACATGGCCACGGGGCAGCATCACAGCCCCTGGACCCCTGTGGAGCCATCTGCAGCCAGGGAGTCACCTGTCCCCACGCCTGCACGCCCACGACAGCTGCCATCCCCACCCGCATCTGTGCTCAGGTCTCCTCCATGCCTGCACCCCGGGGACACTCTTGTCCCTGCTACCTGCACCCCAGGACACCTGTCCCGTTTGGCACCAGAGGGCTGGGGATGAGCCAACACGAGCGCCCGGCCAGGAGAGCCACCGGCCCCGCAGCTCCCGGGGATTCACCCCCGGACGGCTCCACCGGCACCGGCAGCACCAGAGCCCCCAGAAACTGGGAAGCTCGGGGAGCCGCAGCAGCACCTGCCTCCCCCTTGCCCGGACCAGCCAGGGCTTTGCACCAGCACCAAGCTCGCACAGGACTTGCATGCTTCTTTTTTTATAGATGTATTTTTAGGAGTTGGGGGGAGAGGGCCATTGCCAGCAAGGGAGGAGGATTGCCGGTGTGGGGTCCCCCACGGGCCCAGGGGCTGTGCTCAGCGCAAGGGGGTGAACTTGCAGATGTAGTGATGCTGCTGGGTGCAGTCGGTGCTGGACCACACGGTGAAGCCTGCCAGAGAGATGGGCCGGGGGTTGGCGGGTGCCACGGCGAGGACAGGGGCACCAGCTCTGCCCGCCGCAGCCCCGGGACGGGACCCAGAGGACGGGGAGGGGAGAATGCTGGCGGGGGTGGACGCAGGGTCCAGGCACTCACTGCTGAGGTGGGTCAGCACGCCGCAGTCCCCTCCGTGGGCACCGTTCCCAGCCAGCCCACTGGTGCTGCTGTACTTGTCCCCACTCGCCCACTGCCAGGCCTGGCTCTGTGGGGAGACGGGGCTCAGAGGCATGGGCCTGCTGCTCCCTGGCCACCCACCACCCTCAGCCGCCCCCTGCCTCACCTCATGCCCATAGCGGAGGCCGATCCAGACGGGCTGTATGCGCTGGTAGTAGGAGATGACTTTCCGCAGCGTGGCCGCCTCCCCGGGCTCCTCCACCCAGACCAGGTGGGCACTGGCGTGGCTGGCCTGGCACTGCCTCTGTGGGGACAGCCGTCAGTACTGGGGCACCCCTGGGAGATGGGGGGTCCCTGGCCGCCTGTGTGCCCCCATGAGCTTACCTCAGCCTCGTCCCAGCTCCGGAGCTGACGGAAGTACCTGAAGCAGCTGAGCTTGTAGTAGGACCAGCCCTTGGGGCAGTAATCTATGTACCGGGCGCCTGCAGAGGGAGAGCCGCGGGGAGCGATAGGGAACAGCTGGCATCGCCAGCCAGAGAGAAGCCTGGCTCCCTCCTGGCCCCGCTGTGAAAGCGGCTGCCCCCCGAGGCATGGGACTCACCGGCCGGCCGCAGGAGCCCCACACAGCCCAGCAGCAGGAGGGCAAGTCTGGCTACTGCCACCATCCTCCTTGCTCCCAGAAGTGTCCCCTGTAAGAGTTTGGGGGGTCACACCAGCTCCCTCCAGGAGAGGGGATGCTGCCTGTGCCCAGAGGCTGCAAACCCGCCCTGCTGTGGACTGAATCTGGCCCCTTTCAGCTGGCTGGAGGGGATGGCAGCCCCGGGGGCTGTGTCTCCCTCTCCCCTCCCTGGCACAAGTCACTGCAGTGTGCCCGCACCCCATCCCCTAGGCACATCTTGGGGTCCCCAGCCCACACTGGCAGCGGGGTGTCCTGGCCCCACCAGTCCCAGCCTCAGTGGGAAGCATCTGGGTGAGCCAAGCTGCTCTGTGGGGACATGGGGAGAGCGCTGCCGTGGGCATGGGTGGGGAGACCCCAGCCCTGCCCTGGCATCGGGCAGCAGCAGCAATGGCACAGGCAGGGCCGGGGCCAGTAGGGCTGCAGGGATGATGTGCACAGTATCATTTTCATCCCCCAAGCTTGTAGCGCTGCCAGACCCAGGCTGGGGAGGCAAATCGGCCACATCAGCGCAGTTCCCCTTTATCTGGGCTAATCCCTGGGCACCGGCACACCGATTTGCAGACTCAGCTTGTCTTCCCCTCAAAGAAGCAGTGACAAAAGTCAATGTGGGGCTGAAAATTGCATCGTTGCAGCCTGCCCCATCCAGCAAGGGCAGCGCTCAGCTCCCCTGGGAGCTGCCAGGGCTGGGACCAGCTCCTGCTTGCCCACAAGCCACCTCGGAGCACACCAAGGCCCCAGCTGCCCCGCGAGGGTCCCCTTCCTCACCTGCTCTCTGGAGATCAGGAGGAATAACGGCTTCTTGTGTGTCGCCGGGAGAGGAGAGGAGCTGCCCTTTATAGCCCGGTGCTCACCAGCATCAGTGTTTGCCCAGCTCAGGTGATTCCCACCATTAAAATCTTACTGCTGACTCCCCTCCATCCCCCCCACTTTGCTGGAAAGCTGCCCAGATCTCCGCTCTGTTTGCATTCAACGTTTCTCTAGAGAAGACAGGAAGAACCTCTCCTAGTTGGTCAATAAACCCCCTGCAATTAGTGTTAATTAATAACACAAACACAGAGATAACCTTGCGGCAGAGTGCAGCCTGGCACTAGGCAGGGATGCCCTCTGGCCCAGCCCCGGCTGGCCGGGGGCTGGCAGGGGTGAGCCCCGGGGGAGGCCACCCCAATCCCGGCCGGAGCATCCCTGCGGCGAGCAGCGGGGCCGTGGGTACCACCCGCCGGCCTTGCCCGCGTCCCCGGCCGAGGGACGGCAGCGGGTCGGGCCCCACGCCCTGCCCGTCTCTGCCATGCGTCACCCACACACCGCCCTTGTTTGAACTGCCTGGGGATGTTTGTCAGCCCGATGCAGGACGCGGGGACACGGGAACAGCCTGCGGCCGAGGGGCTGGCGGGCACCATCAGATAGCGGCGGGGGTGCCCGGCCCCCACACCCGGCGGTGACGCAGGGCTTCGTCAGCCTGCGTCCCTCCAGGAGGAAGGGGCAGGCCCTGCAGCCCCCCACCGCCCCAGCCCCCCGCGGGGTGCCTGCAGCCCCGGCCCTGGGGAGGCTGCTGCTGGCATGGAGCCCCAGAGCGGGGCTGTGCCCGGCCCCCACAGCCAGAGCCCTCCGGCACCATCAGGTCCTCGCTCCTCAGCCTGGGGTGTCCCTCGCACCCCTGGGAGGGGGCCAAAGCCCATCTACCCGGCTGCTTCGACCACGCGGGCTACTAACACACTGAAGCAGCTTTGCGAGCTCTTCCCGCTGGCCGTCCCCTGGCCTCCTGCAAAGCTGCCAGCCCCTGCCCTGCGCCCACTGCTGCCAGCTACAGCCAGTGCCCGGCGATCCCCCCCCCAGCCCTCTCCAAGGCCCTCGGAGGAGGCCGCTGGGAGCTACCCAGGAGGCAGCTGCCTGCGGAGGGCCCAGCGCCAAGCTGAGCCCCACTTCCCCCAACATGAAGGGCTTGTAGCTGGCTGAAGTGGTTACTTCTGGCTGCCAGGCTCAAGCCATGTCCCCCAGGGATCTCCCACGGCTCCTTTGTGGCATTTACAGAAACACACAGCCCGCGAGTGCTGCTACGCCCACAGGGAGCAGCTCTACGCCAGAGTGCAGAGGCAGGTCTGGCTTTTGCCCCTGGGGAGGGAGGAGGATCAGTCCCTTTGCCCACACAGCCAGGATATAGCTGCTGCTGCTGCTTCCCAACACCTCTCAAGGCTCGGCCAGCTTGCTAGGCACCCTCCAGGATCCAAGGGGTAAAGCCTCCTCGTGTCCAAACACAGCTGCTGCCTGCTATCTTTTCTCCTGAAACAACCTTACAGATATCAGCCACTCCACCAGCAGGGAAACCCTTCAAGCACAGCAACTCCCCAGAAGACAGGACTTCATCCTTGTTTTATGAAAACCCAGGAAAATGTTCCCCAAAGCAGCCTGAGACTGCTCCATTACTCCTTGGTTAGATAAAGGATGACCCAGCTCCCTGCCTGGCTGGTTCTATTAGGCTTATTTGGATGCAACACAACAAGTTTTCACAAGTCTCTCGTCATCCCAGGCAGGGGAAGAGGCACGCACTGTCCCCGAGGAGATGCAGTTTCAGGTCCCAGCCTGAGCACCGGCAAACTCAATGCAGCTGCGCCAGAGACACAGCAGAGCTTGCTAAACTTTGGCACAGATGTGCAACCTGTGGGAGAACGTGGATGAAAGCCTCCCGGAGGTTTGTACTTGCCAAGCTGGCTCTACTAGAAGATAAAGGAGCCGTGCTGTTTGAATATTAAGCCCTTAAAATGCCCCCAGCAGCTTTATCCCTGCTAGGCATCATAATTCAGCTACAGGCTCCAACCGAGTCCACAGAGAGAGCTGGAAACCAGCCAGGTGAGCACTAGTGGAGCCCAAGGCTTCAGTGGCACCTCCCTGCTCAAAATACAGGAAGGCAGCCATTGTCAATTTGTTCTCTAATTGTTCAAGTCAAAACTTTTCAAGTCTGAAAACAGCATGGAGGAGTCGCGACTCCCTGTTTCAGAGGCTAGAGAATTGCACATCTTCATGCATCGGCTGCCAAACCAAAGCCAAGGAGGCAGCCTCAGCTCTGGGGATGAGGGTCCTCCTCCCAGCTGGAAGAACAGGGAACAGCCCAGGGAAGCAAGCAGGACCTGAAAGGGTGAGTGTGTCCACAGGTCCACTAGCCACTGCCTGACCCATGCTTGCTCATAACCTTTCTAAAAGCCACACAAAAGCCCCAGCCCTTCTCCAGCTCCCAGACTCCCAGGTAAGAGAGAGCTCTTACTCAAAGCATCTCAAAAAGGCCCCATCCCAGACCCTCCCCGTCCCTCCCAGTATGCCCGGCTGCTTGGCTGCTGGTTACTGCCCCCTTCTCAGCTAACCAAGAGACCCAGAATCCTCCTGCTACATCCCAGCTAGGCTGCTTCCAGCCCCCAGCCACAGCTCCCTTGGATGGAGCTAAGCAGTGGGGTTCCTGTGCTGCTGAGCCACAGGACAGAGCACCCTTAATCCCCAAAAGCTCTCTCCTGGCATGGACTGGAGGTCCTAACGAGCCTGCCCTTGCCAGGGGTCTGAACAGCTACTGAACACCCACAATTCGTTTATAATCCCGTGGCTGTGCCACAACAGCTGGGAAGACAAACGAAAACAGCAGTACACAGACGCCGGGCACATACTCTTTATTCTGGGGATAAAAATTGCTTATACATTTTGCAGCAACTATTTTCATAAAAGACTTTTATAAAAAATGTAAAAATAAGCAAATATTTTCCATTATTAATATAGGAAAATGCTGCTGTGTGAATGGTTACTCTACAACTTATGAGATAAAATACCACCTTAAGGAGATATTATCTTTACAATAGTTAAAAAAAAAAGGCAGAGGGCCATCGTATTAACACGCCAGGCACGAAACTGGCTTCATTCCACAGAAATCACTCATCTTGTAAAAGGTAGCCACATATATAAAAAGGCACTTGGTTATTTGGGGCTAACAAGGAAAAGCCCTTTGTTTCTTTAGCATCGATGTAGCAACACTTCATTATTTGCAGTGAAACATGTACCTGGACAGACCTCCAGGAGCCTGCAGGCTCCTGCCTGGAGATCTGAGTCGATTGCAGCTAAACTTCACAGGACACACTGCAGCGAGCGTGCTGGGGAACGTTGTGTGCGTCGTAAAAAGCAGTAACTTCAGAATTAAAAACTTCAGCCCAAAACGATGGCCCTGGGAACCAGCACCTCCTGAGGCCCTGCCTTCATGTACCATTGAGTCGAATCAAAAGAAAAAGCTTTTACTCTTGATTAGAATGGAAAGAGACATCAGAGAGAATACTGTACATGGTAGGATGCTGAATGGCCGCTGCTCGGAGGGGAGCGGCCTTCTCTGTCCTTTGGCGGCAGCCGACAGCCCCGATCTCTTTGGAACGTGTGTCTGCAGGGTTCCCCCAAGAGGTAGGAGCAAACCATCCCCAGAAATGTTCACTTCGGCTGCTGACTGGTTCAGAGCCCTGCAGGGAAGCCCTACTCTTGAGGACAAAGCAGAAAGGGCACCTGTTTGTCTAAGGTCAGCGACAGCTGGCTTCCATAACTCCAAAAATATCGGGGGAGCTGCAGTACAAATGGCACTACCGTCCCACAGAGCACGTGGGGCACCTCAGTTGGGAAATCTCGATACAGGCTGAAGCTGAGAGCGGAGGACAGCCCCAAACCTGTTAAGCAAACTGCATTAGACAGCGGTTTCTGAGCTATTTGGTCTGCCGCTTACGCCCAGCTCCTGGCTGCAGGCACGCTGCTGCTGCTGGAAGCCTGCTGGGGAGTCAGTGCTGCAGCCTCCTTGGTGGGAGGGGAAGACGAGGCAGCCCTGGGCCCAGGGCTGGAGCAAAAGGGACACTTTTCAAAGGGCTGGATGCCGTTCCTGACGCAGAAGGACACACACTGCAAACATGTAACAACGTCCTTGACACTTCTTGATAGTACCATAAAGAGGCAGCATATGGTATCTGGAGGACAGGACACACAGCCACCCTTGGATGGAGGGGAGGGGAGTACTGTGCAAGAACGCTGGGAGCTTGTGTTACCAGGTTTTGAAACACTTGTGCTCATCCTAAGAGCTTCCCAAAAGGCCTTCAGCGGTTGCAGGGCATCTCTTCTGTCACGGGAGCCCGTGAAGGTGGTCACGGACACACCTGGCAGGACGGGGGCATGGGGAGGGTAGTGTGTCAAAACGGTCAGGCGTGTCTCAGGAAGACATACAACACAGGAGAGATGTGCCTACAGGCCACCACGGGGGGGAAGACCAGGTCAGACCAGTGTTTTCAGGAGGGGGGGAAAAAAAAACAACAAAAAATCCTAAGAGAAGACTATATGTATATATAATCTCATAATACCTGGGGATCAGGCAGTGAGAACGCTAAGGGGTGTTAGTGGGTCTGCATAAGATAAAGACTCTTGAGGAAAGGGTGAAGCTGTGTGACAGAAGGTGTCACTTGACCTGCAGGTGTTTTGGGAAGTCCAGCTTGCTTGCTGAGCAACAGTGGCCGAGGGAAGGAGGGGTCTAGGAATGTGGGTGCAGCTCTGAGCTGTGTCAAGACAAGGCAACTTGAACTCGAGGAGAACTAGTAGAAGGTGCTTCAGAGAGAGGTTACATGGGTAACAGAAGGAGTAACAAAATAAGGATACAAAGCTGGGTTTGGCTAAATTTCTGGAGAAAGGACCATGAGATGCATTAAGCTGAAGAGCTGTCTCCCCCAAGAAATGGTGGAACATATTTAAAAGCAGACTGGAGAATCCAGTGCAGATAGCAATCACACCCAAGGTGCATGGGAGTTGGTTAGAAGTGACCCAACTGGTCTTCTCCATCACCAGCTTCTACAGTTCTCTGTTTAGCATAAAAGCATACAAGCCTACAGCGACCACAGTCCCTCCAAGGAAAGAACAGCCTGGGCTCATTAAGACTCTTGGATACTAAAATGGTTCTTCATTTCTGTCCTGGAAGACCTTCATGAGTTCTGGAGTCCGCTTTAATCGGGCTTCACCTTGGCCAGCCTTCAGGCATACACCTGCATGTTGTTCCGCTGCTGCTCTGTCATGTGAGCGGCCGCCGGCCCACGCTGGTTGTTACTGGGACTGGTTGCCACATCAGACCAGTCAGAGGCAGAGTGTGGGGAGGAGCTTGACCACTGGTCTGGAGATTCGGGCGACGGAGTCAGGTATGGGTGCTCCCCTTGTAAGTGCCGGTTGTGGCTAGGAGTCCGTTCTGTGGCCGAGGAGTAGCAGCTGTGCTGTGACGGAGGCGTGGGGTACTTCCCCATCGAGCTCTGGAACTGGTGGTAGGCCGGGAGGACCGTCTGAGCCACCTGCCCGTCCTGCTGAGGGATGGCAGCCATGGAGAAGGAGGCGCTGGGCAGCTGAGCTATATCTGGTATCTGGTACATGGAGCTAAGAGGACCAGCCATGTTCTGAGCGCAGTTTGACTGGGTCTGCTGCGGCAGTGCTTGCTGGTTTATGCCACCCTTGGGAACCAGCTGGAAAGTCATGATAGGGGGCAGAGACTCCCTGGACACTCCCATGTGCTTGGCATCTGCTTGAACCAAACCACTCTGCTGAGAAACACTGGGGTGCGAATGCATCACCTGTGGTACCATGCCGAACATCTCGTTGTACTGGGACTCGTTCACCTCCATACGGTTCATCCACTCGGTGGAAACGTTGGCTGGCCGGAGCCTGCCAAGCCCGCTGTTGGGAGGGGTGGTTCTGTGCTGTGAAAGCAGCTGGCTGACAGATGGAAGCACCGTGCTGGATCCACGTCCTAAGGGCTGCATCTCGTGGAGGTTGGAGAAGGACATCGTGTGCGCAGCCTGCACCGCCGGAGCAGTCAGCAGCGAGCTGGGTGACGAGTGTAACACCCCTGGCGACGGCATCACAGGAGACGATGTTGGCTCGGAGGCAAAAGCATGGGGCGATTCTAGGGAATCAACTGGTGACAGGGTCACTGAGCTCTCTGAAAACTGCCCTTTGCTCTCACTGAGGGACTTCTTCCTTCTCCTCTTCGCATCTTTGGTGAGGTTCGTGGGCATGATGCCTTTGGCATTCGGTTTTCGTGACTTCTTGCTTAACGAAGCATGCTTCAGGTTGAGGAAGGACCTATTTGGGCCACAAATGACAGGGGAGAGGGCAGAGTTCAGCATGGCACCGGGGTGCCCAGCGGGGCTGTGCGCCACGTTGTACTCGTTGAGAAGCTGCACTATGTCGTGGTGCATGCGGTCCTGGGCCACATCTCGGGGCAGGCGGTCCATGTGGTCCGTGATGTCTCGATTGGCAAAATGGTCCAGCAAGATTTTTGCTGCTTCAAAACTGCCTTCCCGAGCAGCAAGGAAGAGTGGTGTCTCTTCCTGAAAATACAGATAATAAGTATTTTAGTGGCTTCACTGTGGGGGGACTGACTTACAGCTAACAATCCCTTAATGGTGCAGCAACACCTGGAAGCACTGTTTGATGCAGGGTCACATTAAGCGTCTCCAAGATCAACCCACCCTGAGAGGTGCCCACTGTAAAAAGCAGATTACAGGAGATTATTTCAGACATGGCAGTGGAGCACACAGGCTAAACTATCCCACCAGGAAGTGGAAAGGTACAAAGGACTAAAACAGCCCAGTAAAGAACTGCAGCTTGTTGGTAGCTCTAAAGTCCACTGAGCAATACAATAATCCAAAGAAGAAACCCTAGGCAGAGGAAGGAAATCAAGGACTAAGACACAGCAAACACTAACAGTGAAGCTCCAGGAGGTCTGCACAGTGCAGACTGTCCTTCAAACAGAGGGGCTTCTCTCCCATATCTACCCTGCATTGAGATCCCTGGAAATGTGACAGGATGTGACTGCTGCTGTGCTGCGAAATCGGGCTCTCTGCTAACCGGAATCCAGCTCCTTGACACCAGCAGCACTTCGCCCTGGTGCTCTCACACACCATTGACAGTGTATTGCATTCCTTTTCTGCAAGAAAAGCAGGACAGCACTGATGCCTAGGACTTGGCCAAACAAGGAAGAGAAGTGCTCTCCTGTATCAGAAATCCTATAAGACATCCATCGCTTGGGAGAGTTCCAGTCACAGTCTGGGTTTGGAAGACCTGCACTGAGCGCCCAGTTTATAATCAGTTCACTACCAACAGTAAAGAGATGCTTTGAGTTAGGAAGCACAGCCATGCTGAGCACACCCAAACGGTACCTTGTTATCCTGCATGTCTCTGTTGGCTCCATTTTTCAGCAGCACTAGTGTTGCTTCCACATTATTGACAGCAGCAGCCCAGTGAAGAGCAGATTTACCTGCAGGGAAACCCAACAAATTCAGTAACAAATCAAAGAGCTATTTTCAAAAGCACCAAGATGGACAGAGTTCACAGAGGGAAGAAAGCAACTGCAGTGCAGCTCATGGCACGTGAACACATCCTGAAGTCACAATTACACTTTGGAAATCACCACGCTGTGAGACACCCCTACGTTATCAAGACACAATGGGACTTTCAGCACCTGCTCTGCAACTTTTTTTATTTTTACTTTTTAAATAACCTATCCACAGAGTCATATCTGCAGTCCAAAAAATCCCAGCATATCCAACCCCATATTTCTTCTGCTTCTCTTCCAGGAGTGTCTAACCAAGGCACTGTGCAGCAGCCTGCAGTCTATTACTGCTGGGAGCACTTCCGCAGGAGAGCCTTGTATCTGATTTAGCTACAGAATTTATGAGCAGCCCACACTCCGGGACAGCAGAAGCCCACCCCTCCTTGCTTTCACCACCACAAATATTTGCCCAGCCCAGTATGTCGTGTTCGCATTACCATGGTCATCTACGGCGTTCACATCTGCCTGGCAATTAATTAGCTCAGCCACCATTCCTTCCACAGCCAGACGTGCAGCCAGAATTAACGGGGTCGTTCCATCATTCATCCGAGCATCCAAGTCTGTCACTCTGTTACGGATCAGGATCTGGACAGCGGGGGAAGACAGATTTTTTTTCAATACTGCTCTAGACCAAAACTGAGTATTTGGCAGAAACTCAAGAGAAACTTTATAGTGAAAAAGCAGCCTGGGCACTAAAATGCGGGGATTCGGATAATAGGTAACAGAGGCAAACAGACTAAATAAATACATGCCAGATGATTCATGCATGCTGAGTTGATCAAGCTGTGAATACCTGAGGAAACTGGATGTAAAATACAGTTTCACCTGGCCATCACACTGTGGAAGGCATGAGAGCAAGGCTGTGAGTGAACAGAGCACAGCTTGAGCAGGCTCATATAACCACAGAGCACAGCTACTCTGAAAGGGGCTCTTCAATTGCTGTACCTGGAAGACACCCTGGGCGTCAGCAGCTACAGCTGCATGCAGGGGAGTCCGTCCCATGTTGTCCCGTGCATTAGCATCCGCACCAGCATCCAGCAAACGTTTTGCAGCATCTGCTCTTGAGTAACGGGCTGCTAAGTGCAGTGCCATCTCCCCAGTGCGGTCTGTTTGGGCCTGCAGGTTGGCACCTTGATAGATCAAATCTGATATTATATTTGCTGGGGAATCTTCTGCATCCTCATCATCCTCGCTGATATCGGAGCTACCCACACGCAGAGATGCCAACATAAGTGGAGTACATCCATCTGCAACAGGAGAGATAACATAGTAACCTGACGGCGACAGCAAAGGAAAGGAAACCCTCTCACAATCCTCTCTCCTTGAGCAGCTACTGACAATCCCTCCAGTCACTTTAATCCAGGCCTGTTCTCTTGCCTTAAAGTCCAACAGAGTCAGCGAGTTGTTTTCCTTCCAAGCAAGACTTTAATACGTACTGCAACCGCAACAGAACTTAAGATACTTCTCAAATAAGTAAGATCATTATAAAACAAAACCAAGTTTGCTGCTAAAGTGGAAAACTTCCTCAAAATGTAAAGGCTAGATAAATTCCTGGAGGGAAGCAAGGGCTATAGAAAATCAAAGACTTAAAGTGACTAACTATTCACGTGGATGTTCTAATCACATACCTGGGGAAAAGAAACAATTGACAGAGAAAAATTATTGGACAACTAGCCACCAATTATTGGTGGCATTTTGCAGATATTAACCTGAAGTGAAATGCAGACAAAAGCATTCATATCTGTTACACACCAAAGTTTTAATTAAAAGGACCCTGAAGCACTCAAAATTGAAAAATGCCCCAGGATGACTGCCTGAACCAACCTCATCTGGCTTTTAATAAGGCCCACAACTAGAGCCCTAAACAAACTGATGAAGCACGCTCCGTACTTTCACAGAAGTACACCACGTAGGCAGGGACCGTGGAACAGGATCTAATCCAGTATTATTCACTGGTGTACCACCAGCATCCTACACATGCACAAACCCTCGTTCCCCATGCACGGCTCCATCACAGTGTGAACTGCCCACAGATACAAACTGCTGGAAATCTCACACAGTTTGAGCGTTTTGGAAGATACTGGGCTCATGTCTCTCCACCAGTCTCCAGTGATGGGCTCACACTGGTGGGACATTCACAAAGGCTAAATACACATTCATCCAACTAGGATCCTTGCATTGTCCCTGGAAGGAGAAAGGCTCCTTCAAACCTCTAATTTAACTTAGTTCCCTTAGATGAACCTCCCTCTCTGCTGATCGCAGAGGGTGGACCAGGAGGACTAGCTGATGCTGCTGATTTTTCACCCTTGTGAACGCCCGCCTTGATGCAGTGTAATTAAGATTTAAAACATCTCCACATATTTTCAGCAACCTGTCAAATGCCAAGTGCTTCAGTTTCAGCAGACTCTGAATGTTACAAGATATTCACTACCTAAAACCAAAGCCTTCAACTGCAGACACTAATGCTTCCTTACTGCTTTACTCCACACACATCACAGGCACCTAGAAAGTAAGAGGGACTAAAATGGCAGCAGGAGTGAACCACTCTGTGCTAAGTGCCCCATTGGAGCTCTGCAAAGGTGAACACAAATTTTGTTTCTCCAGTGTGGCTCACTTTCAGCAACTGCTGTTCCATGAACACGCAGGGGACCTTTCTGGACCCAATGGACAACAGCTTCCCTGCCTGCAGAACTCTCAATCTACAATGCACTATCTGCACCGAATGAAGTGCGTGAGCCCTGCAGAAAGCCCTATGGCAGAACTAGGATTCTGTGCAGGTGAACAAGGCAATGATCTCCTGTTGAAAGTAATATAGAGAGCTCCAATGCCCTGTGCCCATGTCCCAGCTCCTGATCACCTAGCTTTCCTGACTCTCTGTTTTAGGGCAGTTCCAAAACTTTCTAGAAATCTATCGTTCTACGGCAGGGAAGAGTGTGGAGCGGCAGAGGCGAGGGCCTGGCAGCGGCAGCGTGCACGCTCCTCCTAGTGGCTCACAGTCAGAGCGGGGACAGGCTTTCGCCGAGCGCCTTTCTCAGGATTTGTTGGACGGCAGCAAAGCGTTGACGTATGGGCCTGGGTTCAGTTCCAAGATCCAGTCCTGTCTATAGACCCTCTTGCCTGTTGTCCAAGGCTATACCTCCTTTTGTGCTTCTCCCTCCCACTGCTGGCTCTGCTTCCTTGTCCCAGATGAACACTTCTCAGTATTCAAGTCAGGCTGTGGTCTCCTCCGTACTGCCCTGACACAAAGAGCAGAGAGACGGAGCACAGAAAGGAGCTTTCCTTTTCTCCAGCACCACAGCCCTGGGAAAACCACCCACAGGAAAGGTCTTGCTTGCTCAATCACTGCAGTTGTCCTGGACAGATCACGCCCAGCTGCTCTATAAGGACACAGCTACAATATGCATTAAATCCTTGAAAAATTATCTGCCACTCTCCAGAAAGTCTCTCAGGTATGTGTAGCTCCTTTCAGACCTTTGTAAGTTGGCTACACATGGGTAGTTTTATGAGACTAGCAAAAAGCACATCCAGCTAGACCATCACAATTAAGTGCTTGATAGACTACTAGAAAAAAAGCCATGGACACAATGTCTTTTTTCCTCCTTCCAGCTTGTTCTCTGAAATAGCTGGAAAAGAACCCAAAAGGATCCAGCTGGAGGCAGACACACAGCATGGAAAATTCCAGCCTGAACCACTGAAGTTTTAGTAACTGAAAAAGAGGGGCATATAATAGGGACAGTTCATCAGTTTTAATTATAGGTGGTGTTACCAGTTATGCCTATAATTGCTTTACACTGGTTACACACTCACAATAACTGCCATGAAAAGAATGTCCTCACCGTTCTGGGGGACACAAAGAAAGAACAGCACGGGGAGATAGAGGTGACAGCAGCATTTTATAAAAAATCTTCTGTTTGCTGTCTTTCAAGACAGCCCCTGAGTAAATATAAAACTTGGAGTGAGACGGTAAAGCCAGAAGTTCACCAGATCAGTACAACTGAAGGACTCATACAGGCACAGGATACTGAAAGCTGGGATGTAAAGAACCCACTGGCAAAGTCTCTAGGCAATACTTCTGCAGGAGACTGGACCTCTTGGATCCCCCTAAACTCAAGAGACCACAAAAGGTGTTGGATTAAGAGAGGGAACAGACCCTTGGTACTCCAAAGCATTTAAACTTGCCTCTCCTCTCTCTAGAAAAGATCTTTACTGTTCTACCTGCCACCTGGAGCTGTGGCCAGGATGTAACTCATCCAGCTACAGGTGGCTCCAGTCCAGACACCTGCACCCAAGGCAGTCAGCCTCAACACCCTTTGTAATTAGGGGCAGTGAAGCATTACTGCAGCATGAGCCATCTAGTCTTCAGGAGACTTTGGCTTGAGACAGAGATGAAGTGCCTCTCAGAAGTGCCTGTTTCTTTCCTCTGCCTGCAGAGGAAGAGGAAGATGGCCAGGGCAGACGGATAGCTACATTAGCTGTGAGGAATCCTACCCCTCCTTCCTAACTCATTACTCCAACACTTTGCAGACTTTTTAAACTATTTCTTCTCCTGACAGTAACTCAGCTCCTTGCTTCTGATGCCACAAAGGGGGATAGCTTACAGCAGCTTGCTGCAAGCTTCGCAGTCGCAACTGAATGGCAGGAAAGCAACTCACAGGTCAGTATTATTCCACTGCTATTGTTGGACAAAGCTTTGAGTGAACGTGAAAATAAGCAGTCTGAAGTCTTAAGAACATTATTGCCTGCACTTGGAAAGCTTTTACCCTGCCACACAACTGGAAGCTTCAATAGGGGAAATAAAGAAAAGCTTAAATTTGGCAGAAACTGATGGTTTATGTTCTCACACTCGTCACACAGAAATCCCTCCTTTCCTGTGCTTTGCATTTAGGAGAGCTAACGGGTCAATGAGCAGAAAAGACAATAGAAGGGAACTGAGAGAATGGCTGCAGTCATCATTAAATTGCATGGAAATATTCCCACAAAATCCAATAAAAAGCAATTGCAGCAATATCACCAGAATTACCTCTTCGCATATGAACAAGAGCCATGCTTGCAGATCTTCCGACCAAGATAAAGTTCTTGGTCAACTGTCTCCTCTCAGAACACAGGAATCTGTTATTACCAGATGACCCACTCAGTCCCTTACCAGGTTACAGCCTTAGTGCTACACTTAGAAAATGCAGCAGAGCATTCTTACTGCTTCTAGTCATCTGAGACTGAAAGAGAGCAAGCCTGTGTGCATGTGTGTGTGCGTTAAAGAAGTTTCCTTCAAAGTTGTGTTATGGTGATCAACTCGTTGAATTCATAAGTTGAGGACATAAATTCGTGAATAAAGAAAAAAAATCATTAACAAGCTTGCTGCATTGTCGCTCTGTTCCAGCACAGATGTCTCACACACTGCTGATCAGGGAACACTGTCTCCCAGAAGTTACCTTATTCAGGAAAAGGCCAACCTTGCTTCCACCCCAGGTAACACACACCTCAGGGATAAACCCTGATAAGTTGGTCCTTGGTGAAGTCTGCCACAAACCTCTGCAGTGATGCAGCTGGAGAAGCTGGGGGTTATTTCCAGCACAACAGTGCACTCTGAATTTCAGCTGTAATAGCATTCTGACAATATCTTTTAGGCAGGCATTGTTATAAAGGAGATCCTTTAGCTGTACTTCCTACAGGTGCTTGCAAAGTGAACTCTTTTTCTCCTGGTCACACGATATAACATGTGCTGTAGACCATGATCCACTCTCTCCAGCTTTCTGTTCTGGAGTGCACATGAGCTTTCCTCAAGTACCATAAAAGTTCTGCTGGTGTTCCTGTATACTCCATATAATTTTTAAATGTTAGCGGTCCCAGCCATGGGAGATGGGGGAGGTTGATGACTGGCTGGCAGAACACATGGACACTCAGAGTACTGACCTGGCCCTCTGACATTGACATCTAGAACGTCCACTTCTTGATCTGCTTGAGGTGGTGTAAGGGCTAGTGACGTGCTCCCACAGACGTCTGCTGCCTCCAAGTGCTGCTGGGTCCACTGGCGCTGATCGATCTGCTCATCACCTTCCGGGAGCAAGGCTTGATCCTCAGCCTGAGCACAGGAAATAAGCAGTTGCTTCAAAATGCTCATCAAGTGGCCAAAGACACTGAAAGTTCTTGGGTATTTTTAGTTTTGTTGGGGTATTGTTTGTTTGTTTTTTTTAAGCTAATGACAGTCTCCAGTCACCTCTGTTTGGCATTTCACACTCCCACCATATCTTACCAGGCCTGAACCGCAAGACATTACACTACCGTTAACCTTCTCTTCCCTTTTCATGCAGCAGGGCCGGTAGGGAGGGGACACTGGACAGAAATTACCTGGTTTCTCTGCTGGCCTGCGGTGGGAGTGTTACCTTGAGGATTTGCTCCTCAGATATCATTAGTTATACATTACAAACCCCTAAGCAAAGGGAGGTTTTGAGCAAGGGGCATACACTGGAAGTTAATGCAGCTGTTTTCCTCACTAGCAGTTTCGTGGTAAGCACGCAATATTCAAGTCTTGGAGCTCCTTACCTTTGCTCTCTTTGGCTGGGGTCCACCATCACCTGCCCAGTGTTCAGTTGGTCCAGAATCTGCCAGGTTACCCTCTGGTATCTGGACGGACAAATTTCTAACAAACAAGGAGAACACATCACTTTGCAGGCTAAGCAGGTGCTACTACTGCTACTTATACTAGCCTGCAGAGACCAAGGATGGGATGCATGCAAGTCTGGTAGCTTGCAAACTGAGGCACCAAGAAATGAGAAATCTCAGGCAGCCAACAGTGGCATTAAATATATTTACAATTGTGAACTTAGTTAATTCAGTGGAAAGCCAAAACTGCAAAAATGGGGTTCTGCTTTTGAAACTTTCCATTATTTCTGAGTCATGCCTTTAATGTATTGAGCTAGATGTAATAAAAGTTTGTTGTCACCTATCAACCTAAAAATGTCTCACTCCAGGAGGAAATTATGCAAACAGTACCCAACCACTGAACTAAACAGAGTGTAAGAAAACCAATCATAACCGGGAGATCAGATTCCTTACAGGCATTTTATAGATTCAGTTAACTAAAGTTCTTCTGTCCAAAACAGATGTATTAAAATTTAGAGAAATCGCCTAAGAAGTTCTAGCTAAAAGGCAGCTTTCTCTACGGAGTTAAGTGCATTTAATGAAAGATTTATACACCACACTCTCAAAATCCTCTGACACACTAATAAACACACTGCCAGTGGCCTAAATGCAAACTTACTTGAGTCCAACAGCATCTTCCCCAACTGGCTCTCTGCGCTTATGATTACTAGGATCCCTGCGCAGAATAAAGCCCTCTGGGAGCCACAGCGAACCATGTTTGCGCTTACGCTTTGCCATCATCACACCCAAGAGAAGGATTAAGAGGATGATCAAAGCTGCCACAGCAAGTAGGTAAAGCAACTGTGTCTTCGGTGGTAACAAGGGTTCACCTAAAAATTCCAGTTAACATACAATGAGATTAATAAAGTGGAGACAATGATCTTCAATCTACATACTTTCTTTCCTCACTCAGAGTCTTTCCCACACATAGTGTATTGTCTCTACACTGTGATGCATTTAGAACAAAGGCTTGAGGAAGTTTAAGCTCCACTGCAACTGTTGTAAGAATACATCCTGCCTTTCTGGCTTCCCTTTATCTTGTTTCTCAAAATATTTTTTAGAGTATATGACTGCTGAACTGAAGGTCTTGCTCCTTCCTCAAGAGTCCTGCTGGCTGAAGACAGCCACCCTGAATCAGTGTAGAGAGAGCTGATCTACATAAAGATACGAGCATGACCCAACTAGGAGTACTTGACATTACCAATCTAGTACGAGGTTGCAGGTGAGCCTCAGACTGAGGGGGAGTGGAGCAGAAATCAAAGGGATTACATATGGCCAGAGGCAAAATCATCAGGTAGACTGAGGAATGCCCCCCACC
This sequence comes from Strix uralensis, assembly GCF_047716275.1. Taxonomy (NCBI): domain Eukaryota; kingdom Metazoa; phylum Chordata; class Aves; order Strigiformes; family Strigidae; genus Strix; species Strix uralensis. The sequence goes on along the minus strand of NC_133979.1, from coordinate 28,234,480 downwards.
TTTTCTCTCTAATGGCACTTTTTCATTGAATTCATGGCTTAGAGCACACGAATGGTTTTTAGTGCAGATGAGATCACTGCAATGTGTGGGGCACTGCTACAGCACATGAGATATTACTGTTTCCACGGATATTAAAATGACTAGGCTCTGAACTTAAATGCCCTGCCTTGCTAACCAGATGTCCCCTCAGAGAAGAATCAGTATATTCCACATACATACTTCTATAACTGGGGATGAATAAGTTAGCTCCCAGAAACCATACTGAACAGTGAGACATAATAATAAAATGATGATCAATGATCTGAGCACGAATTTTGCAAGCCCGTTTGCTGACTGCCTTCCTCCACAAGCCATTTTCCCTCTGCCATTACTTACTTTGGACAGACACAAAAGGATAGGGCAACATGCCCTTGATGGCCTGAGCAGCTAAGAGAGCCGCAGCAGCTTCTGTGTTCTGAAAGCATTGCTCTGAATCCTCTGCACACTGACGGTTGTCAATCTCCAGGAACACCCTGGTGCTGCAGAGACACAGTAAGAGGGCACAGAAGTCAGCGACAGAAACTTTTGCCAAAGCACTAGGTTAAACTGCAGACTTTTAACTTAATCCTTCCACCCCAGCACTGAATTTGGCAGCTGCAATAGCTTTACATTTCCCCATAAAAAGAAGACTACAGTCCTAGAAGGTCCAGAATGCCCCAGACACCTACAAGCAAAAGTTACCAGCATAACAGGGCCAGAGGAACAAAGGCATCCACTCACCCAATGACCTCTTGCTCTAGTTCTCTGTGCTTGCGAATGACCACAAGTGATCGCCGACTCCGTGCTGCTGATTTCTCCCCGTAGTACGGGAATACCATGGGGTTTCCCTGGGAGTCCAGCTTGATTCTCAGATTGGTGTGCAGGAGAGTTCCCAAAGTGCGCAAGAAGCTGCGAACGTCACCCAGCAGCTCGTCAGGGGGCATCAAGACCACAATGATTAGGGTCCCTTCTGCCAGCTTCTCAGCTTTGTCACCAGCACAGTCCAGACCGTCCCAGCCACACTCCTCACTATTACAGCCCTGGTCACAGCGGCCATCGGCGTAGTGATCTGCACAATACTTGTCATACCTAGAACAGCGAAAGGGTTACAGGCAGCATATAGGACATACATATTCTGTACAGTATACCTGCAGTCTAGGGGCCAAGGCTTTACACTCTTCATAATCATTTGAGGTAAAATTACACTCATATTCAGGTTATAAGGAGAAGCTTGCAATCTGGCAGGGTGGAAGTAGGAAGCATGGAACAGCCCAAGAACACGTGGCTCAATTCTGGTACCAGTGGATGAAAACTGCTTATTCTGTTTACTAAGATAAAGCTGTAACACCTCCTGCCTCACCAAAGGAGAATCATCACAGCAAAGCTGTAGCATTTATCACAAATAACTGAAGAGAAAGAAGTGCCATGACAAACAAGCTGGAAAACACATTCAGAGATAGCAAATACAGCTGGGATGAAAATAAAGGTATTGCTCGTATGGAGTGAAATTCAGTATAGGAGGCAGTACTATTAAAATCTCATACAAGGTGAAATGCTTCCTATTTACATTTCCACAGAAAGCAGGGCAGATCCATCGAGCTAACATGTTTCAGAACTTCTTTCCAAAAATAGACAAAAAGTACACAAAGCAGCAAAAACTCCTTGGTGACAGACTTTCAGCAAGAGCAAGGACCAGCAACAGAAACAACAGAAGAGATGGGAGCAGCAGGCATGAAGCATACCAACTACTGAAAGTGCTAGCAGGAGATACACTAGCGACACAGAGAAACCGTTCTCAGGATCAAGCCTTACTTGCATGTTTTGCTATTTTGCTGACATTCAAAGTTGTCAAACAGGCACTCGGGTGTGTTGCAGAACTCGTCACACTGTCCATTGAAAAGCATCCAGCAGCGCAATGAAGAGGAGCAGTTGGCCCAAGGATCTTCCATTCTCAGGGAGCAGTCGCCTCCATCCCACTGGCAGGCATGAGTGTTACAGTCTTCATCACAATAACCATCTCTTGCTTTTTCTGCACACTGGGAATCCAAACATCCTCGGGGCTCTGGGCTGAAAGTTACGGGCTGTTCACACTGGCTGCCTTGGGTGTGAACAGGGCACTGACAATAATAGTAAGGAGGCTGAGAATGAGGGTGGCAGCTTCCACCATTCTGGCAGGGGGCACTGGCACAACCCGTGTTTGTCTGGCATTCCTCTCCCACAGACAGCTTGGGGCAATAGCACCGTGGACCAGAAGATGTCTGGATGCACTGCTCCCCCTTCTTGCATTTCACTTGTCCACAAGTACTGTGGCTGCTGAACTCACATTTTGCTCCAGAATAACCCTACAGGGGAAAAAAAAAGCAAAACAGCCAGGCTCACAAACTTATTCTTCAGTGCTCTGAGGGCTGGCGATAAGGTGTCACATGCAAACCCTTTCTCCCCCATAATTCCTCTAGCCTCACTGCAGGAGCCATGATTTTCTGGATCTACTCTCAAGGATAAACTAGGAGCTTATAAGGCTCCGTAACATTTTGAAATGGACTTAGAAGAGCCATGAACAAGGGGAATCTTGCAGTAAGCACAGAGAACTAAGGACAGCAAAAAAATTGTTGAAATTTAATGGTAGGTTTAAGACTGAAAAGCCTACCATTCTGCCTCAAGAGCAGAATTGTTTGGGGTAACAACAGGCAGCAACACTCTCCTAGGGCACCCAGAAGCTCAAGGATGTGGGTACAGAGTGACCGAGGACACCACTTTGCAAGCAGTACAGAAGAGATAACCTTCACCTACAGTGGGCCAGTGAAACTAATGAGACTGTAGCCAGGGAACTCTACAGCTGAGGGAGGTGATCCAGTTTCAGGGTACGGTGCTTACCGGAGGACACTGGCAGATGAACCCATCTGGCATATTGCTGGCAACAGCACAGGTACCTCCGTTCTGACAAGGCTTCCGGGGACACACATCTATTACGCTCTCACAGTGACGACCTGAAGCATAGACACACAGGGAGAAGAGCAGAAAAATGTGTGTGAGCGTGCACACTGAAAAGCCATTACAAAGCAAAACGCTCCAACGAATAGCCAACGAGCCAAACACTCCAGTGAGACCCACCCTCAGAGCAGGCAGGGCACAACTCTTCAGATAACACATGCTCTGTAAGTAGCTGCCTAAGTAGTGGCAGAGGAAGGCACAATCCTAGAATCCACAAGGGATATTTGGAGAGAGACCACCTTGTCTGCTTCCTCAGGAATATGTGTTACCCAGCACAATGACAGAATTTGCTGCTGTTACCCTCAAGTCATCCAGGCACAGAGGCTGAAGGTCAGCACCTAAGGGGGTTCCTAAGACTTCTTCACTTTTTGGGTGGTGCTCAATGACTCCAAGGGCAAATCACACTCTAACCATGAATGAACCACCCTCAGGACCAGATGCAACACGAGTGAACAGGACAAGCAAGGAGACTGTCCTCAGACTGATCAGCTAGACAGAGAGGTCTTTACTGCACTGACTAGCATTTGCAGCGGCTCCCAGAGACAAACTCTGACACCAGACTTTAAAAGATGAGGATGACCTAAGCATGACTTGGACCCCCTAGGAAAATGTTAATAGAAGTCTCCACACATGTGCAGCCAAGACTGACTGCTTGCAGACAGGAGCAGACAGGGCAGGATGGCCCAGGGAGTCCTGGCATCCTATCAGTCACAAACCACAGCAAAGCCACCCCATTCCCTCCCAGGCAGAAGGGTCAATGTGGAATGCACAGAAGACGAACAGCTAGAGGAAGAAGCATGCTCCCCCTCTGTGCCTAGCATTTCCAGACAGATTTCATGTCTGAGACACAGCAGCTCTCCCTGCTCCTCCTAGGGTGCAGCAGGTCTGCGCTCCCCACGCTGCAAGTTCCAACAACCCTTCCATGAGAGCCAGAAGCAACATGAGGCGTAATTAATAAAAGCAAGCTTAACAGAGAGGCTTAAATATAAACCTATCTGATGACTTGCACTGGTGTCCCACTAGTTAGCCTGGCTCCACTTCCCTCCTATGTCACTCTTTTAGGCACTTCTTTTGTCAGTCTAGGTAATGCATTCAAAAACTACCACATGGATTCTTCAGATGCATGTTTTTGTGATTTCTTTGCATCTGACAATCACAAATTTAGAGGAAAATCACAGCATCTTTAATTTTTAAGGAAAAAAATAGAGCAAACACTACTAGTAAAGCATGTAGAGAAGGTCACTGGTAAGCAGGGAAAGTGAAAGGTTTTAACCAAGGCAATCTGAATACATAGGAAGTTAAACTGACATGGAAACTGGAAAGCTGAAAGTTAAGACACATCTGGAGACTATTAGCCCAAACTTATGCCCAGTGGGAGGCAGAAAGCAGAATAGCAGCAATACTAACAAAGGAGGGATCTAGAGAGAGTGAGACATAAGTTTGCGCAGTGTGAAATTCTTGTAAAGTTGTGATTCAAAGTTGGATTGTGGAAGGATCACATCACTAAGCTAGGAATGTACAGTCTGTCTATGCATAGTATTCCATCCTGACCACATCACCAACGTAAGGAAGAAAGGGAGCGAGGAGTAGAAAAGGAGGCCAAAAGCTAATTATGGATACCATGACACTGATTTATAGAGAAAATTCGTATGCTGCTTTGCAAAAGGAAAAGCCATGGAGAAACTGACATGTGAACAGTTACACTCCCAATATTAGAAATGTGAAATTCTGAAGGAGAAAAAAGTCCCACAGAAAAAAAATTCTGGCAGCCAAGTGTCTCAGGAGATTCCTTTGTCTGAGACAGCTCTGGAAGCCAAATTTCTTAGAAGGTTTAAAAGAAAGATTGGTTTAAAAACTGAGACATGGTGTAGGGAAACAATCAGATGTTGTAAAGGGAAGTAACTAGATAGCATGACTGCCAGAAAGGAAAAGAATGACCATTTTTCAAGATATTACTCTGAAATTGGAAGCATGTTTACAACTACTCACCAGTAAAAGCACTACGACAGATGCACGTATAATCATTTATCAGCTGAACACAGTCCAGACTTCCACGAGGGTTACAAGGATTAGAGAGGCATTCATTGATATCTCCCTCGCATCGCTCGCCTGCAAAGCCTGGGAGACAAATACAGCTGTAGCCCCCAATCTGGTCAATGCACTGCCCTCCATTAAAGCAGCGGGGTACTCCTGAGTCTGAAACACAGTCATCCACATTCTCTTCACAGAAACGGCCTGTCAAGACAGTAAAAAGTAACAATTTAAGGATACGGTGTCATGGCCTCATTTCCTATACTGCTCATCAAGTTTTAAGACCACGCCACATGCAGTCGCAGATATAAACAGGTAAAGATCCCCGCTTAATTCAATCCATACCCCATGCAGCCAGCCAGCCTCAGATCAGACCTAGAGAGCATGTGTTTTAGATACAGGCTGCTCTCAATGGTAGGCCATACTGGTATTTAGCAGCTTTCATGCTTGACTTAATTTGAGGGCATAATTAAAAACACAAAAACAAAACAAAACCAAAAAAGATGCACTCAATTTAGCCCTGCGCCTGAACATAGCCAGAGAGCCCCGTGCTGCCCTTGCAAGGCTGCGAGCTTCCCATCATTCATTTAACTTGGTGGTAACCCTGAAACTCGGTGAAGAGCATTTGTAGCGACATCATTAAAACAAGCAACAAAAAAACAACAGAAAAGCAACTGTGATAAAACATGGGTTCCTGGCCAGAAAGTCATTCTTGCAGTCTGACTTCTGGGGACCTACAGTAAACTCTCAACACCAGCTAGGATGGCAGTTCTTCCCTGTCCCTATGGGGTTCCCTTTCAAGAGACAATGTCTGGTACTAACCACACAGTATAATGGACAAAAGGGGACAGAGAGGGTAAGTTGAGCAACTAGTTTTGTCTGTTAATGCAGTTCATCCATCCAGAGCAAGTAAAGTCATTCACCTAAACAGGGAGGATACTTATACTGGCATCAGTAAAGTATTCATTTCAAACTGGGCCAGGGACAAAAGCTAAGTCTTAGTATCAGAACTAATTTTATCAATCTTCTCCAATTCCTTTCATTTACAAAAAAAAAAAAAAAATTCATCACATCCAAGAAGTAATTCATCTCAACAAATAAAGACTGAAGAATTAAAAGCAGCACATTTAGAACCTCTCAAAGGAGGGTGGGTGCTTTAGTACAACAGAGTAATTATGGCAATGCAGAAACTCTGATGTAGAGACATAAGAAGCAACTTTTTTTTTTTAAATTGGAGAACCAAATTAAGAACAATACATGAAAAATTGCTAATGCAATGATTTACAATGAGATAAACACTTATCCAGACTGGGGAGATATACTGACAGCCACACTAAAGTGAAAGAACTGGTAATATGCATGGGCAGGAGGCAAATATATTAGATTATTTTATAATTTTACTTAAATTTACTTTATCAACCAATAATTTAGTTCTACCTGACACACATCTGGAGATTCTGCCTACATTGAAATGACACACTTCAGAAAAAAAAAGTTCAGAGGAATGTAAAATCTTTAACTGACTTGAGAAATAAACTCAAGGAAAAAAGTCAAGTGATAAAGCATTCACTTATGGGTTAAAATGTGCAGTCCTGAATACTTTCAAAGGTAGAAGTCAGGGCCATCAGGTCAGATATAACAAGGAAATGGCAGGTTAGGTTTCAAGAAACGTGACATTAAACAGGCTGTGGAATCATGCTTACTGAAAACCACCATTATGTAAATGTGGACTTTTTTTTAAAAAAAAAGAACTTTTAATAAAAGAGCTCAAATTTGCTAAAATAATTTAAGTTAGCCTAGAGGCACTGAACTTCTTTTCCACAAAAGACTCTAGGACAGAGGACAATGCAGGGCCAAAATTTAAACAAGTAAAGGACACTGGAAATTATGCAAGAACTAAGCAAGTTTTCTGTATATTTCATAGCAGCTTAGCCAAAAAGAAACTTTGGGTTTACTATATCAAAACAGATAGGGTTGGAAGAGATCTTAACGGTCATCTCGTGCATCCCCATTGCCAAAGACAGATCATACATTCCCAAAGGACAGTCATGACCTATTGCTTTAAAAGAAAAAAAAGAAGAAAAAAAGAAAAAAAACCCAGCATTTATTTTTAAAGAGAAAATATGTATCTCAAGGGATTCAGTGCACTTTGGGAACATTCTTCAAAGAAAATAATGCATTCCCTTTAGACTCTGCACCATGACAGCAATAGTCAGAAGGGAAAATTCACTCTTGTAACATTCTCTCAATTGCTGAGCTTCATACCCCGAGTTCCTGGTGGACAGGAGCACTTGAAATGATTGACGAGGTCTATACATGTTCCTCCATTCTGGCAGGGCTGAAACTGGCACTCATCCACTTCATATTCGCAGTTGACACCCTGGTATCCAGGCACACACTGCCAGTATAAAAGTAAGCGTGAATAATCTTCTCCTAACAGATACATTAGTAGACATCTGAGAAAGGCTAACACAGACAAATCGAGCCCTCGGTGGGACAGAGTATGACTGCCTCTGTAGCTATACAACTGCAAGTGATTTCAAGGGCTGCACAGCCAGCCAGCTTAAGCACACAATTTGACCATGTGACTACTCAACAGCACACTGCACGTTTGCATTTGAGTGACTTTATTCCTGCAAAATACAGCGATCAAATCCTGACACCCTTTAGCACTGAGACTGGCCTAGTAGTTTTGATTTAAGGTTTACATGAAACTCATACTGTCCTTCTGAGCATGCGCTTCCAAGATGTTCTACCATTCTGAAAAGCTTAGGAAGGTTGATATACCAAAATCTCATGGTCTACACCACTCTCTGAATCAGTTGTAGGAAACAGAAAGCAGTGGAAGGCATCTCCCACCCTGAGAGGCAAGGGATACCTTGCCCATCCAATAGGGAGAATACAACATTCCTTTAATGCATTCTACATATATTTTAATATAAACCACACCTCAGGAAAAAAATCTTGCAAGAACTCTGTCTCCAAAGAGGCAAGGAGTTCAAATGCCCATCAACCACACCTCCTTATGGTCACACCTCTAATTCAGTCCTAAAAGCCTCTCAGGATCATTGCTTCTGCCACAGCTAAATTAAAAATTCTTTCCAGGTGCAGGTTGTTTTTATCCCCTCTTTGAAGCTATTCTACTGCTTGCATGTGTTTCTGATTTCTTTTGATTCCTTTGCATTACAATGCTCTAAATATTTAGACCTCTTCCTACGAAACCACCATGCATTACCTCGCACTGGTATCCACCCAGGTGATCCCGGCAGGTAGCACCGTTCTGGCAGGGGCTGGAGTCACACTCATCCAGTTGCACCTCGCAGTAACTGCCCGTGTAACCCACCTGGCACTGACAGTGGTGCGTGTTTCCAACGTTGAGGCAATGACCAGAGTGCTGGCACAACTGGTCCACTGTGACTCCTGAAACACAGTTAAAAAAAGTGAGCAATCACATAAGACACACTTGCCGCCAGTGTTGGTAGCTCAGCCAGGAATGAATATGGCTAGACCCAGCAAATTGAAAAGTTGAAACTCAAAAACTGAGGAGCTGCTCTTTAAATTACAGCGGGTCAGAACCACAACTGGCTTCCAAATGAAGGCACTGCTCAGTCCCCTTTGGATCACCAGCATCAACACTGGCACAAAGTCTTTGTATTGCTGTATTATTTTACTGGCTGGTGAATACACATCTGAAGTACTACTGTTGCAGTACAAAGGTTCAGGGGACCCAGAATGTCTGCAAAAGATATGGAAGCTTGTCACCCTTCTCCTTTGACACTGAAGCTGCTTGTTTGGATTTCCTGGACGGAAAATTGCATGACACTGCCCATCAGCCTGGGCTACAAGCCACCTTCCAGGAAGGAATTAGCTTAAAAAACAAATATTTTACATGTACACCATCTGAAGCAGGAAACTACTACTTTGGGGGGCCATGGTATTACCTATAGCTAAATAGTTCACTTAACAGCCAGCATTCTCTGTGAAAATACTTACAAAGGTCATGAGTTACAAGATGCCTTTTTTGTACAAGGACAATATGTCTTAAACCTGGCCTGCCTGGGATTTAGGCATAAATAGCTGATCTGTTTTCCAAAAAGGCAGTCCATGTAAAACAGTATTACTGAAACTCTGAGACTTCATAAAATGTTTTAATTCTTCTTTTCTAATATTTTTATAGTAGTAACTAGCTTCTTATGTCAGGGAGAATCCAGAAAGCCTCGACTCCCAAATGCAACCTTGCAGAGTTTTCTAGCTTAGAAGTGATCATGACTGACCACCTAGAGGAAAAGCTCTCTGGGATTTCCAATATGCTGTGTTCATAGGCATATGGGGAAAGTAGGTGCAGATTAATGATGCATGGGGAAATGTTTTCAGTTAAAGCACAGAGGATGCTTATTTACCCCGTTGTGAAGCTGCCACTTGACAAGAGACATTGGGCACATCGCAGTAAGCACCAGTCCAGCCAGATGGACAGACACATCGAGTCTGGGCTCCATTTTGGACGCACGTGCCTTTATTCTTACAGGGAGACTTGCTGCACAGATCCATAAGCGCCTGAAGAGAAAAAACCCACAACACGATATATGGCAAGTGCAGTAAGAAACACTACTCAGAGTACAAGTTTGAGGAGCAAAGAAAGGAAGCTCTGCAAAACTGGTTCCATGTGGCACTGGAAAGAAAGAGACAGTACTTCCCAAGTCTAAGCCAGGTGCTTCACTAACAATTTCAAGAGCTCATATGCCTCGGAAAGCGCAAATGTACAGAGAAGTAAACCCCAGATGGCAGCATCATTTCAAGAGTAAGCTGATCCTCACACCTTGCTATGCAGAGAGATCTTTAGCTGGCTGGGTTTGAGAAAATTCAGTTTTATCTCAGACTAGGCTTCTAGTTCCACATTAGGAGGAGGCTTCCAGCTATCAACAGTAATGGGTGCCCTTTCTTCTCTCAAACTCCCCCATGTTCGCTGCTTTTTGAGGATGAGAGATATGTTCCACATTTTGATCTTTCCTATTCCTTTTTGTCATTAGCTCACCATACCTGCTTTTGGCACCATTTGCTCTAGTATGGCCTCTGAGTTTTCCTGTCTTCTGAGATGCAGTGGAACCCCCACAACTGTTTTCTGAACTGAAGATGGGCCAAAGTATACTGCCTTTCTTGACTGCTTATATCAAAAAAGTTTCCAAACCAAGAGACTAAAACTCAGTAAATCATCATATGAAAGTGGAGCAAGGACCCAAAATAACTGTCTGACCTAATATAAACCAGCCACTAACCATCAGTTCCTTTTTGAGCACTTAGCCTTCAAAGTACTACAGCTATTTGATTGATTTCAAGCTGACTTGAGGGAAGGATGAGGTTTTTTTAAAGTGAGTAGTACTGAATTTTGGCTGTAAAATGCCATTTCAATTGCAGAAAGTTCTGCTTTTCAGATGCAAACTGTCTGCTCACAAAGATTAAAGTAGAAAAATCTGTGCTTTCACAGGCAACCAAAAAGAAACTTGGAATTAAGTTTTATCACATGTAGTTGAGCGTGAAGAAGAAAAACACCGAGCCTCTTGCTTCTGCATTTGTAATGAGTAGCTGACTGTTTTACATGCAAATTCTATAACTTATGAATCATTGTCTGATTTAGCTTTGCTAATTAGGTCAAGCCAGTTTACCACTAAGACAAGAACCACAGCATAGCTGTAATTTATAAATCTCTCCAATACAGCTTTAAATAGTGCTTATAAATTTAGAAAGTTCTGATTCCTTGTATAAAATGAGTAATACATTATGATCAAGCTTATCCGAACATAAAGCAGACTTTATGAGAATCCACAATATTTAATTTTGGGACAGGAACATCAATCCTTTTCTCAAGTAAAAACAAAGCAAACATAACAGAAGAGGAACTACTGAACTTCACAGTACTTTACAATCACTCTCAATGCTAATTCTCCCAATGAGGTTTAAGTGGTGTGCCCAGAATGCATAATTAGGGTAGCAGAGCGGTTGCTTTTTATATCACTTCATTACTTTGCATTCACTTCCTCCATTAGCAATACCTAGAAGCAGACCTGACAATTTAATGTCTAGCAACATACTTCTGGAAAAGCACCTCCCCCACCGCCACTAAAATGCTGCTTCTAACACCCACTGCTTTCCAAAGACACAGTGGCACAAAAGACAGTTGCAAAATTCTTACAAAATTGCAATGTTTTCCAGTAGTTTAAGAAATTCACAATTTCTTTTTTAAAAGGGAGCACTCAGACTGCTTATGAAGGAAGCCAATATAGTGTTTACTGTTCCAAAGCTAGAAATAGTCTCAAATCATTCTTGCTGTTTTGATAAACATAGAATAAAAAGAAAAAACTCTGATTTAAAAAATTAAACCAGCATTCTGTTTCCACTGTGATATGCCAAGTTTGAAGTTTTTAATAGGTACTAGTTAGTTATTTACAGCATGGGCTTGCAGCTCCCATGCTCAAGCGTGGAAAACTGTAAATTGCCTGAAGTCTGCAAGTAAGGCTAGAGCTTTTTATTGAGGCTGTGAACAGGACAATCACGTCAGTTACTGCCCCAAAACATTTTCTGGCTTCTTATGGAAAAAAATCTACAATCCACCCAGAATAACTACATCTCCCTGTAAAAAAATAAACCAGTTAAATCAAGTTCCTGCTAATCAGACTGATGTTCTGCTTTTTGTTTTGTGGTTATTTTGCGTTTTTTTTAAATACAGGATTCTGCCGTCAATCAGGACAATTCTATGCTTCAAATGAAATGCAGCCATTTTCAAAGCTAACAGCTCGTTTTCATTTATGAAGAAAACTAATCTAGAAAGTTCCAGTGACACCTGTCCTCATAAATAACCAAGCATTTTTCCCCTCCTTGCAAACAGACACTTTCAATTTCCAGAGTTTTCAACGGGGGCACCTGCTCTGACAGACAGAGGTGCTGGACTTATTTTTCCCAGGGCTAACAGGCCAACCATCTCTTACCAGATCTGAAGAAACAAGAGCTCTGCCACGTTTGCTATCTCACATCTAACCCAGTCACTTCTGCTATTGGACAGTTCAAACAACAGTGCCCTGTGCAAAATGGGCAAGAAAATGTCACCTACCTGACAGTTCTTCCCAGTATAACCCAAAGGACATATACATCGGTATGTGCCTAGGCTGTCCACGCAAGAGCCTTTGTTCAGGCAAGGATGTGAATCACACTCGTTAATTTCTGTGAGGCAGAAGGGTCCTGTAAACCCCACCGGACATTGGCAAGTAAAGGAATTGATCCCATCCACACAAGTACCTCCATTGAAACAGGAGCTGCAAGAGAGTGAGAACAAAGGTAAACTGAGACAAAACGCAATTAGCTCACAGCCAAAATAGCAAGTAAACATTACTGAAATGAGAGAGAAAACCAGAGTACAGGATCTTCTGACCACTAGTAAGTTCCTGCTAAAGAAGCATAAATCAGATAACAGCAATTCAAGAGGACTTCAGCTCACCCTCCAGCTCGTTGTCTTTTACCTTGGCCGGTGAAGAAAGTAAAGTAGGGTTTCAATGAGTCATTAGTGATGGAGCTAACTTATTCAGTGAAATCTTCCCAGCTTCAATGTGACCTCAAACAGTATTGTACCAGGTAGGCGTGTGGCTTACTCAAACGGATAAATTTTATACAGATTTTATTACAAATTACAGTTGTATTACAAATTATGAGAAACAAAACAATCTGCCTTTTTTTAAAAGCTTCAAAGGAGTCACAGGTATGTTTTCTCAAGGAAAAATTCATATAACATGCAAAACACAAGCATGTTCTTAATTGAAATTATGTGAAAGTATTGGTATTGCTAAATCCCTTCCTCCTCTTCTCATGAGAAACTTAAGTCCTTGATTTGTAAAACTACTCATATGTGCCCTAGTGGAATTGAGATCAAAGGAATTACCCCCTTCCCCCAATCTTCTGATCATAAGAAATTCTGCCAGATTAGGTGTCCTATGGAGAAGTGACTGGGAAAGTTAGAAGGGATGCCTCATGCAAAATGGACTCCTTTTTCCTTTTAAAGAAATGCCTGCCAGGGAACTCCTGCTCCTCTGAAAATAACCCCAGATAAGACTGAAGATGATCAGCTTGATAACGTACACAAAATTAATTCATGCTTGTTATCTGTTTTGCGCACTGTCAAAGGGTACTTCTATGAGAGAAGGCACTGACTCACTCCCTTGAACTTCCAGTGTAAGTTTTAAGTATCTAAATTATGTGATTACAGTAGAGATGTCAACATTAACCTATTTATCAGAGATGTTCCTCTGCCTTGTGGCCTGAATTCTGTTTTACAGGGACCAGAAACTGCTCTTTACATTCATGGCAAAACAAGGAAGAGAAGACAGAGTAACTGTCAATCACTTGGCGTGTTTCACTGAAATCAGGTACCTATCTCCAAAAGAAGATGGCACTCTCTCACAGGCAGCTTCTCACGCAAGACACGGAAGAATTATTTGAACCAAATTCAAATTGGCCAACCATCACGGCGCTCTTAAATAGAGCTCAGTAAATTTTGGTTGAGGAGGTGTGACTGGTTTAGCCTGGCAAAGCGTTGAAAATTGCTACATCCTTCATTCATACCTGCAAGACTGGTTTCTGTCCTGCCTGATAACAACAAAAACAGGATGAACCTCAAGGAAGAACCAGGCTTCTGCTAAAACACCCAACATATTTCACTTGATTAAACAACTGTTGTGCAAATTAAACACACCCTCATCAGTGACACAATCCTGTTCTTAAGCAAAAGATATTAAAATACTTCCTCCCCCACAAATGCAATTTTATAAAAGATAAGAAAGATAATTTCTTTGTGTGCAGAAAATGCATGAGAATACCAAGAGCTTTGCATTTAGGTGCCTTATTTGTTTCTGGTAACTAGACTAGAACAGACTATTTTTAAAAAATTTTTTTAACCATTTCAAGCTTTATTAGAAATTGTTTCCATGTGAGAATCTGAAGTTACTGACATCAATCCTAAAAAAGCTTAAAACAAATATGCAGGCAGCTGATGGATACACAGGGTTAACTCTCAAAGAGCTTTTAAAACTACCAAGTGAACCATTTATATAAGGACCAGCTGCTGAGCATTTTAACTCAGTTCCACACACCCCCCTTAGAACCTCAGGTTTTATCTCAACACTGCTAAACCACATCCAATTTGTGAGCATTAAAAGATCTCTGATGATTAAACCTTTCCAGTACAGAATTTGTGGATTTAGTGTACCTCCTAGTTGCTTCTTCATATTATTTGCAGTCAATAACTCAATTCAGGGCTAATTTAATTTTCCTGCCTTTCTGAGAGTTGGCCATTGCTTCCATTTTTGCAGCTTTTGTATTTCTCAACACAGTAACCGTTCATAACCAATCAATTATTTCCCCTCCCCATATGATGTCTTATAAAATTATAAATTATTTATGCTTTAATAAGTTAGCATCTGTTACTGTCTTAATACTTGTTAAATGCTCATATTCCTCCTATAACAGAACTAAGCTTTTAACTAGTCATGCAAACAGAAGACCAACTTTGACAGGGAACTGTCTTTCAGCTGGTATCCTGCACAAGGTAAGCAAGTCTCCCTTCCATGAATCACAAGTATGTCTCAGTGACAAAAGGCAGGAAAACAGATCCTCATCATTAAAAACTGCTTCTGAGTAGGACTGACTTCAAGCCACGAGCACACTTTCTGTGGCTCCTTAGTGCAGCACCATAATGAAGTTATCTCACCTCTCAGTGCATTCATCGATGTTGTTCTCGCAGTTGGTTCCCTCAAACCCAGGCTGACACTTGCACGTGTAGCTGTTGACGTAGTGGGTGCATGTGCCTCCATTCCTGCATGGTTCGCTCAGACATTCATTGGTATCTGTTTGACATTTATCTCCATGAAATCCAGGTAGGCAGATGCATGAGAAAGAGTTTATCCCATCCACACATGAAGCTCCATTTTGGCAGGGATCTAGGATAGAAGCATTACAGTAAGTATTAAAATGGGTAACAGTCAAAGGCCAGGTCTAGAGTAGTAGCTTCTAGGAAAAAAGTATCACCAGCCCAGAGTGTGACAGACTACTGACAAGTTTTTCTGAGCCACTTCATGGAAGAGAAAATTGCAAAGCATTATCAGTAACAAATTCACAAGAATATGTGGATCAAGACCAAGCTTCAAGACCTACAGGTTTCTCTGCTGGGATTTGTTCAACCAAAACCAACAAAATCAGACCCAAAGTCTCTTGGTTTAAAATTCAAACTCTGTTTTTCTGACAAGTGCCTACTGATAAAGACAGTACAAACAGCACAGCAACTGCTTCTTCCTTACCAAGTCTTATTCATAAGAGAACTCCACCCATTCTCTCTTTTCCAGACATTGCTCAACACAAGAAAACCTGTGTGATTAATTTTAAGCATGATAGCAGTCCAGTCAAATCAAATGTGTATGTGTATATTAGTATATATATGAGCACTTGTGCATTACTGAGCACTTAGCATTCTTCCCAGTATCAAAGGCTGACTGAGGAAAGGCTGGCAGAAAAGCTCACAAACTCATACATGACCTTGGATTCCCCTCACCTCTGCATTTCTTGACATTTTCTTTACCCCTACCATGGTCTTGCTACTTGTGTATCACCATTTTTTGGTCTAAGCCACCCATTACTACAGTATTCCTCTACTTCCACAGTACCAATCTGTCTAAAGGTCTCTGCTATTCAGTAGTTTCTTCCTGCTTTGCTCCTTCACTTCTGGATGTAAGACACACATTCCTCTGTCAGATACTGCCTCTGAAGCCAGATTCCTTTTCTACTCTACATTCCTTAGACCAAAAGCCTACATATATGAAGGCAGGGAGAGAAACTGGGAGGGGGAGAGAAAAAGAGGAGACAAGAAGGGGGATGAAAAAAAAAGTTACAGAGCAGGGTTTTTTTTATCTATGACTATCTTTAAGTACTACTAAAACACAAACTTGAAAATGCAAATAGATTCCACTAAAAATTTGCAGTTCAAAATAAGTACAAGATCATTCTGTTCACTGGTAAACAAAGAAAACAGATGTGAAAGGTAATTAAAGCTCATTTATTGACTGAGAAATATGCTCACATGATAAAAATTTGTATTATAAGAGACACACCTGCATCCATTTAAAGGTCATCTGACTACTGCAGAGAAAAAGCACATTCAAAGTGAGACCCCTGGCAGCTATAAAATGTGTCTATGGCAGCCAGCCATTTATGACTGAAGCCAAAAGCTGCACATTAATTTTCTGTGCCACACATTTACTGACAGAAAAAGGAGACTCGAGTATCAACTTTTCAATAAGTTCTTGTTGTTGGAGGGTTTGTTTGCTTCATAGATTAAAGACATTTGGCTCAAGCCATGGAAGGTTTTTGTTATGCTAAATGAAATCAGCTGTAGCAGTAATTTGAAATTCTTCTTCAACCTCATGGGTGTGCTGCCTAACAGACAACATGGGATGAATCTCACAGCTCTCAGAACACTTAGGAAGAGAGAGAGATTTCCCAGCTGTTCTAGGGAGAAAGATGAACACTTTAAAAAATGTTTTTATCTTCAGACACCCACGTAAAAACTAACAGGACAAGCAATAATTTTGTTGGCTTCAGTAAGCAAAGCTCTGGGTCAATGCACAGTGACACTTTTTGTACTGTACCTGTTTGCTCAGAAAGAGGCAATCAAAAGCTTAGGCTGAGCCAGATGTCTTAAAAGTTCTTTCAGCAGTGCTGCTTTGGGGTCTCCCACAGTAACTTTTGCTAATAGACTTGTTTGGATCCTTCTCTACAGCAGTCACAAATTTAATTTTTTTCAATGTAAAACACAACTCTCTAAATTCATACCTAAAGTCTTTAAGACTTTGGTTTGTTTTTAAGCTATTCTAATAAAAAATAGAGGTTTGGGGTTTTTTTGGGTTTTTGGTTTTTTTAAAGAGACAGCAATTAAAAAATTACAACATTGGGAACTCCTCCAAAGTTTGATAAAGCACTTTTCAAATAGTAACAGATGAACATTTAAACACATGACACTTCTTGGGAGACTCTGATTTTTATCTGATGATACATGACACACATATATATATATATGAGAGAATAACGCCAACAAGAAAAAGAAGTTACCAGGTACTCGATTTCCTTGGAAACAGCAGTGTCAAGGGCATGAAGTTAACATTTGTTTTCTTGTAATTTAAACAATTTCAGTACTCATCAGTGCATGGGCTATCCTCCTGCAACTGCTACCTATTCTGGAACAGAGGCCCTTCCTGCTGCTTAATTTGTTTTCAAATATGGATTAACTGGAACAGCAACAGGACCCACTCTTTCCAGAGTATTAATATCAGACGGAGACATTTCAGGAAAGACTGCTATACCCCAGATTCCCACCACACCTCAATCAAGCTTAACGTTGAAATACAGGTAAGCCCTGCAGTGTTACTTTAACTTTGTGTATTAAAATTTCAGGCAAATATAATCCTTCATTTAACAGTTCTCCTTATTAAAGTATGTAAACTCTAAGGACCTTTTCAAGTTAAGAATCTGGGAACAACTCCTGATATCAGTTAGAACACTGTAGTTCATTTCTGGCAGCTGAATTTGATAGATTTTGACTGCCTCAAATATGCAAGTCTTACAAAACTGAGGTTTGGGGTTTTCTCTTTTTGGTAAGAGATTATTAAAGAACTTTCAGTATCTGTCAAATAGCAGTCATGAATAGCACAGCAAAATTATTTCTATGAAAAACTGAAAAACAGGACAATCTGCTGATACTCACTTGAAAGGCAGTCATCAATGTTACTGTCACAGTCTCCTCCAGTGAAGCCTGGCCGACATTCGCACAGGTAACTGCCTTGAATATTATGGCACAGAGCATGATTTTTGCAGGGCTTTGAGAGACATTCATCAATATCCACTGTACATCTCTCCCCTGAAACATGGAGAGTCCAGAAGTAAGACACCACATAAGGAAATGGTCAACAGGCTCAATGCCAATACTGCTCAGTGTTGAAAGTACAGTATGTTCCCCATCCACATTACCTTCCCAGCCAGGGGCACACTGACAGGTGTAGCCTTCAGAGTCAGGAGATTCTTGGCAAATTCCCGAGTTCTCACAAGGATCAGGGGAACAGGGAGCAACCACTACCTGGCAGTTCACACCTGGAGAGCAGAAGGGGAAAAACCAGGAGAGCATGCTGCTAAGAGCTTGGTGCTTCTTGGAAGAATGAATAAAGAGATTGTAACTTGCATGACTATCCTACACAGCACTGGTCAGCATTTCTGTATTTGAAAAATCCCAGCAAAAGGAAAAGAAGATCAGAGCACTCCTCATGGGCTCAGTGGGTACAAGCAGACAGCAGCCATGGTAATTCCAAGTTTAATGCCCCTTCAATTCCCAGTGCATTTATGTATCTGTCTAACTTTCTTACAAAGAAAATGCAAGCTGAGCTGCCACCAGGACATTTCTTAACAAGTCCAAACAAGGCTTAGATATGGTCTTACTAATAATAGTCTACATGAACTGACTGTAATTTAACTTCATACAACCATGGCATTTCTCTTCTTGATTCCTATTTCCATGAAGTTTAATGAAAAGATTAAAATGGCACTAAGGGTGCAATGAAGTGGAAAGGAAAAAGAGAACAGAAACTTCTCTTTGAATTTTCACCTTTGAATCCTTTCCTACAGGTACATCTATATCCATTCAACAGATCCTCACAAGTTCCTCCGTTCTGGCATGGGTTTGATTTGCATTCATTCTCTTCTGTTGAACAGTAATCTCCTATCCAGCCTGGGTCGCAGACACACTTGTACCTTTAAAGGCAAAAACAGAAGCAATTTTAGAGCATTCTGAAAAAACTCCTCTACCAGTTTCTCCTGCAGATTAGTTTTGGAGAGAAAATCAGAAGACCTCTCTTTAGGAGAGCCCTAGTTATGTTTAGATTGCTCACCCCAGCTGTATAGTTTTGAAAATACTGAAAATAAACCCTTAAAACCACACTTCCCTCTGTTACAGTTTTCACAAAGCGCTCAGTCAACCAGCAGTATGTTTCTGCTTTGATAAGACCATCTCGACACATTTAAACAGACAGAAAAAAAAAAGATTAAAAAAAGTGGAGGGGAACAATAGGTTCCAAAGATAACTAGACTGTTTTAATACAAAGTAGTGGTTACAAATGAAAACAGCTGGCTGGGAGCAGGAGCAATCTATTCCATCATGTTTCAAAACCTGAAGTAGAGCAGCACTCCACCCATATGACGTAGAACCAAGGATTTGGTGAATCACCCTGGACTCAGGCCATGCAACACACACACCGGCCTCCCTCCCTGTCATACAAACAAGACTTATTTTGTCTGGCACCTAGTGTAAGGTGTACATGGGCAAAATATGAATGCTGGTGACAGATGATAGAAAAGACGAACCAAAACATTTGTTTGCCAAGCTTACACAGAGGATGAATTAGCAATAAAGGCAGCTTTCTTGCCAGCTCCAGGAAAAGTGCTGAATCCTGCCCTACAGAGTTACCCGCAGCGGTAAATCACTTCCTTGCCCAAGTGCTGACACCACTTTCCAGGATGCAGCATACATCTGGGAGGCACTGCTATTCCACGTACAGTTGGGAAGTTTCACAAACACAAGCCCTACCTCCCCAAACCTGTTGACTCCACAGGCCCTGTGCTCATTACCAAAAAGAGGTCTGATTCAGGGCTCCTGAAATCAGCATTTGGTCTTCCTGGATGGGAAGATTCAGAAGCAACTACTGTCTTCAAAATAGCCAGAAAGGGCTTTCCTTTTTTCTCTCAGCCATGCAACAATGTAACTAAAGCTGACTAAATCTCAGCCTTGGACAAATTGTTCTAAGTCAAATATCACTCTGTCTCCCAGTGTCAAAAGTTGTCTGTCTGTTCCTTAATAGAGAGTATTTGGGTAGCAAGTACAGCACTAGCCAACAAAGATAGTCTCCACGCTCCACGTTTTAGAGTTCAATGGAATAGATAGCTGCTGCTCCCCAGAGATTCAATTTTGAACCATTTCTTTCCTTTAATTACATTCACTCTACTCACTTGAATTGCCAAACCCTCCCTTTAGACGGTGGCAGTCCACCCTGCGCTACATGCCCATGCAAAGACAGCAAAGAATACAATGCAGGACAGAAAAACCTATGTTGAAAGAGCACGGACTGCAGCTGGTGACTAAAGGTCTACACCTTACTGCGATTATGTCATAGGCAGCAGATAAATCTGGATCCTAATCTGAGAAATTAGAGAAAAATCAGAAACCTCAAATCAAGATGGAACTCCAGGCAAAGCAAGGAAAAAACCCAGTACAGAAGGCAGCAGGTATGTTTAATGTGACAGTAAGCACTTACCCACTGGTAATATGTGTGCAGTTGCCGTGTACACAGGGATTACTAAGACAGCCATCTGCCTGGGACTGACAGTGAGGATGATGGTAACCTTCAGGACATACACACCGAAAGCCATTGACTTCATTTATACATGTTCCACCATTATGACAGGGGCTGGATGTGCATTCATCAATGTCCACATTGCAACGTGGGCCTAGGAAAAAAAACAATACTTATTAAGTAGTATTTCTTATAAGAACATTTGCTTTGCATGTCTGCAAGAACATAACGTTGAGACACAACTCAGTAAAGCCAATGCAGCCAGACAGAGCTTGCATGCCTCCATGCTTTAACTGAAGTCAAGAGAAGCATTTTTGAAAGATGCAGCACTTCTCTGTGCCTGGAAGACAGCACTTACACTCAACAAGTATTTACAAACCATTCAAGAATCTCAACAGAATTCCACTGAAAATCACCAGTTAATATTGATTAGGAAGGCAAAAATCACTCAACTGTATCATGCTTGGAACAAACCTCTTGAGCTCCACTTGTCATAGCCCTGCTCTTCTGCTTTGAAAGTACCTACCCTTTGAACAACCACTACTGCCATACTGTCTGCAGTAAATACAGTTCTTGTGGTTTATTGCGCAAAAGGGACTCTAAAAAACACCATTTCCTGTTTTGCCTGCCTCTGAGTATGACTGCAAGGTTCTTGAAGTAGTGACCATAAGATCCTGTGAAGCTGGAAAGCTAAACAAAGTGAACGTTGCAGTAAGTTGAAAGCATTTTTAATGTAAGGAAACAACAAAGTAATGAGATGCGATGCAAGCCAGCTCTTTAAATACTGCAATATGCCAATTCATCATATTACTGAATTATTTTAACAGCATAATAGTAAGAAGTCCAGTAGGATAACAAACATGGTATGCCAGCAACAAAGAAGGCTGAAAGGCAAGAGTGACCAGGGTCATGTCTCTTCCTGTTCGGGGGACTAAAGAGTACAATCATGCCCGAGCCAAAGGAAGGAAGGAGCGTCAGAAGTTTAGAAAGACGCCAAGAGAAAAGCTCAAAACACATGAAACCTCTTAGTGCTATTTCTAATGCGTTTCAGATCAATTCTAATTAGAATCATTCAGTAATAAACAGTAACAAACGTGATGAGAAAACTGTTATAAACAGTACCAACTGCCTTACAACAATTATTTTATGAGTGTATTACCCTACGTGGCTCAAAACATACTAGGTCCATTATAAACAGTGTTGAGATGTGCTTTAGTCATCAGAAATAGTCCTGATGCAGATCTACACTTCTAAGCATGGATGCAAAAGTGCCCGAAAGCTCCTTTCTTCAGCCCTACTTTTACTGTATTAGATAAGACTTTGTAATTTAAAAAGGAAACAGAACAGACCACACTATGAAAGAAAAGTACTGAAAAAAGCAGGTTATTCAGCTGGAGACTTCAGAGCGGAGAGCAGCTCATTAGAACACTGAGTTAATGCTTTGCTTTCACAGAATGAGAAATACTGTTCATGGTCAAAGCCCATGGTACTGTCTAATCAAACACCTCTTTATATTGTCCACAATCTCTCTGTCCCTGGAAAGAAGCTGTAAATAATAAACCGAAGTCACATGGGTTTATTTGTTATAAAACCAAGAACCATGAATTGTACATAATTACCTAACAAGAATGGCATTTCACAGCACATTTCACATTCTTCTGGTTGGTAGAACTTGCTGTAATGTAAGATGCTGAGATTCAAAGATTAGAAGGATTTACCGAGAT
The DNA here is from genome assembly GCF_047716275.1 of Strix uralensis. Classification (NCBI taxonomy): domain Eukaryota; kingdom Metazoa; phylum Chordata; class Aves; order Strigiformes; family Strigidae; genus Strix; species Strix uralensis. The sequence goes on along the minus strand of NC_133979.1, from coordinate 28,212,294 downwards.
TCTAACCGAATCCTTTGCAGTCAGTATGCAAAGAACAGCTTCCTTAGCTACCTGGATAACTATCTGCAAAACAACTCAAAGCTATCGGGTAGCTGACTTTACCTGTAAATCCAGGTTTGCAAGCACAATTGTAGCGATTAATGCCATCAATACAGTCCCCGTGAATGCATGGGTTACTTGCACAGTCATCAAAGTTATTTTCACAGTTCACTCCTGGAAAAAAAAGTCAGACAAATAAGGAGGCCAAATCTTACAAGGAAGACAACAAAACTACTTCCCAGAAATAGCCAAATTAAGAATCCCACCTGCTTCAAAATTACACATGCATTGGTGCAACTCAAACAGGTGATGATGCAGAAGCACTGCGACACCAGGGCACGTCACCTCAGTCACTGGGTGCTGACTGAATATGACCCTAAACTTGTACTAAATGTTTAAACAAAAGAATAAACCCTTTTGAACGCTATGCCTATTTTTTTCTGCATGCTTGAATTTTGGGACTAAACAGGAGGTAAATTCTTCCAAGATGAGTTGCAGTACCAGTAAGGATTAGGCAATTCACACAAACACACCAAAATTCAGCAAGGAAAAGTAATGTGAAAATATACTTTCATACCATAAGCTTATCTCTGTACGCAAATTCAGCACACACCAGAAATAATTAAACGCTTGAATTCTGTTGGAATTCAAACTTTCCGCTTGTGCTTTATGTACCTGAAGTGCCCAGCAAACAGTTGCACTGGTAGCCATTCACCAAATCAATGCAGCGCCCTTGATGGAGGCAAGGATTGCTGTGGCATTCATCTATCTGCTCACTGCATATGGCACCCATGTAGCCAGGATTGCATATACACGTATACGAATCAATTCCATCTTGACATTCCCCATGGTGGCAAGGATCAGGATCACAGTTGTTGATATTTTCCTCACACAGAAGGCCAGTAAAACCTAACGAAAAATGGTGAATGGGAGTAAATAAGAAGTTAACTGGTGTGATGCTGCAGTGAATATAATGCAAATATAGAAAGAATTATATTAAGAATCAGCAAAGTGGCAGACAGCACAAAGGCATCTCAACTTGTGCCCATTTTCCAGCCCTGGAAAACAACACTCTTCCACTGCTCACAGCATTACAGAACAACATCTTGCATGGAGAATCCTGGCATTGGAAGTGGTTACCTTCAGTTTATTCAGAACAGTAGCAATGAGAGGAAACATGTAAATCGCCACGAGAAATATTTACTTGCATCAGTATAAACTATCTGAAGGCACTCCCCTGCCATCATTTCTTCTACACAATACCAGGGGGGTGACTTTTTTAGAATGAGAAATTACTGCAAAGATGCTGCAGAAACCTTCCCAAGGGAACTCCTTTGGCTCATGTCAAAGCTTCTGCAGCTCTGCTTATTAAAAAGTTTCTTGGTCCTCTCATTGGAAAACCTTTCAGTAACTCTAATCAAGCACCAACTGCAAATTTATGAAAGACTGCATGCAACCTCTTCAGTTAGGAGCAATGAAACAAGCAGCAATTTGGCCTGTTTCATTCTGCTTCAGCTGGGAAACATCCTGAGCAACAGAGGAGGACTGAATCTCTTCAACAGAAGGGCTAAAACAACAGTTCAGGAAGCTAAGAGCATCAAACAACTCACTCAAGAGCCCCATTTTCCATGATGGAGCAGAGCTATATGAAACAGGGACAATTTAAAATAAATGGTTTTCAGAGATGAGGTTTTGGAGCAACAGCTCACACTGCCTGCCGGCAGCTGAAGATTAGGAAGATAGGACTTCAAATTTCAGACACCAACTGGAGACTGATACAAACCAAGCTGCAGGGAATTTCAACAGCTGAAGAGTGATTCTCACCTGAGTATTATAAGTGGATAACAGGCTCCCCATTTTTCATACAGGTTTGTGGTTATTTCTCTGGTCAAACATACCAGGTGACGGCTAACATTTCCAAGTTCTGCGAACGTATGCATGGATGAATGGGTGTGGAAGTAGGTGGGGAGAGGGAAGGGAAGCTAGTTAGAGAAATGGATATAAAAAGATGTTAGGGAAGGAAGAAAAACAAACCGATAAGAGGACGAATAGTGGCAAAAAAAAAAAAAAAAAAAAGGACAGAGGCAAAGAAAAGAGGAAAGACCTAAGACAACTCAAGAAAAGAAAAGCCATGGTCTACCACTGGGAAGGAGAAGTGGAATAATGCCAGAAGGGAAAGAAAAGACAAAAAGCAAGCAGTAAATAGAGCTATCTGTACAGCATTTGGCCAAACATTTTGCAGTTTTCAATCACTTCGGCAGCTGGTGATTACCATTCACGGAACACATATCACTCATGAGATTAATAGAGCAAGAACATACTCAAACATTATTTTCCAGTAACTGACCTGCCCCAATGATGAATTCCGTATTTCAGTCTTATAGAAGGCTGTCAATATTAAATATAATACTTAGCATACATTTGTTCAAAAAATTATTACCTTGCCTCCTACTGTAGCTCAACTGAACCACTTAATGATCAGATATAATTCTCGATCCCTTGACTGAACATACCTTACTGAGATATGAGTTCCCTCTTTGCAGACAAGAGTTAGACTAGAAAAAACCCCACTTGAATATAGAACATAAGAACCCCTCAGACAGGACAGAAAAAAGCCCTAGTACAGTCCTTCTTCCACCTTCAGCCAAAGTACTAGCCAAGGATTTTACTAAGAGCTGCTGCTTCAATAACACACATTTGGTTGCTTTCAGCCTGTTCCTTGAAAACGCTCCATACATCATGTGCCTTCACGGAAGCAGTAGTCTTTCCTCTCATCTGGGAAACCTAGGATTTCTGTACTGAGGTGGTTCCAGCAGTTTAGTGCCCAAATTCAGAACACGCTTTTCAAGGCACAGCTCTCCACGCTGTCCTCCACCACACAACCCAAAACCCTCCTAGGCCCCACAAGCTCTGCACTCTCGGTGAATGAAAGCAACCAGACCACATACCAGTTTGAGAAAGACTTTCTAAGACAGTTTCCAAGTTTGGAGAAGATTTGAGCTTTTTCTTCTTTTTGCAAGTGTCAGCTTATTCTGTCACATGCAGTAACCAAAGGAGAACTCTGACAACAACGATTATTCCTCTCCTGGTTAGAACTACTGCGTTCCCTTACTTGCAACAAATTCATTGTTTCTTCAGGGACTTTAGGGAAGGGGGAGAGGGTATACGTGAAAAGACTGGGGAGGAATTTTTAGGCTAATCTCTGCTATATTCTGTACAGTGCAGAATAAATTAGTGAAGTTAAATTTACCTTAACAATTTGATTATTGGAATGATTCAAAATGAGAGAAATTGCACATAAGTTAGCCAAATTAACAGCACATTTCTGGGCCAAAGGTAGCTCCAGGAACTGCTCAGCCTCTTCCCTAATGGAAGAGCTAAAGCCAATGCATTCCACACCTGAATCAGCATCACAAGCAATGCATCAGGCACCATTCACTGAAAGCAACCAAAAGTCGTTCCTTACTGAGAATTAGAGTGTAACAGCTCTGAACTCTCTTACTTGACCAGATGTAAAAATTAAGATAAAATATATCTACATCACTCCTACAAGTCTAAAGATAAGAAAATCCCATAATTAGACCTGATGCTTCTAAATGTGTAGTTAGCCAAGCAGTAAAGGAATTCAGTGCATTCACAAAAAACCACCTCAGTTCCATCCACAGCTCTGTCAAGATTTCTGTACGATGACTGACAAATCATTTTAACTACATTCTGGCAGGCAGCTACTGTGTGGTATTTCTTCCAGTGAACACAATTTTTACTGCATTTCACTCTTTCAATTTTGCAATAAAATAGTCTGACGCAACAGAAATCAGAATACACAGTAGTACTGCTCTGTCCATCTCTTGTTCTTCAACTGTATGCTATATAATCTGACTTAGAAGAAAGAAAGGTAAGCCACAGATAAAAGGCTTCACACTGCTCTTTTCCCACTCATAGATTCCATAGTCAATACAGGAGAAGCTGTCACCTTCTGGGAAGGAAGAGATGGGGCAGAAAGAGGGAAGCCAGAACTCCCATCAGTTGTGAACTTACTGCTGTCAGAAGTGAAAGGCTTTCTGTACTTAAATACTCTTCGCTGCCACAAAGGAGTAGACAAAGCTTCGCAACAAACAAGCAGTTTTTCAGAGAAAGGAAGAAAGAATTCTGACACCTCTTTGACCACCCCTTTATGTATTTAGGTTACATGCGATCTCCAGTCCAGGGGCTCTGAACACAAGACTAACCTGTGGCACACTGGCACTCGTAGCCATTGGGATGGTCAATACATTTGGCTCCATTGAGACACGGCGTGCTAGAGCAGTCATCTATATCAATCTGACATACGGCACCACTGAATCCTGAAAGGCAGAAAAAAAGATGAAAATCCAGAAGTAATTTGAAGTAGTTAATCTAAACAGCTGCACTGTCGGGAATTATTTATTAACAAATCCTTAAAAGCACCCAAATATAAGCTCAGTAAGTCTAAACTCAATTGCATCATTAAGCACACACACCACACCCTGGGTGGATTGGTTCCTCATCCAAACCACCAGCCAAAACATAGTTTCTATGCTCCAGGTCAAAGGAGCCTCAGCTTAAAAACTGAGATGACCTAGTCAAACAGAAATAAAGCGGGTGGAGCACAAGTGGTGTCCACCACTGGACAGTATGCCTGCCTACAAAACTGAGAGGCCACCAATAAAAGCTATCAAGTAACCAAAGCAAGTAACTTAAAATGAAACAATAATGCGCGCTTCACTAGAGCCTTCAGACTAGAATTACTACAGCAGTGTGGAATGTGGTACAATACAGCACTGCATCTTTCAGGACACTTCTTGAAATAGTTAACGAACTATCAACAGGTTATGTCAGATGATGCAGGTCCTTAGGCACTTCAAGAAAAAATAAAAAACCCCAGGAATGTTTCTGGAGGAGTCAGAACATCATTAGTCAATAAGAAGGGATGCAGAGGAGGCTTTTGTCAAGTATATTCTGAACTCGAAACTTTTTGCAAGCCATCAGAAAAACAAATTACATTTATGCTATAACTAACATCGATCCTTCTTTTCTAAAGTGGAGTCCCAACCCACCTCCCTCCTCATGCAAGCAACAAACTATACTGATGCAAAAATGGCTTCTACCTAAAGACCTCAGAAAAAGACAAAAAGCATGCAGAGGCTCTGATTTTTAAAATGTATTTAGAATTACTCATGTATATCTCTCACTGTGATATCTACCATAACAGAGGTCCATGCTGCCAACTACCCTTTAAGATGAGATGTCAGCCATATGTTTCTCAACACTTACCCAGTTACAGGCACAATACTACTGCAACCAGTACATGTCTATTCTTATTTACCAAGGACTGCAACTCACTCATTCAAACAGGTGCTGCACTAAGACAACACAAACTCACAAGAAACACACCATCCACTATCTCTCACTGCTTATCTATGCAGCTCTTGGTAAGGTGAAGCAGGAAAAATTTCCAGAAATAAGTACTTACCAGGAGGACAGACACAGAGGAAGCGGTTGACTTTATCAAGACACTCTCCATTGTTCACACAGGGATTACTTAGACACTCATCAATATCTTCTTCACAGTGAACACCTTTAAAACCTGTTTAAAAAGAAAAAAGATGTGACTGAAGGCCTTAGAAAGTGCCCTTGAAAGTGTAACTGCCTCTTATACCAGTGTTGAAAGTCTAAGCCTAGTTTCATTGCAAGTTTGCAGTTTGGATAGAACCTACGAGGTAAGAATATACACCAGAGGTTAAAAAGGGATGTTGAATGTCTATTTTTCACCGTTGTTGAACAGGCTCACTTAATCAGCAGTAACAGGATAAGCTTGTGCTGAATTCACATCTTATGTTTTCTTCCACTTGAGGAGAAGGAGTTATGTTTTAACACTTTGGGAGATATCAATATATTTGGGTATGCACTAATACAAGGTAAAAGGTAAAGAAACAAACACAGCAGATAATTTTAGCTCAAGGTTTTTAGTTAATGACAGAGTAAAAGAAAAACATTAAGAAGGGTGGAATACTTGGGACTAGAGTTCCACCTTTCAAAACAGATTAGGTATTAATAAAAACTCATTCTAGTTTTCATGGTATCAGCTGATCACCTGCAGGGGTCACAATTCTTTCATTATACTTCATAAGAAGTATGTGCAACTGGCAACTTGTACCCTTTTCTTTTTTTACCACTTTCTATCAGAAAGCAAAATAGCAGACTACATAGAACACTGGGATGCTGGACATGTAAATTTTACAAGCATGATTTCAATCAAATAACTTTTTTTACAGTTATTTCCTCAGGTCAATGGAAGCTTGCATCATTTGGGTTGTTTTAAGTAGAGAAAATAAACAAACACTGTTATCCAGAATCATCATATACACCTCTCAAAACACAGTCACTCTTTTAAGTTTGCACCTGCTTTGCTTTCACAAATGTAAGTTTCTGCACATGCACTTTACAAGGCACAGTAACAAATATGTTCACACGTACTCCTGCTCAGAACCCTAACCTCCTCTGCTGATGTAGAGACTGGTTTCTTTCTCAGTCTTCTAATTGCTTTCTCCCTCCCCGACACAAATGCCAAGTCCTGCCGGCTGGTGCTGCCACAGCAGGCTCTCTCTCACCGTTTCATTTAGCCTCACCCCTTTGCAATTTTGTGTTCCACCTGAGCAGAGCTGGCAACCCTCCCTGTGCTCTGCCTTCCAATTTTTTCCTTTGCTGGAAGCTCTGTCTTTGTCAGAAACTCCCCTCACCTGGCATGCAGAGGCAAGTGAATCCCCCGATTTTATCCAGGCAGGTGGCATCGTTTTGGCATGGATTTGAATGACATTCATTGATGTCCATTTCGCAGCGAGGTCCTGTGTAGCCCTTCAAACACTCACAGTGGAAAGAGCCTTCTGTGTTTACGCATTTCCCAGCATGTTCACATGGATTGCTGTTTGCTGCAAGAAAAATATATACATGTGTGTGTCAGAACCTCTCCTCAGAGCAGGAAAGCCACAGCATTCTTTATTAGTCATGGTCTTTTCCAGTGCATATTCCTTTCTGGCAAGTAATACGGGGGGAAAGACTGTTCATCCTTCTGAGGAAAGGCTACTGTGAAGAAAACATGTGGCAGTTACTTGTCTGTCAGAAGCAAAAAGGAAGATTGCCGTCATTAGTAATGGACCAAAGGAGCAACTCTGGTCCGTATTATAATGACAGTTCTTAAAAGGAGAGTATCAACTAGCAGGGTTGAGAGAATTAATGCTGTTTTCAAGGCCTTAGCTCCAGATCATCTTTTACATTTACTTCACTCCCGATGCTGACAAGATGCCGCCACAGCCACAAAACAACCAAACTAGTCCTTCATGCATTTTCAAAAAGGAATGGCACTCTTGTCCAAGGCAGACTGAGGAATGAAATTCAAAGAAGTGCTTCTTTCCGATACTTCCATGGGTGCTGGTATTACCTTCATGCATCACCCTCTAGAAGCATGAACTGGCACTCACAAAACTATAAGCAAGTCTGTGAGTCCAGCTAATCCCCAAACCAACACAACAGCATGGTATCAGAGAACTACAGCTTTGAAAGTCCACGTGGTCACCAGTCTCAGAAGGCACTCAAAAGATCCAGCCATATTCTGGCTGTCAAACGGCCCTGATGTGTTTGTACCAAGGCAGGAGCTGCAACAACTCTCACGAACTGTGGCACTTCCGTTGTACGCTGCAGTTCTAAGGGTCAGCTTAATTATCACATCTGTTTGCGTGCACTCTCGCATAATGCTAAAGCCCTCTTGCACAATGAGGAATGGTTAAGCATCTCGCTGCTTTTCGATTTCCACAGGCTCACAGTTCAAACATGGACAGCTATTCTGACTCAGCCCTTTGCCCCAAGTCTCACACAAGATTTAGAACTCATATAAGGACACTGAAATGGAATGGGGAGAGCAGGAAGGGAGTTGCACTTATGTTAAGAAGCTATGACAAAATGTGTATTCTTGCCCCTCTGATAGTTCATAAAGCAAATGATCCAACTCCCTGTTCACATACTCACCCATTGCACACTCGTCCACATCCTCAGTGCAGTCTGCTCCCTTATGGCCTTGAGGACAGGTGCAGATATAGTGTCCATTCACAGGATTGGTATCACACAGAGCACCCTTCTGACATGGATTGCTAACACATGCATCATCCAAGTGGCACAGGAGACCTAGAGAAGCAACCAAGTTTATTCAAAAAAGTGAGATACAGCACTCAGACTGTATGTTACACAACCAAATCCTCTGTCCTAACATTTCAAATAGACTCCCACAACCAGAAGCTTGAGCAGTACCTTATAGGCTTCAACCTATAGACTACCACAGGGATTTCACCACACGCTTACAAAACATTATATTTAAATATATATTCTGTGACTTTGGAGGTGTCTCCCACGCTTCTGAAGCAGAACAATGGCTTACCATTACCAAAATCTCCTTCTTGAAGAAGTTAACTAACTCTTCTCTCTAACCATGATGATATTTCTGACAGCTGAAAACACAGGTGCATGTGAAGCTCACCTTCTTAATTTAGATATGCTGATCGCTTGTATTTCCAGGTAGCAGTTAGGAGACCTTCATATTTTCACCTACCCTACAACAGCCGATTTTCCTCTATACTAGCAAGGTCATCCTCACTCACACAAAAAAATCTAAATTTGCCTTCTAGACTTTTAAGTACAACTATCGTAAGTGGCACGGAGTAAGTCACCCTCGTGCAGAACTTCTCAGGCAAATACAGATCCTGCTAAGTGCTAGAACAAGATCTGCTTTCCTTGCAATCTAAACTGTAATAAGTTTGTCTTCCAGCCTAATACAAATACTTCTTTGTCCTGAGCTACAGAGGTTTAAAAGGTCTTTGCTCGTGGATAGTACACGTTTCCTTTTGTTCTTCCTGGTTTGGTGACAAAGTGTGTAAAATAAACACACCACTTTAAGCAAATGCATAAACTTCGGGAAGTATATTCTATTAAGTGTCAGACCTATGCAAGTTTTCTGCCCTTACCTGCCTTTCCTTCTGGACAAATGCATGAAAAAGAAGCCACTCGATCAATGCAAGTAGATCCATTAGCACAGGAGGCAGTGAAGCAATCATCAATGTTCTTACTGCAGTCGTCCCCACTCCAACCATTGACACAGACACAGGCATAGCCTCCATTGTGGTTGGTGCAGGTACCTCCATTCTGACAAGCGTTGGGCTGGAGCTGACATTCATCAACATCTTCAGTGCAAAACTGGCCTGATGCACAGAAAGGAACAAGTTTAATAAAAGTTCAGACACAAGAAGATTCTTACACAGATAACATAACCAAGGGAAGCGCTGTAGTCCAGCTTGATTGCCACTTATTTCTAGGATGTTGGAGCCTGAGAACTTCCAACAACACTGGCATCAAATTAGGCAGAAGACAACTAGCATCTGTACAGGACCCCAGGTAGGAACTGAACTGTAAATAACTTTGGGACGGTACAGTGTGAGAGCCAGCGGGCAGCCTGCAGTGTATGAAGATACATCTGCAGTGATGTGAGAAGCAGAAAGAATGAAGGTCTGCCTGCAGAGCAGCCAGAGGGACTAAGAAGGGAGAAGATAGCCTCACAAGAAAATCTCGGTCAAAGCAGTGTCAACCAGTCAGCAGCAAAGTGACTCTTGTCAGTAGAGCCTATATAATTATGCATTGAGTATTACTTGATGAAGAAGAATAGAATTCTTGAGACTCTTCTACCTAAAATACTCCAGGTATTTCCACAAACAACCACAAATAGTTGGTGGTTTTTTGGTTGTTGGTTTTTTTTAGAGGCAAAAAAATACTCTAATAAAATGCTTTAATGACTGGATATATTGAAGAGAAGAAAACAAATGCACACTGTTTGAGGGAGTTTTAAGGAAAAGGACCACTAGACCACTAGGTATGAAATCAGTTTCACAGGATGCTGAATTTCAGAGTCACATCTATAGAAAGCTCTGCAATTCACATTTACTAAAGTATTTATTTATCCAAATCCGTCTTGCTTTGACAAGATCTAGAGAACCTACCACTTGCATCAATATTTTGTTTCAACACTTATTCATCTTCCCAATGAAAGTTGAACAGTTTACTTTTAAGCTGTAATTGTTTAGCTTAAGTTTCAAGTCATTCATTCTTAATTTGAATTTCTTCAACAGATAAAACCTAATGGCTAAGCATCAGCTAATTTCTTCCCAGGCTGGCATATGGGTGCACACGTACAACCACAGAGTACTGGTCACAGTCCACAGGCTTCTTTTTGATAAACTGTTTCTCCCCTTTCTGTTACGTTAAGAACTCTAGCACTGAAAGGTTGCTTTTTTTTAACACTTCCTTATAACTTGCTTCTACCATCCTTCCTAAAACGTTGATATAACGTACATAGCACCAAAAGACTGCCTTTTATCAGAGAATAAGATCAGATTCATTTGATGTGACCTTTTCCTGCCCCCCTCCAGCTGACGCCATCACCTCCCTCACTAGCTTGCAGCACCAATCCATTATTTGGGTCAAGACTTTTAAGTAACTGTGTTGCTACTACCAAGATCCTCTCATTTCTCATCTCCAGCTACTGTATCAGCTGCATGGTTACATTTGCCTGGAATTCCCCCTGTATTCCAAGAATAAGAAATTCAAGAGCAGGCCACAGATCTTCCCTGCCAATTTGCCTGGGCTCCAGTTTATTCAGGTTTGCCAATTTAAAAATACTCATTAGATGTTGCTTAACAGCCACCTTATTTATTAATGGCCCAGACATTATGATGCAAGTGCACACACACACCCTCCTCCAACAGACAGAACTGAAACATCTATTGTTGGCAGGAATTAACCATTTCCATCTACTATACTCAAATCATGATTTCTTTTCAAAGTACTAAAAAAAATCCTAGCCTTTGGTCCTGTTAGCCCTGGATTTTTTCCTTTAGTGGTAAAAAAATAAATTATTATTAAAAAAGAAGTTGCACAACTGATTTTGTTCTGTGTATGTATTCCTTTCTCCAGGAGGACTACTTCAAAATAAGGATTTTATCACTTGAAAAACCATAGTAAAATTTTAACAGTATTAATAATTACAATACAGTTTTCAGAATTAATCCTCACTTGCCAGTTTACTTCGTAAAACAGTTGGGGGGAAATCTAACACTTCATATTGTTATCTCCAAAACATAGCTCTCTACATTATGAAAAAACAAAACCATGCATTTGTCATAATAGAAGTTGTTTGTTCATTAGCTTTTGATACTGGCTTATCAGAAACCAAACTGAAAAAAGTCAGTTATCTCAGACTGGTTCCTAGCAGTCGTGCATATCTCACAACTCAACACAATTGACTTCCTTCAGAAAAAAAATAATCAAGACGCTATTTGTTTATTATAAAACTGATTTTCCCTCTTTTATTGGAGGGGGCCCAACCCAGATCAAAGAAGGTACTCTCTGACAAACACTCATCCACAGCACAATCATTTTGCAGAAGCGTTCTTGGAGCATTTACATCCTCCTTTTGACTGCAGCCGATTTAAACTCAGTATCACTAAAGCATTCAGAGTTTTCAGTGCTGAATTTGCCACACCACTCCATATTGTTACGTCTCTCCCAAAATCATTTCCCTTGTGATGGGCTGAAGAGCACTCCTGAAATACAACATTTTGCGGGAGTTTTTTAGTGGATGGGGGGTGGGGGAGTGTATGCGTGTTTGTAGTTTGTTTTGGGTTTTGGCTTTTTTTAAAGCAAAGATGGGCAAAACTACTCCTTCATATAAACTCTCTGTGTTTGTTTTTAACTTCCCATTTCAAGTGTCACTAGTAATATCAACACTTGGGATTTAATTTGCTTTTTCCTAGCAGTTATTCTCCACTTCTAGAAAGGACAGTACCAAGTGACATCACTGACGTCCTTGCCATAACCCTAGGGTATTCCACATTTCTGTAGCCCTAATCTAAACTAAACTTTTAAAAGCTGTATTCAATGTTTCCATAAGAAAAGAAAAAAGAGCTTAAACTTCCTTTGAGCAATTCAACTGTATTTCAAGAACTTACTATGTCTGAGGTCCTTAAATTTGATCTTCACTTAGCTTCTCAGATCTCTAATGCTCCTTTTGCAGCTACCAGACCACAATCATATTTGTGCTTAATTATGAATATGAAATAAACAGAGCTCCATGTAATAGAGTTTGTTTTAAAAACAAAGGAAATTCAACTCAGTATATTGAGGGGCGTAAATGAGCAATTAACTATTGCATTTTACTATTGAGTATTTTAATGAAAAAAACTTGTTCTTTATTGAAGTTATAACTGAAATCCAGACTCAACTTCTGGGTAAAAATATACTAATCAAAAAGCAACATAAGGCAAGCAGAGCCTATGAATCCAACCACATTAATAAGTACTCAGTCTCATCACCATCAGGCAATGTAAGCATAACAGTTTTTGAAAGATTCTGGAACTATGTTTTAATATACTACAAAGCCCAGACTAAAGTCCCAGGTGCTTGTATTTCTTAACTGGAGCTGGTGAACTGGCAAGAATGCAAAGCAATTTCCAATTCATTGAAAATGCTTGAGCCCTTATTACTGACGTGGGGCTTGAATGGCTTGGAAATGCATTCTGTAGCTCAAAGTCTTCAAGAGACAGAAATAAAGGTTTTTTTAGAGGGGGTGGTTAGGTGGGGTTTGGGTATTTATGGTTTGTCTTATGGTGGTTTTGAATCTTTAGGTGTTAACAACATGGGATTAATGGTCATTATTGTAATTCTTCCACACAGGTTGGTTTTTTGGTGGGTTGGTTGGCTGGTTTTTTTTGTTGCTGCTGTTTGGTTGGTTCATTGGGGGGTTTTTTCCCCAGAAACCAGCATGCATATTTGCAAATGGCTTTCAAGGCTGCCCTCCCTCAAAGCATCATCATCACTTCATTCTTAGTGGGACTGCAGGACGGCCACAACCTCTCATTCTCCCAAAAGGGCTAATTTGCCCTCAGAGATTTCAATGCCCTCTGCAAATGAGAGAAACAGATTAATATTTTGGGCAGGTGCTGCAAAGAAAAGATTTGATCCTTCTGGCATTAGCAACCTAGGTCTTCAATGTAGTGTCTGTCCTGGGAGCTTCCTGAATAACTTTTTCATGATAGAGACAGCATTCTCTTTCAGTGTCAGACATAAAACGGATTTAATTCTAAAACATCTCAATGAATATTCTGCACAAGGTTTCTCTGGCACATGAGTCAGGTAGATTTAAATCAAATGAGCCAAAAGATCTCTGAAACAGTTTACTTTAAGGATGCTTCTTTGACTTAATTGTAACTGAACCAAGTATCTTTATTTGTAGCCATGTACTTGGTAAGCTTGTTTTCTGCTGGTTAACAGTTTTAGGAAGAACCAAGTCTTTCATTCTCAGAACTGAAATTCAACTTCCAAGTACAAACACCATTATGAATTGCATAGTACTACACATCTTCATACCCTAGTGCTTCTGAATGCCAGAACAACTTCAGCTAAGTCCTAATTCATTTAGCTGTAAGTTTCTGTAGGTATTTATTTTCTTGTGCTCTTTCTAGTTTCAATTACATTTCTAAAAAACATAGTAAATATAGGGTAAATTAGTGAAGGCAAACACACATACACTGTGTAACAATATTTTAATAGAAACGTAGAAGAGTACATATAAGAGACAACAAGAAAGGAAACACAAATTACTCCAAGCAGCTAATAAAAGCCTAACCTGACCTTGATATTTGCAGAGCCTGGGAAATCAGCAAAATGCCGACTCAGGTTCTAAGTGACCTTGTACAAAGTAAACAGTTAGTCCATGTGGTATTTCAAAATTGAAAACTAGAAGTAGAAAAAGGGAACAGACTTCAACTCTTAGCACTTTTTGCCCACTATGAAACTAAGTTACTTCCTGCATATTTCCCCTCAGAAAAGTCATATGGAGTAAGACAGACATGTTTGCTGCTTTGATTGCTCCCATTTTCAGACCAGCAGGAACTGGACAGGAACTCTAGGAGCTTCTCTTTAGGCAGACACAGGATGCAGTGGTTCAAGGCCCCTCAAGTAGTTGTACCAGATTTTATTGATGAGAAACATCCAGTCCCTTCTCCTAGAGGTCTTTATGTTAAAAAGAAAATAAAGCCTCGTTTATGAAGGTAAAGCAGATAGCACATAAAATGACTACAATCCTACACTGAAAAAGTAGAGCATTAGCTTGAGCAAATAAGAAACCAAAACAGTCACCCTGTGAAGCAGCAGCAGGCACCTTCAAAAGCTGATCCTACTGAACCATACAGGCTTTGTATAAACCCCAGTTCCAACTGCACTTTTCCTGCAGCTGAACGCAGGGCCTTCAGTCAGTTCAACCAGAGGTCCTCATCTTTGGCAGAGCAGACTTTCCATAAAGGAGAAAGTTTTCTTGGCCTCTTACAACTCTCCAGCAGGAAAGACTGCTGATGCACAGCTGGAGTACCAGAGGCTAAAGCTCCTGAGAGAAGATTTCACATGCAGTTTAAGCACTAAAAACACTTGGTAGGACAAAGGATGCAAATACCTTCCCGTGTCTTGAAATAAAATCAGTTTCTTGAAAACTGAGCTGGGAGGACACAGCAATGTTCATTTCTCTCAAAATCACAACAGCACTGGACTCAGACCAAACTGCAAGTCAGAACATCTTAAAAGTGTAATGATACTGGAAGGGAAAGATAATCCAGCAAGAATCACAAACTGGTCCTCAAGGTCCTAAGAGACTCACTGGAAGAGGAGCATCAGGTTTCAAGCAGCTCTTATGCCTCCATCCTCTCAGTACCTCACCAGAAGTTTGTCACTTGTCTCGGACTAGTGCTCCAGTATGCAGGGAATAGCTCACTAGCTCTCTTGAAAGGGCTATCTCGGAAGCTATAGACCAGATCTACACAGAAACTCTCAGAAAGAGTAATTTAATTCACAAAGTATTTCGAAGATTCCTGTATAGCTGTTAAACACCATCAGTGTAGCTAAGGAAAGTGTGGCTCATTAGAACTGTTTACATTTTTTTCCTCCAAGTTTCAAAGGACTCTAAGTAAGAAGGTGAACAGCACTTTATCAAGACTCAAGAACCAGCTAAGAGATAAGAAACAGTATTTGTATAAATGACCAAATCTAACTGTGGCAGAAGGTTAGCAGTACCACACTGCAAGGGACCATGCAGTTTCTTCTCCTCTCTAAGCACCTGTGTATATATTCAGGATGCCGGCTGGCAGACACCAGCTGGCTGTGCAAGGACATTTCTCTGTCCAGTTCTGTCTTGTAACACAAGGAAAATGTCTGCATTGACCATATAACCCGAAGCATGTTGTTCAGTCAGGTCAAAGCTCAGTTTCCTCAACTTATTATGTGAGTCTCCTCAGCAAATGGAAAAGGAAAAATTGCATGGAACCATTGGGCCTTCTAGTAAAATGGTGTTTATGAAAAATACTTTAACTCCCATATTTCTGAATTGCATATTTGTAAAAACATTCAATTAATCTTTAACTCACGGAATGATCCTTCAAAAAACTAAGTTACAATTAATGAATATATACAGACACTGGAGCATTTAATTAATGTCCTGGAAGGAGACAAACAGTAGGCAGTGATATCTTTAACAAAATAACATTTATATTATCCAAGAGAAAGTCAGAGAATTTCAGACAGATTCAACCAAGCGAGGTTGCTGGGCAGTGCAACAGCAGACAAGGCTTGATGCACAAATGCCAAGCAAAATACAAAGGCAAACAGACTTGTTGCTGCAGAAGGTTTAGGTTAGGCACTCCTTGAGGAAACTCTTCAGCTTCCCTGGAAGAGTTCAGTGGGGACCTCTGCTCAATCACATTTTTAATCAACAAAATAAACATCACTGACAAGACATTTGACTACAAGGAAGAATAACTCATGCAAACAGTTGTTCTTGTGTAATAGCAATGACATAGCCTCAGTCTGGAATATGTTTTACAGTACTGAAGCCACCACCTCTGAATAAAGACACTGAAAAGGGGTGGAGTTCAGAGTCCGACAGACCAATGGAGAGAAGAATTTCATAAGAGACTTACAAAGCTATTGTTACCCACAAAGGCAGAAAGATAATAAAAAGTATAATACAACATTATTGCAGGGAACATACAGCACGTGGCAAAGTATACTAAAGAAAATATTTGATCATTTATATAATTTGCTTTATTGACACAACGTATCTCAAAGCAAAGAACTTCAAACTTCTCTGAAAGAGGCACCACTTTTATACAGACAAGAACATCCAGAGCATAAACAGGTAATACTGAGAGAAAGGTATCTCAAGTGTGATGTCCAGATCACATGCAAGTTCCAGACCCTCCAACAAAGCCACCTCCACAGCTCCCTGCAGACAACCCGATGAATGCAACTGCTGTTTTCAGCTCCAAGGATGGCTTCAGCCACACATACAGTTCAATGGACTGCGCTGTTTACATCTGCAAGAAGTGCCCCCAGTTGCATGTGTGCTTAGTAATGGTCTTCCCCACTTAAGTATTACAGTAGTTTCCCCCCCAAAAGAAAGGACTGAAGCCAAATATTTTTTCCCCTTGCAGGAGTTTTCTAAAGAAGTGAGAGGTAGCACATCTCTCAAAAAAGTGTTCCTTCCCCAGGATCTCACAGCACCTTTCTCCCATTTGAAATATAGAACTACAGAGCAGCAAAGAAGCAGCAGCCATTCCCAGACTTCATGTATTGGGTTTTTGGTTTTGTCTTTAATAGATCTACTGTATCTTGGGCAATGTCAAATGCCATCCAAGATATGATAAAATTTAAGAGCTTAATACAGAATTTGAACAATTGAAGATGTAGCGAGCAGAGTAAACATCTGTGTTTATTTTAGGCTAATATGGTGGAGAAAAGAGTTTAATTTCATAACCACACTGGGAAGCATGTAGTGGAACTAATGGGCTTTTACAAGGGATTTTACAACCCCCAAAATACAAAACTCAGGGCTTTAAGAGACTTACGCACGCCCTGATCCATTAAATACTGCCCTAAATCACTCCCCACAGACTACTGGGTAGAGAGGGCAGTCCTGACAGAGCTCTTCAGAGGCAGTAATATAAATGAACAGAACCAAATTAATTAAAAATTATTAGTGATGCGCTAACAACAGACTGGTTTAATATGGCAGTGGTAGATGAAATGGCTGTGGAGAGCAGCAAGATAGAGAAGTAACCAAAAGGAAATACACATCACCAAGCTACTCTCCATCTTGCCCTTCTCTACCTCCTCTGGAAAATCCAGTGAATCAGGGAATACGTAACAAGTGAAAAGATCTGCAAGGCAAAAATGTAACAGTTGGAGCCAAAATTTACAATAAGAGCTTCATATTCTCAAGCTATCTCGGCAACGCATCTTTAGTAATTATCCAAAGACAAATCACCTCATTCTAAGTACAAGGGAAGGGACAGAAACTGCCAGAAACAAGTCAGCTGCAGATAGAACAACTGTTACTTATTAGCCTGGTCTCACAGCACACATCCACTAACCCAGCCTCACCAGAGTGGTCTAGCCTATTTTGTTTTAGTGCCAAACACACGCAAGATGTACTGAAAACTTAAAGACAGCTCCACAAGAGATTATTTGGCACATCTGATCACAAAGAGTATTTCCCGGCCTGGAAATTCACCAAAGGCACAAGGGAAGAGGCAGCAGCATGGTCTAAATTGGATGCTGTCTTCCTGTCATCGGATCAGTTGAGCTGTAAACACTTCAGGTGTTTTATTACAGCTACCTCCTAACCAAGGTCTGCTGTTGGGAAATGGAAAGCAGCACAAAACAAATGGCAGGTTGTGGTAGGGGTTCCAGAACCCATACTGGATAAGGTACTGACTAATTGTGTATCTTTTAGTGCCTCCCAAATCAATCTGCTCTGCACAACACTGGGATCAAGTATCACAAGAGAAACAAACAACATCTAGGATAAAGTTTGTTTATGTCCAATACTTCAAATCATTTGTACATTCAAACTTAGAGCTGCCAGCTCCAGAGGCTGCCACGTGCTCCCTGCTCCCTTTGTATGTGCCAGTTCAAACATGAAGGAAGAAAAAGAATCATAATCCCTCTTGGCCTCTTTCAGAGAGCTGTCTCTTGGAGATACTACTGTAGTGACAGCAAATCACCAGCCAACTTGCCAAGTTTGGAACAGACGGATCTCAGCCAGTACCAAAGAGGCTACTATGCTTTTTAATAAAAGTCTGGAAAGGCACCAGAAAGTCTACCATTGCTACACCACTAGGAAAGATGACTGCACTTCTTGCAGGAGTCTGACCCAGCCTCCCTGTGCTAATACAAAGGTGAAGACTGCTCTTTGCACGTTATGTATGCCCATGCCAACCAGAATCAGAAAAGAGTACAACCCTGACAGCACGCTCTGGCAGGTAATACTCAATGCTCTATAGAAAATAGCAAATATTCCATCATTTAGGAGACTAGCGTGTTCAACATTTACGAGCCATGTCAGAGATAGTTCCTCTACATTTCAAGCCTCTAAGTATTCCAAGCAAGGCAGTATTTTTTCTGAACACTAAGTTAACGTGACTTGTTACTATATACTTTGTGATACAGAATCTGAAGAAAGTGGTATTTGGCAAAGAAAGCTTTAAAAAACAAAATACCAGAGCATAAAATCTTACATAAAAATGTTAAACATTAGCCTTTTGATGTTTATCCTCCCTTCTTAGCAAAGAAAAGTCCTGTCTGCCCAGAGTTTAAGGCTGGGATTTTCAAAGAAAACCAAGGTAGGGAGCAAATATTACTCTAATTAAATAGGAATCGAACCCTTAACTCCCCTCTTTGAAAATTCCTGCCTAAAGCTCTGCAGAAAAAGTAACCCCTGTGCTAGTGTTTAAGAGCATATGACCAGGCTAACGGCTATTTTAATTAAAAAGCACAGCCCTGCTGCCTGAAGAGCTTTTCTACTCAAGACAAACATTTGCTTCTTAAGCTAGCTTCCAATGCTGGAGTTATTTGGTGGAGTCAGCTGTTAGCACACTGTGCTTCCCTTGAGACAAAAGGTCGCCTAGATTTTAAAATATACAGTTCACTGGAGCCCCCTTTTCAGGGGAAAACAAAGCCTAAATAAATACAACTGCCATGGGAGTCTCGCCTTCCCAGCCACAGGGGTAGAAATAATGAAAGGAAGCAAGCAGGCCAAGCCTGCAACTGAAGACTATAATGTAGGTCTTCTAAAACCCACTTGAGCGTGGACATAGTGTGTCCCCGAAACCCAGAGACTCATCCCACAACTCCTGATGCAGCACTTCAGGAGCAAACTGTGCAAAGGACTTCAGTCAATGGAGGATACAAATCTCAGTCTCTGCTGTGCACCATTCCTGGAGGCGACTTGGGCCAAACACATATTCATGATGATCCTCTGAAGCACTGCAAACTTTCCACAGTGAAGCAGGAGTTCTTCTCAGACAAGAAAAACAAAATCATTTACAGCATTTTATACTGTTAATCACTTAAGTACCCAAATTCTCAAGTCATCTTTCTTGACACAAAGCTGCATAGATTAGATCAACAAAGTAAACAGGTGCACTTTAAACAAAGCCCTGTTTCTTTATATAAAATTGTAGTCTGGAACGACTGAGCAGTCTAAGTTCTCAGGTAGTTTCACTGTGTCCTGTGGAAGGACCCCCTAACCTTCCACATGACTTTACAGCCCCAGACTCCCATCACTTCCTCGGTATCCGCTCACTCATGAGACCACCCTGTGAATTTTAATTCCTGATCCCAGACCAAAAAAAAAAAAAGAAAAAAAAAGGCAGCTGGACAGGATTTTTTTTACTAGATTAGTGAGTTAAAGTGGCACACTCCAACAAATACCAGAGCCAGCTCAGGGGAAGGGGAAAAGTAGCTGGGAGCAGGGAGAGAATGCAAAGACACCTTTTTCCTCAGACTGCAGTGAGGTTTAAGTGCTCAGACTGCATCAGTCTGGTGTAACTGCTGCAGAAGAGCAGCATAAAGGAGAGTCTTCACATAGCACAGATGTTAGTCAGGATTTCTGGCTAATTTTGACTCAAATAACACTTAAAACACACCAAATTCTCTGGCCTGCCATGCACAGAGGAAGAGACTTCAATCTTTCACAAAAGCACCCTGATCCATTTCGAAGAAAAGGTGAGCTTCACTACACATCTGCAACATAGTGCCTTGAAAGGAAACACTTGAAACACACACAGGTTCTGATAACAGATTTAGCCTGGGACAAGATAAAGTCATCTTCAAACAAAAAAAGCAGTTGACATTCAGCAACAGGAAAGATCTGGGGCAGTTTCACCAAAATGCATCCAAGATTGTCTTGCCAGTTAGAAGGTTGAGGTTGACAATTACTATAACCATATGAAATAAGAGAACTTTGAAGGTGAGAAAAACATCAGTGACAGCAGGAATTTCTTGTCATTGTTTCTGAAAGGCAAGGCTTTATCTTTCCGGCAAAAGCAGCAAAATGAGAAAGAGAAGGCACACACTTCAAGAAAAAAGGAGCAGTGAGCTCTATTTGAGGAGTAGGAAATTAGACTGAAAGTAAACAGTGTCTCAAAAGCTGGATTCTAGTAGCAAGCAAAAAAAAATATTTTTTAAAAAATGTGTAGTTATGCAGTCCAGCCTACCACCTGTCAGGAAATTACAAGAGGCAGATGGTTACCAAAAGGAATTGGGACAGATTCTGTTTCAGTAAAGGATGCTTCAATATTACTTTACACAAAACTATTCTTTGTCAGATGCAGTACAGCCTCTTGATTTTCTAGCAAGGAATGCGACTGGTTTCTCTACACCAAGAAGCACAAACTATATTAACAAACATGTTAGATCATCATCCACAGCACAAAGATTAAATAAAGACTAAAACTGCAAACAGACCAATTTAAACTTCTCAAAGATTACTTGACAGCTAAGTATTTGAAAGAAGAGACTGCAGAACTGTTATGAAGACAGTATATCTACACAGTTAAGTATTTTTAGAAAATTTAACATCCTTTCATTTTTGGCTGATGTTTACTTAAAAACATGCGTATTTGGGCTTGCATTTTTTTTTTTTTTTTTTTTTTTTTTAGCAGCACATAATGTCCTCTAACCTCAAGGTCTCATTGGAAGCTTTTGACTTCCTGAAGCGTTCACTCCCACAGTTCGACACTGTTGGGCTATAAGCATTTATCAGAACAGACTCTGAAAGAGTTGTTTGCTCAGCTCTCCTTTCTTCACTTACCTTAGAGATGATTTACAATGTTATAAACCATGTTTGTGCAAAGGATAGACCTGCACTTATACAATATTTCCTTATTGCTGAGTAACTCCTCTTTTTTTTATTGTAGTTTACTCCTGTCAGCATCAGCTGCAGTTTCATCTTGAAAAAAAGTTCTCTCTCCAAACTATTCTAGCAGTCCTCCATCTACCTTCCCTATTTTGTGCTCTGCCTCAGTGTCACCCCTCATGTCTCCAAGCTGGACATGTACTGTTATCTTGCACCTTCTTGGTCTCTAATTGAAGATGCAGGAAAGGGATTGAAGTCCATTCAGACAAACAAGCTTCTTTTAAGAAAACGCTACTGAGATGACAGAGCAGAGTCACTGCTGGGATGACCTGCAGGACCACGTTAGAACAAGAGGCAAGACGTTTGTCCACTCACACCACAGGGCTGCATTCACTGTGGAGCTGGACAGGACTTTGGGGTGTCATGGGACATCATTTGCATTCACATTTATTGAGCAAAAGGAGTATTACAGATATAACAAATGAGTTGTTAAAGGCCAGCTGGCCAAGCATGTTGCACTGTAGAGGCTTTCAAGCAAAGCAACATAGAGAAGGCCCCAAACATAGTCCTCCATTGCCATCGTGAGCCTTCGGCCTGCAGAGCCACTCAGATCAGCAGTTACACTGCAGCAGAATGGCTATCGCCAAGGCATCCTGTGCGTGCACAGAGCTACTGCCCTACATGTGTCAAACATATGCCAATATGAACATGCATACCTGCTTCTGAAGTTACTCATGTTTTAATTTGAATGCCGAAACTGGTACTGTTCATCTCAGACAAGAGAGTTCAGTTCCCCATAGGCTCTAACATTCATTGTTCAAACAGCCAAGCTGCTGTTTCCTAAACGGTGAGACCAGTTTTAGTTGTAAACTGACCTGATTCTTGAAGTCCAGAAAGTCAATGGCCTTGAGAAGCCATCATCTAAAACCACTGCTGCACTGATAACCTTAACTTCACCATAAACAAAGGAAATTCTCAGAAAGCCCATTCCATTAAATTGTTTTAGAAAGCCATGGGAACATAAGGTTTGGGGAGTTCTCTCTTTCCAGGATTTCACCAAAACGAAGCATCCTTCACGAACACAAGGTTTTCTGGAGAGACTAATCACACTGAAGAAAGATGGCACAAGACTAGGCTACAACACAGGTCTAACCATTTTTCCCCAATGCTAGTTAGTCAGAGACCATACAAGATTCAGAACCACCACAACTGCATTGCAAAGAATTTCAGTGGTTAATCGTAGAGACAATCTACCACAAAACCAAACCAAATCACAGCCTATTACCACCAAGGTCTCTTCCACGTCAGTTGCAGAAGTCATCCCTAGTTGACAGCAGCTATCCACCCAAATCCTGTAAACCAAGCTAAATTTACAATGCCTCTGCAAAGCAAAATAACCCCTTGTAGATCATATACTCACACTGTATGCACTCCTGATCCATCATATCCTCTATGCTTCAAGAATAAGCCTGAGATTAATTTACTACTGACAGACACTAGAAGTCATAACAAGGTTTATAATTTCTGTGGCATGGAGCAAGATTTTAATGATCACTGAAGGGTTGCTGGCTCCACACCCAAGCTCTCTTCGTGTTTTCCTTTGCAGGTTTCACTTTCTGCAGTCTTTAAGGACACACAGACAGAGAAGCAGTATAGAAGCAAGGGTACTTGCTCATTGAGGAAAGGTCTCATTCTCCTATTTACACCTAGTTTCAGAGATCTGTGCAAGCAGTGATGCATTTCACTCTTATGTGGTTTCAACTTCATTTAAGAATATATAATTTTAAATTCGTGAGCGTTCTTAACTTGCAGCCTCCTTTGCAGCTAATGACAACTAGTTTATAATGAGAATGATGCTCTCTGAGGAAAAAAGCTAGAACAACATGAAACCTCTGGTCTCTAGTAGCTCTAGCTCATTTGTCTGAGCTACCAATCACTACAGATCTTCTGGTTTCTAACATAATATTTTCTCGATACAGAGAAAAATGTGCTAAAGATTCTTCAGAACCTGAGGAGCTAGTTCAAGCTCAGTTCCAAAACAAGTATCCCAATTTACTTTATGAAAGGAAAAATGCAAATTGGGTATATACCTCAGTTTTCCAGTTTTAGGGCTTTTTTCTACCTATGATTTTGAAAGAAGGGCAAAATTATACTCAACTGAAAAAGTGTGCCAGCTAAGAATGACTGGTATGACTCAAAAAAACCCATGCCAAAACCGGAGGTATTTGTTTATTTTTGAGGTTTGGAGACATTTTGTGACAAAAGATGACACTGAATTTCCTGTAAGCTGCTTCCTTACATCACTCATAACACTTTCTTGAAATTCACACTTTTTCCCCCTACAGACTCAGAGTAAAGTAGACTCATTTCCGAAGCAAAAGTAGCTTTGCTAGTCAGAGAACTCCAGATAAAAATCAGTCACAGCAGGAAAATAATATTAGCAAAAACATAAGCTTCCCATACATAGACTTCTCTTTCCACCCTTTCTCCCACCTATGCCTCCTTTCAGATTTGCCTGGTTCCTCAGCAGCATTACTATTATCTACATGAGGATCATTATCCCAGGTTAAAAATACTCCCAAATGTATCAGCAAAGCACCACTATATGCACACACCTGTAATAACAAAGCCATGTTTTGTACTTTTGGAAAACACATATCCTCTTACAAAGTAATCCAGACAAGCAGAAGTGCAGCTCTGATAGTTGCACTGCATTGTGGCTCAAGAATCACAGATGCGCATATAAACCTGTTAATACTGCCTGGTGCAACGGGAAATCACCCCCCATTGCAGTGGCTTTGATGCAAACAATTTTCTTTTAAGGGTTCCACTGACGTCTGCCCCCGAGACTGCAGAACAAGGCACACATGAGCTGCATTCAGCCATATGCAACTCCAATTGTACACCGAGTGAAGGCCAGAAGTCCTGCATTTGTTTTCACAGTACATACCTGTCCATTGCGGTGGGCAGCGGCAGTTGTACGTGTTCACACCGTCCACACATATACCCCCATTTTGGCAGTTGTGATTTGGGCAGTCGTCAACGTTGTGTCCACAGACGGTTCCCTCGAAACCTGGACAAAGCAGAAATGCAGTAGACTGAAACGTGTTTCCAGACTCTTTTGAAGAGAATTCACCCTTCATGCAGCTTCCCCCCTTCTTTTTTTCTTAAACACTTGCCCTGTTAACCTAATCCTGATGAACTTCAGTGCAGCACACTGACCAGAGACTTTGTTGAATGCCTTTGCTGATAGCATGCAGGTCAGATTACACAGTTAAAACACTACTACGTGGGTAGATGGCCCAGTATGTTTTCACAACCAAAAAGACAAGGGTATTCTTTTCTTTAAGTGACTAATGAGCACTGTCATTCAATGCAAACAAAGTGAAGACCAAGACATTTAGTTTACTATGAGGTAAGCTCACCACTGTCCACCAAGCAGCAGTTAGAGCATCAGCCAGGACGAGTTCTTCCCATGGCAAAAAAGTGCCCAGCATTCACTTCAATACCTCAACATAGTTCATATGCCTTGGCTATGTCAAAGAAAGATCTTCTGTGCTTTGAAAATGAGCTTCCAAATTTCTGATTTGGCCCTTTTCAGTGTTAGACAAAATCAATCAACAAATCAGCCACCACCCAAGCAATACTTACACACTAAGCCCTGACTGAAAAGCAGAAGAAACCAGACACCCTTCCCCAATGAAAAAATATCAAGGCTCCTAATGAACACAGACACACTGGCAAAATATCCTTGCTAGATCTCCTTCTCCTTTCAAATAAGGAGTGGAGACATTAGGGAAGGGAGTCATCAATAATCCATCTTACCCTCGATTACCCCTGCTAATTTACTTCATGCTTCATTAAATAAACCTGCCATTTCTGCTGGATGGGAGCGCTATTTATCAAAGCACAAGTGGATGCATGCTAATGTGGATGAAGTAAATGATTCCAGAACACACACGTTAATTTAAAACATCAGCTCTGCCTCTTCCACTGCTTTGGAATGTAATATTAACATGACACAGTCCTCTCATCCAAAATTATGCTTTAACCCCTCTACTTTTGATGCCCTGTTCCAAACACTTCCATAACGTCTGTGTCAAGTCACATAGACCCTCCAAGCAACATCTGGTCCAACAGAAATCGTGCTGTGTGGCAGATGAGACTGATCCTGTAAAGCTCTGATGCAGCTTCTCCAGACTACCGCTACTTTCAAGAGACTTGAGATGCATTGAGATGCGTTTCCACCTCTTGAACTTCTCCAATACTACAGGTAAGAGTCAGAAGCGGAGTGCTGTTGCCACGCCGTATCAAGTGTATTAGCATCCATCAGGAAGGAGGAACAGACTCAACATCAAAAAAAAAAAAACAAAACAAAACAAAAAAGATGACCTGCAATATGACTCTCTCCCCTCAAAACCCTTCCCACCTTCACTCAAAGACCCTACAAATTTCACGGCAGTAGGGAAGGTTAAAATGAAGAGGAAATAGAACACGGTTAGTCTGAATCCTAATCATCACAGCAGTGCCTTCCTGGCAAAAGCTGCTGAGGAACAACTACCAAGGAATACAATTCCTATCAGATCACTCTGTTTGAAACTGTATAAAGCTACCATGTATGACCAAAGGCTATAAAACACAGGGGTGTCCTATCAGCTTGCTTTCCAGCTTGAGGAGAGAATCATCCCACTGACCACAGAGTGTACTCATGCCAATGTGATCAGCATGGAAATACACCCAGAACCACAAATGCGAAAGGTTTAAGTTCTTATCCTTTCATCTCGGACAATATGAAGACCTACCCTACTTTCTAGTAAACAAATTCCTGACAGTGGGCATTTATTTAAATGTACTGCACACAAATTTAAAGCAGCCAAATGATTTTGAGTAATAATAAAGCACGGAAGTCATGCCAATACTAAAACCTCCCCAAGCCATTGTACATTTTCACATTTTAAACAGCTATACCACCACCGAAAAGTTAGTCCTCAAGCATCTCATGCAAATGTAGGAAACCATTAATCCCACACTAAAAGCTGGAGGATACCACTAGTGACAGGAGCATAGAAACAAAAGAGCTTACAAAAAAAAAAAAAGGCAATGTCGTAAAAGGTTCGAGAGAAATGACACACAGCCAAGTGTGCTCAGTCAAAAGACATCTCTAAGGGAAAGGGAATCAAGAAGGGTTGAAATGATGAAGATGACACTATTTTGAGTGCACAGCTGAAGAACACACAAGTTTCCTTTTTAGTAACTTCCCAACTCCCAAATTCCCTTTAAATTTGTCCTACTCTGAAGAACAACTTTGGCTTAGTTTCAGAACATCTAAGAGCTGTAAAGGCATGGGTTTTGCATCCTCTTCAAGTCCAGCTTACACTGCAATATTACAATCTGCTTAATTTGTAAATAAAACCGTCTTAGTGAAGTTCAGCTTTCATTCCTAATATCAGCCCTTGAGAGTCATGGTCATTTGTGCCAACGCACCTATATTTGAGCACCACAAGCATCAAGTTGCTTGAGACACGTGAGCTTTTCTTAAGCTGGGTCCCAGTATCCGATTTTGCACTTACATAACCTGACTCTTTTCCAGAAAGCCCGAGAGTTCATTGTTTTGATGTATCTGGACACCTGACACTGTTTCCTGTTCCCCCCTGTGCTGGGACTCATATGTTGTTCTTTGCTTTCTCCCTCCAAGAGAACAGTTTGCAATACATATCCTGACTTTTGCTCTGTATCTCCAAGCACATCAAACTAATGAACGAGAACCTCAAGGGGAAAAGTGTTCCCACTGCTAACAGCATGTTGCTCCTCCTCTAGTACACAGACAGATACAAGCAGATTAACTTTACTCCCATGTGATCTGAAATCTCCACCCCATTCCAGAGCACCATATCCAATTCCATCCAAATCTTAATCCTTAGCCTTATTTTAACCTATAAACTACACCTCAGACTTTCTGCAGGACCAATTAGTTATGGGGACAGGAAATTACACCTGAACAAAAACATCAAGTTATTGCCAGATTTAGGGACTGCTGACAAAAAAAGTTAGGGATCTCAACACAGAGTGCTAAAACTGATCTGCATTATTTTAACACAGAAGGTTCTGGATACCAGGTGCCCAACAGCAGCTGCCTGCATACAACTCCTAACAGTTCAGCTTCTTGAAATCAATGTGAGCTGGGCTACTCCACCTAAGAGAGCCAGCTCACCCGAAGCAGAGGCACACACACCATCTGGTACCCCAAGACTGCCACCATGCAGAACCTCACACCCCACAGCAAGCAGCTCATCTCTAAATCCCAGCAAGCAGGGTTTTCCCCACCACGGGAAATTCAGTATGTCCGTTAGACCCCATTCACGATGCTCACCACGCGACACTGACGCTCCGCTAGGAACCGGTGCGAGGCTACTTCCTCTTCCCAGGAAGTGTTCCAGCTCTCATAAACAGCCTGCTCCAGCCTGACGGATCGTTTCCTGAACAAGCCCTTGGAATTCCCTAGGGTCCTTATCTTAGTTAATGGGTAATTATTTTGATGGATAACAATGAATAATCACTTTCCCAGCTAAGAACTTCCTCTATTGACTTGTTTAACATTCCATTAAAGGTTAGTTGCCAAATGAACTCCTTTTTTGTCAAATATTTATAACTACGAGCTCATTCTTATATTTAAAGGAGTTGCTAATGCTTCAGGTTAAGTGAACTTCTTTCACAGAAGTTTGGGGTTTTTTACTACAACTATCTGTTATGATTGACCTAACATACTCACTTGTCTAAAGTCTTTTTACCTAAATCAAAGCCCAGAAGAAATATGATTATGCTAGATTGATAGAAAATAAGTTACCTTTCATACAGATGTAATACTGACAGTATATATAACTCTTCACTTACACTTGCCACCAAACACTGACCTCTAACACATGACTTCATGAATTACCTAATGCAAGATTTGTTTGTGTAAACCCACAAACGGAACCTGAGAACTTAAAATAGCAGCTTGACTACACTGTGAGTAAACAGTACTTGTACCACTGTAGAAAAAGCTGCTGTGATGTGTAACTTCAAGTTGCAGGCTTTTTCCATATTTTCAAGCTCTCATTTTCATGTATCTGTATTTGCAAAAAATTAAATTCACTCAAAAGCAAAGATGAAAATATCTACAGGAAACAAGAACTTATTTTGGGGCTAGTCCAGGAACAACCCAATTATGCTTAAATTGCTGCTTGGGCACAACCAGTTTCTTCAAAGCGGTTTCACAGGTCACAAGATGCAAAATCATATCAAAAACCATTCCAGCAGTACAAGATGTAACTACCTCCTGCCTCTACGGCCATAATGCTGAGCTATGGTAACATCTTAAGGCAGTCCAGAAGGAAGGGCTAGAGCAATTCCATTTATAGTCACAGTATCATCGGCACTGCTCCAATTCAGAGAGAAGGAGTCTAAAGAGGAATTTCTAGTTCATGCTCTTGGCACTCTCTTCCAGATGAGCAGGCCCTGTTCACATCTTGCCTGGGTGTGACAGACCACCATTTCTCTTCTCTCTCTGTTGACCTTTCCTTCCCAGACAGAACCTTATCCAACATTTCAGAAATTTCATGCTGCATGCTTGACTGTAAGGGGGAAAGAAATGGCTGGGTGCCTTGCCTTTATCGGAGTTTAATGTAAGCATTTTGGCCTCTCCAACCTCTCTTTCTTTGCTGTTTTTCAAATGACTAGTTTTAAAAATCAAGCTAGCAAAACAACATGGCCAACTTAAACAAATACAGGAAATACAGAAGTGAAGGCTCTCAAAGCCGCATTAACTCACCCCCTCTATACCCGTTGTATAACAAGTCCAAAAAAGCAGCTAATAATCCAAAACGTGTGTGAGCAGTGTGGGTGTGTAACTGTTACTATAGTAATCTCATTTTCATTTCCTGACCATCACTTAGCCAGCCCACATGCTTGTCTAAGGGAAAATGTGCTCCTACCCAGTCTGGTGCCCCTGCAACAGTCACGAAATCAAACTGTCTTATCAGCTTCACAGGATCAATTCCTTCAAACTTCATCTTCCTCTTCTCTTTCTCTCCACCACACTGCTTCTGCATGAGATCTTAAACTCCTTAAACCGGCTAAACAGATCTAAGAAAATTCTGAATTTCTGATCAAGCCTGTTAATCCAGAGATACTCAGTTTACACTTTCTTTTTAAAAATATGTAAAGCAGAAGAGCAATAAATTCCCTGAGAGCAACTGTTAGTTAAGATATAGCATTTTCAAAGAGCACTGTTTCTTCAAGCATAGTTAGAAATGGTCACTTTCACACAAAAATAAAGATGATACACCCTTCTATTTTAAGATTGACTTTTCTAGATTCTTCAAAGTCACATGCTTGCTCAGACAACCCAGAAAGTTGTTGTGCAGGCACTACCTAAGGTTGGTAATGTATATTTAAGGTCATTTGAGCCAACGCTTCAAGATAAAGGTCTCCAAAAATAAAGTATTTTTCACAAGTTCTAAATGCTCTTTCCACACATACCTATGACTCCAGGTGATCCTCATGAGAATGAGGATCACTCTACATCCATCCTAAACAGTATACGGCAGCTACAACTTTCACATAAATAACAGAGAAATGCTTAAGTGAAGAGAGTTTACTTTTCTAGATTACCACACAGCAAGTGTTCCCCTGCCAAACTGCAATACACTTAAGTAGGAAGTCTAGTCAAAAGCATTTCCAAACAATCAGTTTCCCATGGAGTTGAATTACTCAGTAAAAAAAATACCAACCTAAAAAACCCTCATATATGAAGACAACTAGTACTGCCCTGTGGTCAGTACGACAAGTGGATGGGGAGGAGCAGGACAGGATGAGACTACCAGGGTCCCAACCAGGTGACATGGTCACTTGTAGAGATGGGTGCTTTGGTGATTTGGGGCCCAGCTTGACACACAAAACCAATACAGCCCATGGTCTTGAGTAAGCACATCACCCCTGCTGTGGATGAACTTGGGGCAGCTAACAGCATCAGAAAACAAGGAAGCATAATTTATCTGGAGGTATTATGGGACAAAGAGGGTGTGGTGAGTTGGAAATGATATCTCGTAAAATTTGGAGGAGCTGAAGGAGAAAAGGGAAGGGAATAAAAACTAGCATGTTTTAAGAATAAAGACTGAGAAGAAAAAAGATAAATGTTCATCTTCATTCGAGCATTGAAGTTAACTGTGGTCTTTACTGACACAAACCCATGTATCTGTAGGCGTTTATGTTCATGGAATTTGGCATTCCAAATGGGCATTAGGAGATGTCGCCCTAATCTCCTTGAATCTACCTTGTAATCCTTGTTTGATTCTCTGCCTCTAACTGGGATCCAAAGAAATCGGTTCTAAGCTTCTTCCCTTTTCTTCCTTTCCACATTATGAAATCCTGACACTCAGAAATTAACATCCTAGCAGAGCTTCCTGCCTTGCTGAGATTTCTCCCTTCAATCTTACATTACAAGAGTACCACACAAACTCCAAGAGAAGTTTTCAGAAGAACACCGACACGAATGCAGCAACAAGACTACAAAACCAAGCACTTTGAAGAAGCATCATTTACCTGGCAGACAGTTGCACTCAAAGGCAAAGTCACTCGTTTGATGACAAGTTCCTCCATTCATACAGGGTGATGGGGAACACGGCACATATATGCTCTCACAGCGATGCCCTGTATAGCCTGGCTTGCACTGGCATCGATATGAACCGGGCAAATTGACACAGGTCCCACCATGGTGACAAAGGCCTGGTGTGGCACATTCATTCACATCTATCTCACACTTCTGGCCAGTGTAGCCAGACAGACAGATGCAGGAGAACTTATTTCCAGATACAGTACATGTACTTCCATTGGCACAAGGCTGAGATGTGCAGGCATCAATCCACTGGCAATCCTTTCCTGTAGAATCAAGACAGAGCACTCCATTAATAGAAAGTTATTTCTTTGGAAAATAGTATTTCCTTCATGCTACCTCAAAATGATTGGTGTACTAAATCTTAAAAATTACAGGAAAATTTATGTCTGCATTTTACAATACTATATTTGAAACGAAAAATAAATTTGTGGTTATGGTACAAAGTCATTTTATTTACAGGGTAGCAGCAAGATACAAAATGCCATGATTTATAAAAATAACCCATGACACCTGCATTCATACTATACACTGACAGTCACTCTTCTTCTACGTCCCCTTCAAGAATGAAAGGAGGGAGTTTCCATGCTTCCCCGCATGCACCCAATTACAGATTTCCCATAAGATAGATTTTGCTGGCCAAGTTTACTTCACTTTTTCTAGAAGGTGCACTCTGAAGTCAAAGCATAACAGCCACTCCAGAGCAGCTTCTGCACTCAGTTTTCCCACGTGGACAACCCCACAAGATCTAAATGTCTTTCTGCTTACGTGTAAAGGGTAGGGAGTTTGATTCCCTACCCCCCTTTGCTTTTTTTGGTCATGAAGTCATTCAGACTTCTTCTCATTTCCTGTGCTGGAGCTAGTAAATTTGAGAGTGTATTATGACTGCCCCAGAACATTCCAGGATGAAGTAATTCACAAAGGAGGGAGTCTGGAGGTACAAACATAGAACCCCACCTGTGTAACCTGGAGGACAGACACACTCGTAGGTTTCCTGGCTGTGGGGATGACAAGTTCCTCCGTTCAGGCAGGGCTGGGACACGTAGCAGAGGTGCGATTCAGAGTATTGACAATCCTCTCCTGTGAAGCCTGGAGCACATTTGCAGGTAGCCTTTCCTATCAGAGACGTAGTTTCACAAGTCCCCCCATTCTTACAGGTATTGCTTTCGCAGGGGTTTCTGTACTGACAGTAGTCTCCAAGAAAGCCTTCTCGACACCTGCAACAGAGAAGAAGTTACTTGCAGCACATTCACCCGAAGCCTTGCTGTCCTGGGAAGCTACCAGGAATGAAGCCCCACAACCACCAAAAATCTTGCAGTTTGCCATAATTAACAGTAACACCAACAGACCTAAATGCTAACGTCATAGATGTAACAGGGTCCTCCTCTGGGATTGTCCCAAATGAGACCACTGAAAACTTAAGTTCAAATTGTGAAATCGCTCATTACAAAATAAATAAATAAATACTGCATACAGAGTTACACCAAATACAAAAACTTATTCTTGCTCTTCCCTTCAAAACTTCAGTAAAAGCCTAAGTGTTAAAGAACTGCTAACAACTAATTCCTTGCACCTACTCCCATTCTAATAAGCATCCTTTTTCAGAAGGAAATTGAGCAGTTTCAGTAATAGATATTAACACCACCAGGTATTAGTCATCTTCCAAAATATTTATAAACCTTGTACAAATGCAGTGTCTGAGGGCCTGAAGATCTGTAGCAGATCTTTCTCCACAGCACTCCCATGGGACAGGAATATACTGTTATCCTCATGTTGATAAGTGCATCTGGGACTGTGACATGCTGAAGTCTGCACTCAGCTAGCAACACAAGCACTGAAGTCAGGTCTCCCACGCCCCTGGCTAGCACCCTAACGGCAAGGTCATTGTTCCTCTGTCTCCCACAGAAAAACGAGTACACACACACAATCTACAACTAGGGTAATATTTTATACAAAGATCTGTGATTGCAGAATAATTGCAGTTATTTCTCTCTAACCTAAACTTATGTCAATACAGTCTGACTACACTTGTCAGCTGTAATCCATCTTTTAACTGGCCTTTGTACTACAAATTTTCCATTTAACTTCCAGTGATATAGGACCCAGGCAAGCAAGCCTGCAAACCCCACCTTCGTGGGGAGTATATGCTGGATAAAAATTACACCTAACACACAGAACAGGACTATCCACTTGCAGTTTTTTCTAAGCGCACAGCTGCATGCTTTAATTGGTAAGTAACCCATGATACACACAGCCTGAGAGAATATGTATTTCACTACAAAAAATTCAGAGATGAACATCAGATACTCTTTGTTCCAGAACAGAATAGGTGCAATTATTAAATCAATGAATTACTCAAATCCAAAGGGAGAAGATTCCAAGTGCAAGAAATACACAAAGTCTCTAGTTAGCTCCCAGACAAGAACCTAACAGTAAAGAGATTGCCTTTTCCTTAGGCACTTAAAAGTGTATGGCAGATTGAAAAACACACCACACACAAAGTGGATAGGCCTTAAAATTCAGTTTAAAATTAAAGAACGGTCACAAAGCTGTAATACTACAGGGATTTGCCTTTGTTCCTATGCTATTCAACACTTCTATCAACAAATAACAATGAAAAACATCCAACGCAGGTCAAACATGCAGGTAAGAGAGAAGACAAGCTCCTGATAGAGTGTAGTAACACAAGCTGCTTAACAAGGCAGTCAGCACAGAAAGCGCACTTTAGCACTGTGAAATCATACATCTAGAAACAAAACCTATACAGCATCCTCCCCAAAACAGAAGGCTGATCTGGGAGAGACAGACTTGCTCTGGGGGTTCCTAAGTGTCAGCTGAACATGAATTCCTAGAGTGACAGTCTGGCCAGGAATACTTTAGATATACAAACAGCAAATATCAAGTAGGAGTAAATGAGATTATGCTACACCCAATACTTGCATGGCACAACCATTACCAGACCATTACATCAGTTCTGGTGTCTGCTCTTTAAGAAGGAAGAGCTGAAATGAGTTCAAAGAAGCCAACAGTAATGATTAATAGAGAACTCTTGACACAATGAAAAGCTCAGGTGGCTCAGTCTATTTATCAAAGGGAACAGGGAAAGAGACAGTTAATCAAAAGCTCCAAGTACCCACAAAGAAACTCAGATTTAACAATAATTCCCAGTCTAGAAGGTACAGGGATAACAGAACTGATTAGTTCAAAGTTCTAGCTAGATAAATTCAAATTAGAAATAGGAGTTTCTTTATCTTCAGACACAGACTTACATACAGTCTCTCAGTAGTGGAGAGAAACAACTGGAACAACGCATTTAAGGCTGCAGTGGAATTTCTCCATCACTCATGCTTGTTTAAAAGAACACCAGGATTGGCTGTTTTAGAAAGAGTATGCACGCTAGTTCAAACACAGCTATTCAGAGAGGTTATTATCCGAGTTACGCAAGGGGTCATTACTAGATGACCACAACTGTTTTTTCTCATGTTAAAATTTATTAACTAGCCTTAGCCATACGTCTAAAGTAAGAAAGTCATCTAATAGATGTGCATAATCATAATTTACCATTCCCCACACCCAAATTAGGCTTCTTTCACCATACCTTAATACTTTCAACTTTGCACCCAAGAACAGACATGAAAAGATTTTTTGCAGGGCAAGGCAGGATAATAAAGTTACAGAAATCAAATCCTGAGACAATACCATTTGCAGAATTATCCTCTGCCTCTTGTGCCATCCTCAGTATAACAGCTGAAGGCCGTTGGTCAGTGTGAGCTGCTGCTACATCACACAAGAGGCAATCTTCGGGTATTCTGGGCCTAAACCATGGCAGTTCTATAGGCTTCCTTTAACATCCCAGATCCCTCCTTGATATGCGTTAGAAATCAGTCCAAACGCCAGCGGGCTACAGCACGGCTTTGTAGGAGCTCGATCACATAGAAATCTGGCACCCAGCAAAGACAGCTGTGCCAGAAGCTGGAGGACTGCTTGACTCCCACGGCATTCAAGCCTGCACATGGTGCTCTGGCTAGCTCTGCTCAGAGACCGTCTGGATAACTACACTTAAATCATGTTTCTGGACATCTATATGCAGCTGATGAATTTGTAAAGTCAAATTCAGCTTCAGTCCCAGAAGTCTTACAAGATTTTGTTATAGGGATTTCTCCTGGTTTTACCACCACCAGTGATGGGGGGCTTTGGGTAGCTGTCTTCAGTGTCAGCAATACACCAAGCTCCTCAGAGTAACAGCAGCAGGCACAGGCCATACACTTGCAGTTCCCTTTATCATAAAAGAAAGAGCAACAAACCAGAACTTCACCAAACCTCACCCAGGGTATCTCATCAAGCAAACAAGAGGTGCTCCAACACCACCCACCCCTCACAAAATAAACCAAAACACACCTAAAAGGTAAGTAAAGGCTGTAAAATTAACTAGAAAGTCTAGAGGAACGTCTCATGTTTTGTCTGCAAGCAAATAAACCACCAAAACCCACCTCTCTCCCACTCACCCAACACTCAGGGATACTGGAAAGTGCATTTAACTGTGCCCCCAGGTAACAGGGAGGAAGGAGCCTAAACACTGATTAAGAGTATTGCTGGTATGATTTAAAAGGAAAGCTGAGACCTGCGCTCTAAGACGACCCTCAACCATCACCCACAAATGGCCAAGCATTTTGTACACAAACATTCTGGTACAAAGTTGAAGAGCGCTCCAAGACCAGGCTTGTTCTAGTATCTTCTGAGGCTAATCAGAAAAACATGGGGGAGCACTCCAGCAGGGAACAGCAAAAGCTCTTTTAACTTTAGCTCTTTATATCTGGAAGGACAAAAACCTTACAGAATATGCCAAAGGGAACGTGCCTGCCTGTGGAAAGATGGTAGGTCAGGTACACACAGCCCTTGTACCCACCATTATGTTCTCCTCCTGGAGAAGCCCTTGGTCACACACTTATGCAATTCTCCCCCCTCCAGCAATTCAGTGCAATCCTTTTTGAATGTTAAAGAACAAAAAACCTACAGTCCAGATTTTCAACCATGTCTCCTGTCATCAACATTTCTAGGCACAAATACTAGTAATTTAGTTCTAAATGTTGGTGTAGACAAAACTGCAAATATTTGCCCCTGATTCATGTTGGGCACCACATTGTTTCTCTAAAAATAGAGGCAAACACTGAAAAAGCGGGGTCTAAGTCCAGACTTCTCTAAAGTATATGATTATCCTCAACAGCAACTCCAGCTTCCCACCACCCTGGCTCTGCTCTCATCTCAACCTACTCTTTCAAGCTCTCTTTAGGAGAGAAAAGTGAAAAAAAAAAAAAGAGCCACTTGTCTACAGAGCAGCTTAAAATTGTAGCAGCTTGTGTCAGCTCCAAATGACATGCTCAGAACAGGAAACCAAATCTTTTCCAAATAAAAGCCACTGTTTCTCCTCAGTTTTCCATCTAACACTCAGAAACAGAAACAGGAAGATGAAGTTTGTTCTGGCACTTTCTGGAAGCACATGAGGTCTCTTAACCTACTTCAACAGGAATTTAATCTTTTAAGAACAAATTTCACATACAACTTAATTCAAATCATGATTTCTGAAAGCTAGAGAGTTTGAAATGGGAAAAT
The DNA here is from genome assembly GCF_047716275.1 of Strix uralensis. Taxonomy (NCBI): domain Eukaryota; kingdom Metazoa; phylum Chordata; class Aves; order Strigiformes; family Strigidae; genus Strix; species Strix uralensis. The sequence goes on along the minus strand of NC_133979.1, from coordinate 28,175,698 downwards.
GTCCTGTGGGCTGCATCAGCTATGCAGCTGCTTCTAATTAAAGCTTCTCCTTTACTCTCTCTGGGCTACTTTCCAGCACAAATACTTTAGTCAGAGCTCAGCCCTTTTTTTTTCCTTCTCCTTTTCAGCTCCAGCCTGCATTTGCCTTAGCTCAGGCTCTCATGGAGCTAAACAAGAGACGTAAAAACAAAATGAAGGTATTTATCCAAATTTGAAGTATCCACAAATCCACAGAGCTGCATTCACTCTAACAACCTAACTCTACAAAGTGAAAGTATAAGACTCACAAAAGCTGCATTTCTGGCCCTTCTGCCACAAAACTACATTGAAGTTACCTCCCAATACTTAGTTCCTCTTGCTTTCAAAAGACTTCTGGAAAATATGTCTGGCCTGTTGGAAAAGCCTCATCTGCTGTACTATATTTTCTTGGGCACATTCACAGGACAGTCTCTTCAAATGCACCTTATAGACTGTTTTAACCAGTCTTCCAGATGTTTGATTTTCATGGGAGTTTCCTATTCAGGCCCAGTGATATCATCTGGAGATGCACAGAAGGAAGCAGATGGTTTTAATTTAAATCGCAAAGGGAAGAATTTCCTAGTAGTCTTGCTTTCCCCCCCCCCCCCCCCGTTCACTTTGATTGGAAGATGCTTCAACAGAGGCGGGGGGGCAGGGGGAAATGCAGTTTGATGACTAACATGAGAAGGGTCTCAGCTATTCTGCTACAGATTTTAACCAGGCTTCTCTCTGGCTCCCGGGTTCTGACTCCCACACCTACACCTTCTCTCAGGAGGGAGAACAGGATTCTCTGGTTAGCTTTACAAACGCTCCTTCCCATGTCTCAAGGCTCCCATTTATGCGTCATACTTTGAATGCAGACTATGGGATGGGACGGCCTCTCTGCTGTGTGTTTAAAGCAGTATACAGCTATTGTTTCTAGTCCACAGAAAGTGCTTCCACAGCGTACCGCTCCCCAGTATACCAAGGAGTAACAGCAACTGAAGTCTGAATAGGCAAGGTTTTGTTCAGCTTTTTCTGACCATCAGAGCTCTGAACAGCTTTTGGTCTGCACAGGTAAATCACAATAGAGAATTCTGATTGAGTGACTCGTATCACCACTGTTCCCAGAGCTGAAGCTAAAAGTGTATGTACTGTCCCCTTTTTCCTCTGCCCTGGTCTCCAGGGTCTCCTTTAACTTCTGAAAGGAGACAGAAGGAAACAGGAAAGGGCAACCCATTCTCAGAAAGGAACAACTTTTCAACTTTTGCCTTTATCCTCTTCTGGAAAAACTTTCAGACCTCATCCTGCTACAGGGTCTCCTATGGATATTCCCCATTCACTGGTCTAGGAGTGATTAGTCTCTTGAGATAGATCCTGAGAAGATATCTGCTGCAGGCTTGGAAGCAGTTCTGCAGTCTAGGATCTTGCCTTCAGCCCCAGAAGTCCTCTAAAATCCAAGTTAAAATTCATTTATAAAGATCCAGCTGAAAAGAAAGGTAGGTCAAAAACCTTGCAAGGGGTTTGGAGTTACGGGGGGTTAGATTTGGGATAGAAGCCCCTTACAGCCATGCTGTTGCTGCTTTCGAGTTCAGCATGCTTTGAGGTCCTCCTGTTGCCATCCTGCAGCTATGAGGTAAAAACTGTATCATGCAATGTAGAAGTATGCACAAACTTCTGCACCAGGTGAGAAAAACACTGCTCACTGGAGAGGCACAGAAGCACAGAAAGCTGCACAGATCCTGACAGCTTTGGGCATGAAAGGATGTGTTGAAAGAGACTGTCCTTTTGGCATCAGCCAACTTCAGCAGTCTCCCCTTTCGACTAAGCACAGCCAACAAGCTATGGTTGCCACTATACTATTTTTTTTTCCATCAGGACCCAACAAAAGACAATAGAGTTAAAGCGGTACTTTGGTTCAAACAGAGGTATCAATATCCCTTCTAGGCACACAATGTGCAACAGTCCTAAGGTCAAAAAATCGAATCTTAAACAACTACAACGCACGAGAAGTAGCAAAGCCCAGCTTCCTCCCTAAACCTTGGAGCACCCCTACCCCAACTCCCTTCCTTCTCACTTCTGCTTCTCTCCCTGGCACAGCCTTGCTTCTGCTCCCTGTCACTGGGGCACAGGGGAGGGAAGTTGGGAGAGGCCACAGCTGCCAAATGTGGGGAAACCAGTCAAGACACTCTCCACTTCAGGGCCCTGCCCCACTCCAAGCACAGAGAGACAGCCCAGTCCTGCATCCGCCTGCAGCAGAGCAGACTCGTGCTCAGAAATCAGCGGGCAGTGTTGCCAGAATCTCTGCTCTGCTTGTCCTTGAAACAGCTCCTTGCACCCACACCTCTCAGTCTGCCTGCAACTGCAGAAATCCTGCAAGTTAGCAGTACTATCCCCCAGACTCTTCCTACTACTACTACTTTCCCAGTTATCCAGCAGCAGGGAGATGAGAAGGGCCTTTCCTGTGATGTTCACAATTAGCATTAAGCAACAAGCAACTGTTATCTTGCTTCTCTGCTGGATATGAGAGTATACAAGAAGGCTCCTTCATGCTTAACACCTCAATATGCAAAAGGCTGCCTGGAGATGCTTTGCGGGGTGGGGTGGGGGGGAACAAGCCACAACAACTACAAAAAAAAAATCCACCACAGTGCAACGCAAAGCCAAACCCCAAACTGAAACTGCCTTTTGTCAAAGCGGGACCCAGGAAGCTTGGAAGGACAGGTTCCCTTTGTACTGTTACTGCAGATACAGCCATATTCCTTGGAATAAGGTCTGCGTCCTCACCATGCTAGTCACTGAATGGGTGTAGAAAGATCTCTCAAACAAAAATTCTGACCTTGGAAGACGCAAACACAGGAATGTGTAATTTTCCAAATATAAAATCAAGGTCAAAGAAGGTCAGTAATTCTATCAAACAGTGCCACAAAATGACAGCCATGGGCCAGCAGCGTCACCAAGGGAACGGAGCTACTTAAGGGGCACTCGCAAGAGCAATCTGATAAAGATCCAACTCTGATTTCCTTACAAGGGTCACAATCGCTGTTCCTGTAACAGAAGCCAGATGCACCAGAATAAAGGTTTCTTAGCAGAAAACTAGCTTTCTCTTTTAATGGAGTAGACACTACAGGATTTTTTGACAAAGTGTTTCAGCATTAAGCTGTCACTTGCTGCTTTGCCAAATACCTAGACTACATGTTTAACATAAGCACTGATAAGCAACTCATGTCTATTCATCACATATGATAATCTCTGATGCAGGTTCTCCTTCAGCTGTTCGCTTGTTTCTTACAGACAGCAAGATTAACTAGATGGACTGACCACACGCTAGAACAAACAACTTGGCCGAGAGGAGGTACAGGAAGAAGAAGAGAGCCTATTATAAGAACTTATTGCCCAGCAGAGGAAGTACTGCCGAAAACTTGAAAAAAGTGGAAGGGGTGGAGATTTAGCTAATCAGAGAGTGATCCTGCAGAGCTAGAAGCCAAGCCACTTGCTTTAGTAATAAGTTCAGTTTCCTGAACAAAACATTTCTACTCTTACAGCCATCAAAAATTCAGAAAGTCATTTAGGTTACTACACAAGATAGAAAGTTCCCCTATTCAGAGTTCCTCATAGTGCAGGAAAGAAAAAAGTTAAAACCAAAACAGGATGCTAAGAATCAGCCTGCTTAAGGTAGAATCTCCACAGTTGAGGGTTTTTTTCCTACTTTTCCCCTCCTTTCTGCAAAACAGAGTTCTTGAGCCAGAACTAGAAAAAAGATACATACAGGCCTCTATTAGCCTTTCCGTTACTCTGGCACCTGCAAAGGGACTGAACTGTTACTTGAAGGAGGGGTTGGCTTAAGACCTGCAAGAAAACTTCGCACAAAAAGGAAGAGGACAATATTAGAATTATAAATAACTCCGGGTGCTAAAAAAATATGAGTGGTCAAAGCTGCCACTGTGATAAGGGAAATGTGTCAAGATTTAGACTGCATTAAAAATACTGAAGTTAATCAGATGAACCAACTAAATATTTTTTTTTTTTTTTCAGTCTAAGACATGGTCAAGAGGATCATGCAAGTTGGAGAAAACATCCCTAGGAAGGTACAAGCGGCACTGACATCAACACCAGTCTTGTTTATTACCTTCATCACGACTCATGTACTTTGGCTCCAGACTACCATGCTTAAGTACGCATCAGAAAGACCTACTAAACGTCACACAATTTCTTGTTGCAGTCTTAAAATACAGGTGAAAAGCAGGAAAAGTTCCAGCTTTCTTTTCAGAAGGGTAGCTCATTTCTGTTGACAGCAATATAAAGCCATGGAAAGGAAAACACTAGGAAACAGTAATAGTTAAAAATTTGAAAAAAACAACAGGGAATAACAAGTTACATGTTTGCCTTTCTACGGCCTTTCTGCACACCAGGTATTGATTCGAAACTGAGAAGAACCTCAAATTAGATAATGATTTCCCCTTTGTGTGTCACAGGTGCAATCTATGTGTATCGAGTTTTATGTACCACATCAACAGAAAGAACTAAAGGTTGTGGCTAGGGAAGATGGATGTGTAGAAAAGGGTGAGGAGCAGAGCTGTGTGTTAGCCAACCTAAAACAACAAGACAAAATTCACTAATATTTGAAGAATGTTAGCATTAAGAGGGATTTAGCATGCTAGAAAATGGCACAACTTGCACTGATGAAGTAAGCAAGGTTTAGAAAATAATCCATTTACTGCAGACATAGTAAATTAACCCTGCCAAACAAGGAGGATTTATCTTTTTGCAAAATATCACTTAATTTTAAAAAAAATCTAAATACTGCAGTTTGAAAGGTGAACTGCATTTAAATAGATGTGATATTCTCCAGACACCACACACTCCGCAAAAGCTCCTACTGATCAGCTTTCCATGCAGCAGCAAAGTGAAGGCACCATTGAAGACGGGTGTCAACACTTACCAAAAGCAATTACATGATAAAGACAAACGTGGGGGTGTGTTTGGGGTTTTTTGTTAGTTTGTTTTTGCAACTCCCACATGTTACTTGCTCTCCAGCATGTGGAAGGGAACTGGCACACTTCAGAGTGCAGAGCAGTTCTGAAAAACCTCATAAAAATATTCAAATTGGGGCTGAAACTCTATAAAGTAAGGCAAGCTATAAGATGGAGAGCAAGTTCCAACTTAACTTGCGGGTCTGGAAGCAAGGTAAAGAGTTTACCTCTACGATCACGTTGGCCTCGCTTCCTAACCTAATGTAATGAAATCAAACTGACAAGATCCAAACCCAAAAATCTGAACAAGAATTCCACATTTGTTATGTTACAAAAAGCTAACACATAAGAACTAACACATTATCAACAAACACCAACTGTGCTAAAACTGTTACACTGAACGTACCCCATAAGAAAATCTTAACTATTCACATTTCCTTTCTGGCTAGGAACCCGAATGAAAGAAGACTGGTAATTAAACTGATTAGAAATTAAACCAACTTACTTGCAATATCCTGTACCATTTTGATATGGAATGCACTTTCCCTCATTAACACATGGCTTGGAATCATCCATACACTGCAAAGCTGAAAGAAAAGAAAACGACAGTCAAATCAGTAGCCATACATGTTAAGTCAAAGCTTCATTAGCATACTTAGGGGAATGAAAAATCTTACAGTAAAAAATTTTATGACTGGAACAAAAACAAAGACACTATCACATATTTTAATTTAATCTCTGGCAGCGTCAAGAGCCAAACTGAAAGAAGAATCAGATACAGATTTGTTCATCAGGCAACTAAATGTTTCCAGAATTTCTTTTAGGTAGATTTTCAAAGCAAAGCATGCCGTAATTTCAGCAAGCTACAAAGACATTCATGTCAGCACTTGCATATTTTGGGTTGCCACCAACTACTACTTGCTGATCAAAATTCTGGACTGAAATTCTCTGAAATTAGAGGCAACCAGTCCTAAGCCTTCTTTCAGATTATTTTGTCTCAAATTCTTTCCTTCTTTTCTACTATCTCTAGAGACACTTGGCACTGAAATAGGTGCATCTGTCCCTCATAAGCTCACCTGCGGTATGTTTCTAGCAATTCAAAATTTGCCACAACATCATTACTGTTCTGGCACTCTGATTTCAGTCAGGATTGTGTTTGGGAGTAAGTGAAAACATCAGCAATGTTAAAGACTTTCAGGAGAGGATTTGGTATTTCTGAGGAGGAGATACTTTGTAGCTCAAACTTGACATTTTCAGCAGTATGTTTTTAAAAAAGCATTAGGTATAATACAGTTTAGGGCTGGTCAATTTTTATCCAAGTCTACTGGAAGCTCTAGCGAGGCCTGTTCTGATGGAAGCAACACATCAGCTCCAGCTCTGGCAAGTGCTTGTCTCTTCACCACGACCTGAAGCAGCACACTGTGGCTATTTCTGAAGTGACCAGAAGGGTGAGAACTATGGAAGCCCTGCAGGAGCAGAGGGCACTCTAGAACCACAAAAATTTAGCCAGTCCACCTAGACCACAGCCTGCCACTTGAATAGCACCAAAGTAGTGGATAAAGCTCTCGGAACCAGAAGATCTGGGACCTATCCTAAACTTACCCACATACCGAGAAGTCACAAGCTCTTCCCAGCCTCCAGTTCTGTCTCCTGGCCCCCAAAACACACACACTTCCATGCCTTTAGGTACCCTATTTCAACAACTTTATTGCATTAGGGAAAGCATTTAACCAATCTTAGTTGAAGGCACCTAGAGGCACCAATAACATCCAACCACCGAAACTGCCCGCTTGTGTATCAGCTGCTGTAGAGCAGATTGCCTTTTTTTTATTATTTTAAGGATGGTTTTCCTTTCCTCAAGGGGTATTACATTTTCAATCAAATTCATCAAGGGGCATCAGGGAAAACTGTTCCAAACCACCAAAGTTTATATGTTGGTGACTAAGGAATGGGGCTCAGAAACAGAAGAGTTAAAGCACCGGTCCCATTAAGACCTCCCTGCAACCAGCACAAATTCAGTCCAGCAATTAGACAACTTGGAACAGACTCCAGTTACTGCTATCTGGGGTTTGAAGTGTTATTTCTCAATAACCCTGGAGCACGTAAACAGGTCACATGCACTATGAGGTACTATAGGAGCATTTCACACTTGCAATCCCTATAGAGAATACAGTTAAATTAAACACAGTTGCCCAGGAAAATTATCAATATTTCCCACAACACAAGTATGCCTGTTTCTGTTAACTCGATTTCTGAAAGAGGGGCACTTGGATGGCGCTGCTTCTGCAGAGCTCTCAGGAAATGAGGAAAATTCCACTCTGAGCCCCTTTCAGATAACCCCTGAGGTCAGGGTTACTAAGCGACAGAAATATTAACACGGATTTTGCACGGCATTCCCCCCCACTGTGGTCAAAACCACTTACACTGATTTGCACCTGTCTGAATTTTTATCCCATTTAACAGCAACATTCACAAGGCTTCAACTCCAAACTTCATCTGCTTCTGTCTAACACTACAGCAGCTTGTTTTCACAGCAAAGATTAGCTCCAGTTTGCATAGTTCAGCTACACTGTGTTCAAGAGAAACTGCAAAAGGACCTGGAATGATTCGGACTTCTCTTACCACCTATGCTACTCCAGGGAAATGGAGAAGGTTAAAACAAGCCTTACCACATTTCAGAGGACCGGGAGGGGAAGCAGACTAGGTATTCTCATCTCACTACCTTGAATTTTCATTCTTTTCACACCAATCGAGCCAGTGAAGCAAATACTCATAGGATTATTTCTTTTGTGCCCATGCTTTCAAACACAATTTTGTAATCTCTTCAAGTACCCGCGTCCCCAGTGAGAACTGAGCAGCCAGTTGATTTTGTAACCCACATAGTAAAAGCTTAACTAGCACTTGGCCAAAAACACCTCCCAGCACAACTGCACAGAGGGGAACAAGAGGGTGACAGCTTTTGGGGTCACGATAAGGATCCAAATCAGTGATTCCTGTTCAGCTTGCTAGGCCAAATACAGACACAGCAGAGACACTTTAGCAAAGTAATGATTAATTTTCTCCTGGTTTTTGACAAATTATTCCTGCCTTGAACTGCTGTTTAGCAGGTCATTAAACTACTACTAGTCCTTAGAATTCTTTAACAGAGACACATAGCAAACAGGGCAATGCAGGCAGCTAAATATATATTTTGTATACAGTAAATTAGAAGTGAAAGAAGTTAAGAAAACAAAAGGAAAAAAAGACTCTTTTGTACTTTTTCAGCTTAAGACTAAAATAGGCTGAATAGAAATACATTGAAATGCAACTAAAGCTGAAGTGAATGTAAATGTAACCATATTCTATATTAAAATGAGTATTAAAAAGTAACATGACCACTTCTCTTTAAAAAAAGAAATCACAGGGGACATTGAAGACTACAGTTCTCACAGTAAAATTAGCATTTCTGTGCACAAAGCACTGTCTTCCTGTATTTCACGATATCTTTAACAATTTCACAATGCATGCAAAACCAAGGCATTTCAACATGACTTACTTCAAAAGCTACTTTCCTGCTACTCTACCATGTGGTGCTCAAGACTTAATAGCATCAGAAACTTTACCTTCTACCTCAGCCAGCATAAAAAGTATGTTTTGCTACATCCATTATGTTAACTGGAAATACTTTGGTGTGTACAGCATGAGAGAAGACAGCCTTCTCTTGAAAAGATAAAGCCCCTTTTCTAGAAGCCATACATAGATAGCATCAGCATGCTGTCAAGGCTTTGAGCCTAACAGACTGCTTTTGACAGTTTTCTTCCTTGTTTAAAAAACCAGCAATGGCGAATTATTTGGTGGCTTTCTGCACTTGCTCTAGCTTGCCAAAACCACTAGGACTGTCAGAAGCTGGCTTAGCCCAGACCAAGCACAAGCGGTGATGTTTCAAGTCCTCGCACTCCCGTGCAGTGGAGGGCTCGCGCCGGTATGCCAGCAGGTCTTCGAGGGGAAATCCCACTGCTTCTTAATGTATTGAACTGCCCCGTAACTTTTATCAGTCCTTTTGGGCATATTATGGGAATATTGGGAAGACATCCCACAACTACCAAAAGACTGGCTTCTTATGAAGTGGGCAGGCCACCACTTTGTGAAAGTACCACCCAATTTCTAGCACGCATCGTAGCCAGGTTTGAAAGACTTCTCAGACGCAGGCTCTAAGTACATGCGAGATGAACGTTATTAGCTATACTACACAGCCTAGAGTCCATACAAACTCTTGCACATGCCTGCATTTAGACAAATTCTAACCTGACATTTAACTAGCCTACCGGGACTATTTTCCAAGGCCAGAGGGAAAAAACAGGTAGCCACTGCTGTAAAATGAGCACAAGCAGAAAGCGTTACTCACAGAAACACTATAGGAAGTACTATGATTCTCAACATCCAAATTCAAAGCTCACACTTAACTGGAATACAGTTCCACCCAGGTTTAATCTTTTTGGCTAGACAGACTGTTAAAGCAAATCTAGGAAGAAAAGGAAAGTTCTGTTTCTGCCTCATTGTTCTTTAGGATGCCAAGAGGATCTGGAAGTTGTGATTTGTTTTCTATATCTGCCCACTATAAATTCAGATACTTTCTAGGCCATCAAATTAAACGAAATACTGAAGGATTAAGATCAGAAGCTGTAAGAGTCAGAGTTCAGCTTTTAAGAGAGAAGACTGCTATAGGGAAACAGAGCCATAACCAGGGAAAATCTGAAAGGGCTTTATTGTAAATACTAGAAGGAAAGTAATGCCAATGAAGTCCTCACCCACAAGTTCAGAAAAAGTCAAACAGAAATAAAAATGCAAAATACCAAAACAATTAATGCTGTGAGGAAGAAACGTTACAAAGCTGGTTTCCTGTAGCTTTGTGGTTGATTATCCTGCATCTAAGAAGGTGCAGGCTCTGACCAAAGGTTTTACTGCAAGTAAGGGGAGAGTGACATTCTGACAGAGAACACAGCTGAGCTGCTGGTACAGCCTTCTCCTTGGGAGGACACTATATGGGTCTCTCTCTCCTCTTTCTGTCCATAAATTTTCCATTAAGTTCAGAGAAACTCAGTATCTTTTAGGAACCTAGATCTCTGTCATACTTGGTTGAAAGTTGTCCATAGGTTCAAAAGCTCTCTTGGGGGAAAGAGTGGAAAACAACTTGAACATATAAGAAAAGTCAGGCTAAAAAAACCCTAAAGACTAGAATGAAAACTAAAGGACAAAATAGGTTTCAATAACCTTTATGTAGTCAGTGGATTTTCTGTCCCGATTGACATTCATGAGAAACAGTCTGTCATTTCAACCGTGTTACTCATTTTATATGAGGAAAAAGGAGGAAAAAGGATTCAAAGCCCTCAAAGAGCAGCAACACAGGGTACATAGGGAATCCTTATGCAAGCTCAGGCTGCTTGCCAGTGGTGGATCAGCTCGGAAGAGGACAATAGTCAGCATGGTCAGAAACACCAGCTACCCTACAAATCAAGGGGTCTCCAACTCCAAGGGAGCAAAAAACAGCTTCTGATTCCCTTCAGGAAAAACAAAGTGTGAAAATAGAAGCTAAGAGAAAATGCTGAAACGTGAAGTGCAATTCTGGAGGAAGATGGGTAGGTCCCCCATGTGCAGAAAGGGACAAAATTCTTCCACAGTAGAACCTCAACCACACAAACAGCTGCTTTGAAACAGCTGGTAAGGAATAAGAAGCACTGCACATATGGAGAGGATACCCAAAGATAACCAAATTTTGGAGGAAAACCACAAAGGAGTGATAACTAATTATGCATTCACTAACCTCAACAGATTACAGTTCCAGTGAGATTATATATGAGGGAAAAACCCACTAGTAAATAAGTGCTAGCATTTTCTTTTTTTTTTTTTAGGAATAGATTGCACATATGATGGGGGCGGAAGCAAACTAGTAAAAATCCTTACTGTGAAAAAACAATAAAGCCTTATATTCAGCTCATATTTAGAAAACGTTAACATTTGGGGAATTTAAACAAGCCAACCAGTTTGCACTTCACAGACAGAGGGTAGTAGTTAAGGACAAAGCTTGTCTACAAGACATAGAAATAGTCTGTAAAGTAAAAATGCTTTAATCAGATTAGTAAGACATCTCCACTGTTTTTACACACAAAAGCCTGAATCAATTGGATAATGCAAGATTCATCAACTGAGAAGCTAAGCAGAGCTCAGAGGAGTGTGAAGGCACTCAGCCAACATCCTGTACCTTTTGGGAGAGAAAACCCCAATATCTAAACTTGTTTCCTTCACTAACTTCTCTAGACAAGTGTAAAAAAAAAAAATTTAAAAAATTAAGTGGATTTCAGAAGAACAAGACTGTGAGAAGAAAAAAAAAAATTGCTTTAGAAGTTCATCAGATTTGTTTGGTTTTTTTTTTTAATTTGAGAGCGTTAACAGCAAATCTGACTCCATTAAGCTCTCAGACACACAAAACTGCATGCCCTGCCATTATCTGTTTCAAATTTCTCCCCCAAACACCTAGGAATCGGCAAAAACTACTAATTGGCCCTCCTAAGAACAGAGCTGGGAACCACTGAGCAAATTCACAGGTAGAGTTGAAGCCTTTCTGTCGTCAGGGTCTTGGGCCTAGGAAGCTGCACTGTTATTTCTATCAGATGCAGCTATAGTTCATGCAACACTTTCTGTTGAAAAACTACCAATAAAAGCTCAAGTTATAATACATATTGAATTCAGGATGAACCTGTAATACAGCTTGAACGTCTGTCTGTCTCACCATATTCTTCACTTCCTTACACAGCTACTGTTCCCTGCCTTCCCTTATCTTCAGTTTTTCAAACAAAGCTAAAATGCCTAAAATCCAGAACTGCAACATAAAGTATTTAGTTAAAAAAAAAAAGTTTTCAACAAAAAAATGTAGGGAGGGCAATTAAAGAGCTGAAGAGGTATTGGTGTTTCCATGGCAATCTGGCAGATGGGAGCCATGCTCGGGTCTTCTCCAAAGTCTTCCGTCATTCTCCAGCACTAAATCTTTATTAATTTGAACATTAAGCATGTTTGCCCGTGCAGAAATGCTAGCCCACTACTTGCGCTGAGCAGCGCTTCCGCAGCCGTCCAGGGTGATGTCAGAGAAACGAGATGAAGACTTGCTGCACGGAACAAACAGCAGACGCCCTGTGCCATTTTGAGATACAAAGCTCTTTTTTCATCCTCGGAGTGGTCTAAAAAAAGGACATGTGCCCTAGGAACAGACTATTTTCTAAACAGAACGAACTATTATTTCTGAAGCTCTCAGATGACCGCGTTTAGAACGATATAAGCACTGTTTCTTCTAGATGGGCACTGACAGCCCTTGACTTCTGTTGGCAAGATGATTTCAGAGTAAATTCACAGAAACTAAGTATATAACCACAAAAGGACTTTTTAACGCAGATTCTTAGGGAAGCTCCTTTTTTCCCCCAACATGGATGACATTTCCCTAGTGTCCCACAGGAGGGGTGAGAATTAATAATCACTGTATCATTCCTCCACTTAACAGTCATTAGCCAAGAGCACAGACTTAAAGGAAACAACGTTACATCTGGAGTTACAAATTGTTACCGTTTGGTTTTGCCCTTAAGTAAGATTCCCAAGTTCAGAAGAAACAGGCTGCCGAAGTCCTGCTGCCGCTTTTTCACCTTCTCCTCGTGCCGAGCTCAAACCCCAGCCGCTGGTGCCCTCTCACAGCACAGATCTCTCATTTTCAAAAATGGTAAGCCAAACAGGACGAGAGTACATTGAAGAGAATTACCGACTCATTGCAACAGCAGCAAGACACTTTAAAAAAAAAGAGAGGCAGGGAAGTGACTGTGGAAGCTGACAAAAACCCAACCCACCCACTATAAGAGATTCTGATGCCAAATGCCACCAGAGGCGTGAGCCCTCTTTTCCCAAGGATTCAAGTCCTGAGAACGTCAGCAAGAGGATCTTCACGTATCTCTAATCTGACTAAGTGATGCCCTGCAGGAAGTGATGCGAGTGAGCCAGATTCTCATCACGCTCCCTTTTGAAAGTCTAAATCAGCATCTTTGATAAGAACAAATTTGATAGACAGTAACACCTTCAAAAGATCAAGTCAAACTTGCTTTTCTGTAAGCAAATACCTATCAAGCAGACCAGCATTGTCAGTGTTATCTGAAGTCCTCAAAAATTTCACTGTTGGAATATTAAAGATCTCAAACTGCAGTCCACATCAACGCACTACTTTTGTGCTGCTCCAGACTAAAAATGCATTGCAACCTGTTAGACATACAGGCTGACAGTCAACAGCAACCTGGTGAAACTGGGCTTAGCAAAACCCAAGTGTTAATAAAGACAGTGGGTAATTAGGGCGGGCTTTACTAGTGCGGATTCCGGTTTCACCCATTGCCGTCTGATCAGAAGAGGAGCAAATCGTTCACAGCAATTATCAGGAGAGAATCCTCACCAAAAGCGCAGGTGTTCCTGCCCCACCCCAGCTTACTGCAACTTCAACTGCAGCCTTTTGCAAAACTAAACAACGGCTCAACTGGAAAAGCAAGTTGCTACACCATTGGGCTTGCACGATGAGGCAGAGTTGAGTAGTCCAAACCATAGCACTTAGTGCATCCAGGAGCCTCCTATTTATTGACCAAGAGAGCTGACATCAGATACCTGCCCTCTCTTGCACAAGAGCATCAAGACAGTTGAATATGCACCTGAAAATACCCTTTCAGTGACTTCATCTTTCCCTTTCCCATTAATTCAAGCCACAGCTCCCACTCCCAAGAACCAGATGCAGGTCAGTATCTCTTGAACAAGAGTAATTTTCAGTCTAGATTTGTCATCTCTGACAACTAGCCTTTGTTTAGCACTAGGAAGAGATTTCAACCACGACGCCTAAAACTTCTGCAGCATGGGAGAACCTCAACCAGCCTGGTAGGTATTCATATCCAGTCAAGCGACACAAGCCATACCACAGCTACTTCTCCTCTCAGCCCCTGTCAGAGAAGGAATCGGTAGGGCTAGCAAGAAGCTGGTAAGTTGCCAGTATGAAGGGACAGTTTAACTAAGTGGACATGACATTTAGTCTTTGCAAAAAGAGTATTTTGCTGTCTTACTGGACTGCATAAGCCATTGCCAGAAGTAACAGTCCTACTACACACCACACCTCTACCCTACCAAGAAAATGTATTTCTGAATTCGTAAGACACCTACCCTTGAAAGATCCTTTATTTTTCCAGTCCCTTTCGAGCAAATCTGGCCCAAACACATTTATGAAATAGGCTTTTTTTGACTCCAACCATCTTCTTGCAACATATTTGTAAAACTACGTCAGCCAGAATTCAGAGGGGCAAAAAAAACCCAAATCCAACAACATCTCTCCCAGGAGACAAATAACGACCATTTCAAAGTCAAAACAGAGAGATTGATTAACGTGACTACTCTGTATCCAAGACAGCAGCAGCAGTCAAAATTCTGCAGATGCCAGCTTCCATTCCCAACCATACTGAAGAACACAATTGCTGAAATTATCAGTGTCTCACTTGGTTACGCACTAAACAACTTCTACTACCACTTTCTCCCATGGCTGCACTCTTCACAAGCCATCTGAAGAGCGACTCATTCTCTCAGGGGCAAAAAGGAAGAACGAATGAGAAGTCACCTAAGTAATCAATGACTGCTGCTCCTTGATAGCTTTAACGTGCTACAAGGCTGCACGTTACTCTGGGAGAGGCATGAAACCCATCACACCCCAACAGTTACGGCTGTGGATCACATTCTCCAGCCCGGCTGTAAAACATATTGCAAACGCCAACATGTAACAGGGAACCGTGATGGAAAGCAGCAGTTTCCTCAGATGTGCACCCATGGCTTCATCACGGCGGAACTGATGAACAGCTCAAGGAGGAGGATACATAGAAATTCTTTCTGGATGTGTAGGTATTTCCTCAACAAAGAGGCCAGAAGGAACGCGATGCATAGGTATTTCAAGCGACAGAGAGCAGTAAACCATTTTCTCCCGTGTTTTGAAATCAAAAAACCTCAAGCACTCGAGCCGTTCTTGCAACTGTACCTCTATCAGTGCCGTGCACTGCCAGCAGTGGACGCCTGCCATTTCGGTTTTCCGTTACGTGTAAGCCCCCACGGGAGGGAGAGCAGCCCCCCACGGGCGGGACCCGCACCCCCGCCGCGGGGCGGCCCGGCCCGGTTCGGCTCGCAGGTGAGCCCGGCCGGGGCGGGGGTGGGGGCCACTCCACACAAAGAGGCGGCGGCCCCCGCGGGGCCGCCCCCCACGCGATGACACCCCACGCGCCGCCGCTGCGCCCCCGCCGTCCCCCCACCGGACCCGGGTCCCCTTCCCCGGCCCGCCCGAGGGAGGAAGGTGACACCGACGGCGGCCCGGCCGCGCTTGAAGCGGCGCCGGTCGAGGGGCCGGTCCTCCCCCGCGACGCCGGGCCGGGCAAGCGGCGGCTCCGGGCAGCCCCTCAGCCTCCCGCGCACCGCCCCCGCCCCGCAGCCCCCCACCCCCGGCACTCACCGGCCGCGGGCTCGGCGCGGCTGAGCACGGCCAGCACCAGGCCGAGGAGGGCGGCGAGCGCTGGCCCCGCTCCGCGGGCCATGGCCACGGCCGCTCCCGCCGCCACGGGCACGGCGCGACGCGAAGCGACGCGGAGGGATCTACCCGGCCGCTGATGGCGCCTGCGGCCGCCCCGCGCGGAGGGACACGGGCGAGACGCGCCGCCCCCACTTCCTCCGCCGCGCCGCCCGCCACGCCCCGCCACGCCCCGCCCGCCGCCAGGGGGCGCCCGCCCGGGGCCGGCGGGGCGGGGCGGGCCGGGCCGGGCCGGGCCGTGGGGCCGGGGAGCAGCGCGGCGGGGGGATGGAGGGCAAGGGCCGCGGCACACGTTGTCGTGCCCCGTGGGGCGGCGGGAGCGGCGGCGGGTGCCCACGGGGAAACGAAGCGGGCGCTGCACCGGCCGTGCTGCCTTCGCTGAGAGGGACGGGGCGGGCGGGCGCCGGGCAGGGGTGATGGCGCGTCGCCCGAGGGCAGGCACCGACGGGAAGGGAAACCCCAACCCAGCAGGAGGTTGGCCCCGGTGGGAACGGGACCCTCCGGAGCGGGTGTACGAGCTCAGCGCCCCACGGCCCAGCCCCACAGCCCAGCCCCACGGCCCAGCCCCACGGCTGCTCGTGCTGCGAAAAGCCCAGGAGAAGAGCCGGGTTCCCACGGAAGAGGTCCTGGGAGGGCAGCAGCTGAATTCGACCTCAAGATCCCTCCCAGTCCTCAGCCATCATTTAAAGTGTTAAAAATCCTTCTGCCCTGGCTCCAGCTCCCCGCGGACTGAGAGCCCTTTGTGTGCGGTGCTGACACGACAGACTGGCCCGTGAAGGCCGGATTGTGCCGGGCTCAGGAGAGAGAATGAATAAACCTCACTGTTTTCCCCCTGTAATTCACCAGATCCCGGAGCTCCTCCCAGCATGGAGCTGGATGGCCAGTGCCCTACCACCATTACGATTTTTCCAGGTATGCCGATGCAGCTGGGGTGATGAATCCCGCACAGCGGCCAGAGCTTCCCATCGCCGCTCCGACAGCCACTGGCAAGCAGATGATGATGCCTCGCAGCCACGATGGCCGTCCTGCGGCACTGCTCCTGGCACACCTCCCTCCTGCAGCTCCTCGCCTGCTGAGGTGGAGGCTGGACCCCCGGCATGCCCAAAACTTCCCACAAATAAAATTATAGGTGGCAGCAACCAATGTTTAAGTTAAAACGATCACGAAACTGAGCAGGGAGCTGAGGAGGGACAGGAAGGAATGTGGCTGGAACAAGGAGGTCTTGAGGATGTGCTCCCCAATGCAGCTAATTCAGGAGGAATTCTAGTGTTTCACCAAAAGCTGCCATTTCCAGCTCCCCTCGGTGCTGAGCCTGACTTATTATCCCTGACCTTGAAGAGGCTGGTCCTCCGCTGTCTGTGTTTCACTTGAGCTGAGCACAAGCCACTGACCCCCAGTGCCGGGAGGGCATCAGCCACTGCCCCGGCCAGCTCCACCTGACAAATGAGGCTCGTCAGGGGAACCCAGCCTGCATGAGGGAAGGCTTCACTTCTCTCCCACAGGACTGGGGAACCTGCTGATTGCTCCCACCTCTGCACTCTGATCCTGCTCTCGTGGGTGCACGTGGGCTCAGCTGCCCACAGGGGAGAGCATTCCACAGCAGCTCTGTTGGACAGAGGAAAGGGATGAGAGCAGCCACCGGCGTGTCCTTTATGTGGTAGAGGCTGGGAGGGGCTGGACCTGGACAGACAGCATGGATTTTGCAGCCAGGGAGGCAAGGGCTAAGCTGCCCATGGCCACCCTGGCCAGGTGGGTTGACTGTGCCAGGACGGAACATGCAGGGCAGAGTGGGAAGGGGACAGGGGCAGGCACCCCACTGTGTACCCCGTGCCAGAGCTCCTCAGTTCCCCATTATCCCCATGGGTCTGTCATTAAGCAATAAACTGTTTGCAGAGGAGTTAAAAACATGTTTCAGCATTGCTTCATCTTACACGTCCCGTTACAGTCCCGTTAACACCACCATATGCAAACAAGCCGAGGTTCAGCACGCAGGCCACCAGCCAGCAGAAGGGACCCTCCAGCCCTCCTGCAGACCATCTCACCCTCAGTTTCCCACCCAGAGATGACCAGCAGCCAGCACTGGAACTGGAGGGCTCTGGCAAGGTTTTCCACAGTTTCCATCTGGTTTCCACCATGCCTTGCCCTACTTTGCCCGTGGAGGGTCTTGTCTGGGTGTGAGAGCCAAGCCCTGGCTGCTCGGGGTGGTGAGGGGAGGTGGGCAGGGTGGTGGGCAGGGTGGCAGGCAGGGTGCTGGTGCCTGGCAGAGGGCTGAGTGCGCTCCAGGAAGCGATGCCAGCTGAGGGATTAGGAGAGCTGAACAGACTTCATATCCACAGCATCGCTAGTTAAATGGCCCTGCAATTAGGGAAATCCTGGCACTTTGGCTGACAAAGGCAGGGAGATCAAGCCCTCTCTGTGGCTCCATGTTATGAGTCTCACTCCGCAGTGATTTCGGTTGCCTGCTCCACAGAGCAGTGGCACACTTATTTTGATCTCGGCATGTGCAGAGTGCTCTCCAGCCCCAGTGCTCTTCAGGCTCCCTGCCCCACTGCTTCAAAGCCAGCCCAGTGTGCTGGCCCTCAAGCCATCACCTCAAGCCAGGTGGAGGTGCTGGGCTGTCACAGGCAATGTCAGGGGCCAGGGACCCCCCGGATGATGCCAAGTGACTGATCTCCGCAGACGGCATGACTGGTGGTGAACGGGCGTGAAGGCGTCCTGCCCCCTGCCTGCGCTCGCTCAGGGAGGAAGAAAGCCCACGGGGACAGGACCTCCCCACATCCCATGTGCCACATCGCTCTGCAACCGGGGGATGCTGCCAGGCAGAGATGTGCCAGGGGGGCTCTGCTGTGCTCTGCCCAGCTCTCCTCACAGAAGGCAAAATGTATTTAAACACTCTGAGGGGCTTTCTGGGTGTCTGTGCATGGTCAGAGAGTGGCACGGCACTTCTCCTCTGTCCTTCACCTTGGAGGAACTACTGGTTTCACCAGCTTTGCTTCAGCTCTCTCAGAATAGTGTTTTCTTGCAATAACCTTTCAGTGACATTGCTAGTGGTTCAGGCATTCAGACCTCAGCTCAGCCCACACCCAAACGCCTGCCTTACATCCCAGCATTTTACACACCCAGATCTGCCTCATTTTTACTTGCCCCTGCTCTGGGGATCCTTAGCACATACTTGAGTTCTAAACCCCAGCTTACTGTTTTGCAAACAGGAAAGCTGGAACCCTGTTAAAATGGAAGCTGAGGGTATTTCATAGTTCCAGGATGTCAGCAACCAAGAGGTTTAAGAAAAGCAGGAGGGAGAGAGGCTTCCCACAAAATCCTCAGGGCTGGCAGCCTTGTGCTTGTGCCCCAAACAGCTTGTCCTGTGGCTCATCTGCTAACTCTTAACATTCACATGACTTGGCTTACGCCGTGATTACCTTACCTGCCAGCTAGTCTCGTCTTAAAAAGAAACAGAGAAGTGCAAAGGCATTCCTGCATCAAGCCCTGCAGGAATGCGCTGGGCCCGCTGAGCCGCCTCTGCCGTCCCACTTAATCGCCTGGGGAATTCATACCCTCTGCTGCCCTCGCTCTCAGCAGCCCCTGGAGTATTTATATGCAGACGGAGCTGCGTAGCTTTTACCAAAGTTGGTCTGATGTACAGGGTGGCTGCAAGGCTCCCGAAATGCTTCTGGCTCTGGGCATGTGATGGAGCAAGGATTCACTGATTTGTGGTCACCCTCCAGGTAGCAGCCAGTGCTGTGATAATGGCTGGTGTGGTGGTACAGCCGTGACTCAAGGAAGGGGCAGCTGCTTGGCACTGCTCAGATCCATCCTTTGGATGCCTATTCCGTGTCTGTACCCGGGACTGGCTGCGTGGATGGAAGCGTGCAGCTCTCCCTCTAGATCAGAAGCTGCTGGGGAGCTACAGCAGTGATTTGCAGCAGGCAAGCCCCCTGCTCCTCTCCCAGCACACACACGGCCCATGCAAGCCAGCCCTCCAGGCACCTCCTGCTGTGGGCTGGCCACCCGGGCATGCCCCCATCACCTGGGGTCCCCATGCAGGTAGGGACAATGGGAAAGCAGAACAGGGGCTTCATCCTACTCCTGTGGGACCCAGAGCCTGGCCCCAGTCCCCAGCTGTGCTGTTACACCCCTCCTGGCACCAGGCAGGAACTTCGTGCTGCTCTGCGCAGCCTGCTCCGAGCCCACACCGAGCCAGAGGCCGCCTGGGTCCCTTCTTGCCTTGACAGTCCCCTCCTCTCCCAAGGTGGATGTCAGGGGCAAGATGCCATCACAGTTGCAAGGGGCTCATGGCCATGTGTGGGGGACTTGCAGCTCCGGGAAAGGTCCCGGGGAGCCACACACACCCCAGGCTTTGTGGGCTCCAACACCACGGGGACTCACACAGGTCCCGGTGTGGAGGACTCAGGGTCACCGTGACTCCAGCAGGCACATTTAATTCTGCTCCTCTATGCAAATTCTGTGTCTGCTGCCATTTTCAGGCTCCCAAGCCGCAGACAATGAAGAGGGTGCACTTTCCGCTCCGGGTGCTGTGCCGCTATGGGGCCAGGGAGTCCCGTTTCCAGCGAGCATGGGTGGCGTACCAGAGGAGCCGAGCGTGCCAGGGTGGCTGGGGAGTACCCGCAGGGCCGGGGTGCTGCTGGCAGGATGCTGGGGGAAGGAAAATAAAAAGGAAGCAATGACAGAGGAAACAGATTTATCGTCTCTCTGCAGAGTGCTGGGGCTCAGCCGCAGGGGGTTTTCTGAGCCATGATTCAAGACCACGCTGGGCTCCTCCATGCAGCCGTCAGCCCAGAGGAAGCCCCATGGTGGGGGTCTGGCAGCCCCGCCAGGGTGGGCACAGGGAGCGGGGACTCCCCAACTTCTGCTTTATCACCTCCAGCGGGTTTGCGAGCTCAGGCGTGACTGCAGCCGGCCGGGAGCAGCCATGTGAGACACTGCGAAGCTCAGTGCTGCGCGCATGGCCTGCGGCAAACCCCGGGGCACCCCTGTGCCCGCAGGGACCCAAATAGTGCCCAAGTCAGGAGAGAAGGGGGATGGGCTGGGGAGGGGAGGTGGCACAGTTGCCCCAGGGGAAGCAGAGCCAGGGACATGTGTGGGCAGCTGGGTTGGAGGCTGTCCAGGAAACACAGCCAGAGCATCTGTGGTGGAGAGGTCGTACCACACCTCTCCCTGGTGCTGGCTGCAGGGACTCGGGAGCAGCTGGACCCCAGGGACCAGCAGCTGGACCCCAGAGCCAAAGGGGTCAGGTCTGGGGTACCAACCAGGACGGAGCAAGGAGACTGCCAGAGGCCCGGAGGGTACCCCGCATCCTGCCCTGGGGCTTGCCAAGTGCTCAGGGTTGGGGACCAGCCCAGCTGTGTCACCCGGGTTGGGGGGGATGGGACTGTTCATGGGTGCACTGGAACGGGACGTGGTGCTGACTCAGGCCTGTGCGGGAGGGCTGGTCCCTGCAGTCAGCTGCCCATGGCCAGCTGCCAAGCCCAGCACCCTGCCATCTGAAAAGCCTTCATTTTTGGGCAGCAGAAGATTGACATCCTCCTTTCTGAAAGCTCACCTCAGCAGCAATGCAGCAGAACAAAGTGCAAGGATGGGGGGGGGGGGGGGGGGGGAAGATGACCTCCTGAGCCCCCCAGCCTGACTCTGGGGCATCCCTCCCTGGGCCCCGGTGGGATTGAGAGCTCCGCAGAGGGACAGAGACCCCGAGGGAGGGACGACAAGGACTAGGGTGCTCAAAGGCTGAACTCCGAGCCCTGCTGCCCTGGCCATTGCTGCCCAGGTGGTTATCTGGCATCAGGTGCCCCAGGCAGGCACTTGCCCTGCTGCAAGGGTGCTGGCACAGCCCTCTGCGCTGCTGGGATGTTCACCCATGGCAAAGCAGCTGCCAAAAAGCACCCGGGGTCAAACTCCTCTGGAGCCCCAGTGGGAAAGATGCTAAAAGTGGGTTTTTCTGAAAACCAGCCAGAAAGAGGGGTTTGCGAGTTTGAGGAGCTGGTTCAAAGTGGAGGAAGCAGCTGGTGCCCAAGTAAACAGAAACCAAAACCCTGCAGCACCCGAACAGCTGCTCCCAGGACTGGTGAACAGTGCAGAGCAGGGCTGCAGCCCGTGCTAGGTAAGATCTGGTTTATATTTGACACAGTGGCCAGAGCACCCCGCCAGCCTTCGCCATCCTGCCGCACTCTTCCTCTCCGCAGTGCCGTGCCCCACCCATGGCAGGTTTAGCAGCATCTGGGAACCAGCTCTGCCTGTCTGCTCTTGCTGTTTCGCATTTCAGACGCTCTGGGAAAAAAACGCCACCCAGCACCAGCACGCCTGGCAGTGTAGCCACCCAGCACAGCCCTGTGGTGGGCCAGGGTGGGCACAGCCACGCACGGTCCCTCCAGCACCCCCAGCCCTGTGGACACAAGGACACCCAGGGGTGCCCAGACCTGAACTGAGCAGTGGTAGCCGCAAGCACAGCCAAAACCAACAGCTTTTCTGAACAATCACTCTGGTGACGAGGCTCGTCACCTCTGCTCACGCGATGAGCAGAGCAGCAACCAGGGCACCTTGCAGCATCCTCTTTTCTTTTGCACCCTGTTGCTCTCTGCCTGAACCCCAAGTCAAGGGTTTCCCAATGGCAGTGGGCATGCTGTGGGGCCAGAGAGAGCCCGGCTCTGCCCCCCAAACATCCAGCGCAAGGGGCTCAGGTGCCGCAGAGGTGCCAGGACTTCGTGCTGCTCCCAGGTCCCGCTCCCCTCTCTGCTCCGCATCTGCCTGGTGTGGGACAAGACCGCTCGGCCTCTGCCAGGTTGAGGGGACCAAGCACAGGAACCGGGGGGGAGGAATCCCACAGGCAAAGGCTGCTCCAGAGCCTCTGGAGGCAGAGGGACAGTTCAGGAACAGAGATGAGGTGGGTGTTGGGCAGAAGGTGACTCGGGCAAACCCCCTGCTGGGGAGCGTCACCGTCTGATGGCAGTGTTCCAGTGGCACGGTCCGAGAGCCCTTGCAGGCAGATGCCCGCGTTCATGGGCAGGCAGCCCAGGCCCAGCGAGGCTGTGGGGGAGGCCAGGGCCTTGCAACGAGGCGGGGGTGCCCTCAGGAGGAGCCCCGTGGTCTCCCCAGCTCTGGGCAGGGCCCTGCGCCGCGCAGGCACTGCCACCTGCAGGCAGCGGCCCCGGGGCCAGCTCTGGGCCCCTGCCAGCAGCAAGCGCACAGCACCGGCACTCCAGAGCCAGCAGCAACCCGACCGCTACGGCCACCCACTGCCATGGCTCGCTGTGGAGGGCACGTCCCCGAGCCCACGGGTGCTCGCCCAGCCCAGCCTCGAGCGAGCTATCGGTTCACACGTGGAGAAACCAGCCGTGACTTCTCCTCTCACCCCGAGACTGGAGCAAGGAACCTCACGCCTGGCTGCTCAGGAGGTGCAGGCAGCCCCCAGCAGAACAAAACCCAGCCTACAGCTCCCTCACACAGCACATCAGCCTCACCTGGGCCCTGGGCGGGGGAGGAAGAGGGGCTCCATTTTGAACGCCACGAGGGAGTTGCTTGTAGTGCTCCCTGGAGCTCCACCCTGGCCTGCGGGAGAGGAGCCTTCCTCGCCTTTGTCTTTAGGCAAGCAGCATTTGCAGCTCCATGCCCTGTTAACACTGGTGCACACCATGGGGGACACACACCCCACTCCCGGTTTGTTCTGCTTCACGTACCCCCACGGGAACAGCATTGCCACAAAACTGTCCCCAGAAAAACCTGCCCACACACCTACAAGGTTCTGCCCGTGCTGAGGCAGCTGCCTGCCCCCAGCCAGCAGGCAGAGAAACATGCCAGCAGGGAGAGACAGCTGCTATAAGCAAGGTATAGTCTCTGCCAGAAAATGGCCAACATCATGTTTTTCAACTAGTTCTGCCTCCAGAAAGGTGTCCTTATCCCAGGTGCCTTTAGCTATGGGGCCTTTACCCGCTTGTGTCCCTGGAAGGAGAGAAAGCATCCTACGAGATCACATAAACAAGACACGGGAAACTCCACGCTGCAGAGGGGATTTTTCAGAAGCATTTATTTCACTGCTGACACTGGGGCTGCAGGAGGCAACTGCTCACCAAGCTGCCCTTCGCTGCAGAAATATCACTCCCCTCAATCACGACAATCCACGTATGGTCGGTGTCTGCTCACCTTCCAGCACCTACATTACACAGACCTACATCACTGGGACATTCATCTGTTAGGGACACCACTTAAAATGATTAAAAATAATGATAATAATAATAATAAAGCAATCTACAAAGTAACACTTGGAGGCATCATGCAGAAACCAGATGATTTTAGACTACATGGCAGATCAGGTTTGCTACGTTTATTGGTGGACGAGTGCTGCTTCCCTGCCAGTCCAACATGGTGCCAAGCTGGGTAGGGTTCCCAGACAAGACAACAGTTCCCTGTTCCCTACCCAGTGGCAGGAAACACTTCCAGGTCACAGTTTATACTTCCAGAACTACACAAGATTATGTGCTTGTAAAAGGTGCTCCGGAGTCCTGAAACTTCCTTCTGTGACACTGCCTGCTTCCTACCAAGTGGCAGACACTTGAGTGCAGAAGAGTGCCTGAGCTGTGGGTTTTTTTGTTGTGTTTTTTTTTTTTTTTAAATAAAAACAAAAGTTGACCAGTAAAATGTTATTTTTAGCACAGGTGGACCAAAACAATAAAAAAAAAAATCACATTACACTGGAAATATATAGATTGGCCCATAAGAAGCTATATACTATTGCCCCATAATGAGTTTTTCTTCACTTACAGTTTCAACTTCCCAAGTGAGGTAGGGAGAGGGTGACCACAGGAAAAAAAGGTGGTGTTTCCAAAGGATTCCACTGCTTTAAAATTATCCTTCTGAATCCTTCATGTAAAGTTAAAGTGTTCTTTAAGGAAACACTGCTTTTCTTCACAACAACATTCAGAGTTTTGGTTTTTTGGTTGTTTTGGGTGAGGGGAAGAGGGAGAAAGAAAACAAGCATCCCAGAGATGAAATGCTGGCAGTTTTGACACATTTTGGAAGGAAAGCATAGTTATAAAAAGGAAGGAAATAATGTAGTGAATCTGCAGATAGAAGGGAAAAAATAGAGTCCTGACATAGTTTGCACTGTGCCCGCTCCAACAGCATTGAATTACACACCCTGTTCACATGGAAACATACTGTCATACACAGCTGTCAGGAGAGGGGAAATGGACACTTATAAACCTGTAGTTTAATTTTGTAGGAATAGGTAACACAGAAGCCTTTCATTGCCCCTCCTAGTACTAGACAGAATGTATTTTAAGGCATAATTTAACATCCATTTCTTCCTAAAGCAATTTAAAGTGTAACAAGCCAAGATGTCAGACAGAAAATTCAACAATAGCTATTCTGACAGAGGTGAAAGCTATTATATGTACAGTGCAGTATTTGCCTTCAAACAGGTGAGTCTTGTATTTAAAAAAAAAAAAAGGAAAATAACTGCAGACCCAGATTCTAAAAAAGCAAACATTGCTAACACAAGGAATGTTCATTAGAGTCCAGTTCCCACTAGAGCTACTCAACAGGAGGACGTACAAGGTGATTATGCTAAACTGCACAGATTGACTGTTCCCAGAGTGCGGCCCGAGGAGGTGGGGCAGAACCGTGGGAGGCCAAACTCTGCAGTACCCTAGTGCAAACTGCCTCAGAGGAAAAGCCTGTAGTCAACAAGCCTTTACACCTATTGTTAGGCTTCACTAAGAGGTGTAGTAGTCACGTGTCACCTAACAATTCCAGGACACTCCAGTGAAGGTGATGGTCCTGTGTGGATTCTAATGCACATCCCCCGTGAACAGTGTCCTGCACACATACACCTGCCAGGCTACCGGCTTTCCCTCTTCCGTGACTGCAACCAACTCACAGCCACCAGAACCTCACATAGACAATTAACATGATAAAAAACACAGCTACGGCTGCAAGTTTGGCGTAAGTGGAACGCATGTTCAGGTACTTCGCATCCTGACGGTACTTCTTGGACAAACTGGACAAGCTGTTGGCCTTGGAATCGAGAGCTGTTAAAGGAAAACGGGAGAGAAGTTAACCAAGATTAACCCAACCAGATGTTCCCCAAATGTTACATTAACTGTACAAGTTTCTCTGGAGCAGCTGGGAGCACAGCAGTTTCACATGGCAGCATGGCCTGTGTCTATCTGTAGCGCTCTAGTGCTTGTCCTCCTGGCACGAAAGCCACCCAAGCTGGTGAGATGCTGGTCTCACCCAAAAGAAGCACCAGTACCTGCCAGGTGCTTCAGGATGCAACTGATCCAACTGAAACACCTACTGAGTCCATCGCTTTCCTCAGGAGGCTCAGGGATTAGCAAGCCTTTCCCTCCGGTATGCTCTACCCACCCAGGTGAACAAGGGGACAAGGAACCATAAGCCAAATATCGGACAACTCCCTGTACCTGAAAGTGCCTCTCCTCGCTGTAAGACTTCCTCAATGTTGGCCACCATAATCCTCTGCACATCCTGCAGCTCTGTGTTGATGGAGCCCAGGTTCCTCCTCGCCCGGCTATCAATGTAGAGCTTCTTGGTTTTCTGTATGTAGGTATCTGGAACAAGAGGGGGCTATCAGAGGGAATCTCACCTAACACAGAGCAGCCTGGCTGCCAAAGGAGCGGGAGTATTGCTCAGACAGCCAGCAGACTGCATGTAAATATTCACTGGAGTGAGGCCAAAAGGCTTAAAGCAGGAAATCTGAAACAAAGGACATTTACCATTTCCCTACCACTTCTATATTCTGTTGCTTAAAACACCCACTTCTCTAGTGCCAAGAAGAGGCTGAACTGTCAATTCCATAGGCCAAGCTGGAGAGGAGCCTGTGGCTGCTGCTCCCCCCAGCTAGAAGTGTCCTAACTAGCCACAAGGAGAGGGACCTCACCAAATTCAATGAAGGAATAGGGCCTGGAGACAGTTGGCACCTTCTTGCCATGCTGCTCATCAAACTCTGAATGCAAGTCTTCCAGATATGCAAAGGCCAGTTTCTTGGGGAATGCAGCTTCACACAGTACCAGGTAACACACTCCTTTCTCAATGATGTAGCTAAAAGAACAGCAGACAGAGCATTAATCAATCAATTTTGAATCACAGAATAGTTTGGGTTGGAAAACACCTTAAAGCTCATCTAGTCCCAACTCCCCTGCCATGGGCAGGGACACCTTCCACTAGACCAGGTTGCTCAAAGCCCCGTCCAAACTGGTCTTGAACACTGCCAGGGAGGGGGCAGCCACAGCTTCTCTGGGCAGCCTGTGCCAGTGTCTCACCACCCTCACAGGGAAGAATTTCTGCCTCATATCTAATGTGAATCTACCCTCTTTCAGTTTAAAACTGTTACCCCTCGTCCCATCCCTACACCCCCTGATCAAGAGTCCCTCCCCACCTTTCCTGTAGCCCCCTTTAAGTACTGGAAGGCCGCTATAAGGTCTCCCCAGAGCCTTCTCCAGGCTGAACATCCCCAACTCTCTCAGCCTGTCCTCACAGGGGAGGTTCTCCAGCTCCCTGATCATCTTCGTGGCCTCCTCTGGACCCGCTCGAGCAGGTCCGTGTCCTTCTGATGTTGGGGGCCCCAGAGCTGGACACAGCACTGCAGGTGGGGTCTCACGAGAGTGGAGGAGAGGGGGAGAATCGCCGCCCTCGACCTGCTGGCCACACTTCTCTTGATGTACCCTGGGGTATAGTTGTTTTTCTGGGCTGCGAGCGCACATTGCTGGCTCATAGTCAGTTTTCCATCCACCAATACCCTCACATCCTTCTCCGCAGGGCTGCTCTATCCTATCAAACCTATCCTATCTATCCTGCTTTATCCTATCTATCCTATCAAACACCATCCTGCATATCTTTATTCCTATGAGGCAGTAAGAACTGGGTACAGGGGCTTCCAGTTTGCCAAATCTGGATCAGGTGTAAACCTTTGTAGAAAGTAATGGCTTATTATTTCTTTACCTAAAATAAATTTTCCTGTAGCCTTAGACCCTATATTTGTGTCAACAGCCCTGAACTTTGACTTCACTGGAACAAAATTTGACCAGTGAGTATCATTAGCTTAACAAAATACCAGCAACAAGAGAGTTATAATTTTGGAGTAAAAAAGGGAGGACACCCTCCCTCCTGAAGTCAGTGGGAGGGGAGCACAAGAAAGTTTGCCAGCAGACTAAAGGGGAGCCAAGCACAGCTTTAAGACAACACAGCACAGCCAAATACCTGAGGCCCACAAACAGGGAACTCTGCTCTGAAATTAGGACACACACAAGAATTTGGTCTCAGCGTGCTAAAAGGCCACCCAGTGACTGCCAGCTCCTGCCTTCCATTTTGGAGGGCTGGGTATCCCCTTACCCCCCAACACCAGCCTGTTGGATATCCCAACATGCTGGGTGGGGTGTCGCTATCCACAGGCATGACCTCAAAGGCAGCTGGGGAAAAATATTGATGCTAGATGGGTTCTGGTGGTTTCCCCTATAGGTTTGCCATGGGTAAGGATGACTGTGCTACCAGCCCTTCGGCTGAGAGGTTAGGAGCTCCAAAACGTATGCTGGAACAGGAGCTGCTCTTGCTGTGCAGTGCTGTTTGGTTTGTTCTGCAGCTGAACGCACAGAGAGCTCTTCTTCTCCTCCTCTTCCCATCCCATCCCCATTGCACCTAATCTTTGTTTATTCGCAGAGGTTTAGTGCTGACCTTGTTTCAGTGTGAGCTCCAGTGCATCCGTCAGCACTGAGAACAGGGGCCTCTTATTAGAATTCAGCTAAAAAGCCTACTGAAATAAGGGATAAGACAGAACCAATTTTGAGGTTATTTAGGCTTCACTACAACTGTCTGCTGCTGCACATTCCCAACTACATTTTCCTCCTCATTTAGCCAATAGAAAAATAAAGGCAACAATATTTCCACCAAAAACAAGGGAGTAGAGACAGTAGATAGCCCTGCATACACTTTTGAATGTTTATCTATATTGTTCTAATTGGTGGAATTTAAATGCTACTTTTATGCTACCTTCTTTTGACTTTCTGCATAATACCATTATGTAGCGCTCTAGTTAGCATAAAGATTAACAGTGTATTAAAGAATTGATCCTGTCACGAGGGCACTGTAGGTTATACTCAGTGTAGTTAAATAAGTAGCTTAAAATTTTGTTAACAGCTGCATCAGGCTTACAAAGTAACTTCCCCCTCACACTGTTTTTCCAGATACCCCACTGCTTTGAATTAACCACCCTCAACTTGTTTCTGGGCTCAGGAGTATCCATTTCTCCTGTCTCTATATGGCCTGTGTGCGAATCCCACCAGCCTTCAAGTAACAACTGATCCACTCCAACCAGAAGCAAGAAACTCCAGTTACTATAATCCATTCCACAAGTGTGTCCCCACGAGCCCATTTTTATGTCACTCAGCTTGGATGGCATCACTGTGTAAGACTAATCCTACAGTACAACATGTCTCTCTTCTTCTCTTACCCTTGGAAACCTGCTTGGCAGCTTGGAGTTGCTACAAATCATCACCCGGAGGTTGATTTAGCCACTGTCATGACCAGCAAGACTTCAGAAAAAAAATCTTATGAAATAAGGAAAACTTGCATCAGATGTGAATTCTGACAGTATTGCCCAAGAGCTGCAGCAGCACTCTCAAGACGAGAGCAGTCTGAGGAATATGCCCCATCAGTGCGGCTCTGTTATGTCTGCTCAGGCCAGCTGGTCCTGCCTGGAGCTCTTCAGCTGTATTTCCCACTTGCTTCTCTCCTGGTGTGATATTAGATGTGTTGGATGGAAGGTTGATCTGTCAGCACTGCAGACAGCAAGCACACCTCATTCTGTCCTGGATTCAGATGATTTTGTCAACCTCAGTTCCACATCAGAGCAGAGCTCCCGCACAGCTGGGCTTCTCGGTTGTACGCTTTGTGTGTGCCTCCCAGCTCCAGCACAGCACCCGGTCACGCCGGCTGCTCGGCAGTGTACGCGCACAAGGGGCAGGTGTTGCCGTTTGCCACTGCTGAATTCTGCACTCCTGATTACTGCACACTCAGTACACCCACTAGGTGTACTCAGTGTCTTATTATCTTGGACATTTTGAGAGAGAAAAGCTTTATCGTGGTAACAGTGGCAAAGGCCAAGGGTTGTTGTCAACATGACAGGTAAGAGCCACTTCAGCCATTCATCAGCCAAAGGTCAACTACTGACTGACAGCACAGACTCCAGCAGTGTTTCTGTACCTGCACAGCTGTGTACACCGAGTGCTGTAGCTGAAAGGGTGACACAGCTTTTGGAGCCGAAGTCTAAATGTTACATTTGACAGAAATCACCTCAGCGGTCATAGTTTAAGCTTCACATTTCAGTAAGACTAGGCTCTTCTCTGAATTGATCAAGCTAAAAATATTCAACATCACCTCAGCAAGTTCAGCAATATCCTTAGCCACACTTGCAACTCTCGCACCACAAAATGTTCTATCCTGGTTTGTGCTGCCCTCAGCAGTCAAAACTCTGATTTGGCAGAAAAAAATGGCGTGTGGGGTTAACGCATGGCCACCAGTCAGCATTATTTTAGACTCAATCTCAAACATCCCCGTTTCCTCCCCTTCCTGTACTGTTAGCACAGAAAGTTTTCTGAGCTGAAAGAATTCTTTTTATATAGGTCCCGCCCTAAAAGAGGCAGCAGTTGAGTGCGTTTCAGTAGCAGCTGCCAATTCCTGTGGAACTTGTCTAGAGACTAACTCAACACAGCAGGAGAAACGCTCCTTTCCCCACCTATCTGCCAGGCAGGTAACCTGTCAAAACACAGGCTTGCCCAAGTCCTCCCACCTTGTCAGAGCTGGTGACATTACAGCCACCGTTAAGAGGCTTCAATTTCCCAGGCACTGCGAGTGGCACAGCCTTCCCAGACATTGCTTCGCCAGTGTCATGGAAGCAACGCAAGAAGGCATTTACTAGGATCTGCACAGGATCACTGCCAGTCAGAGCTACACCCATGCAGTGCCATGGAAACATTTAAGATGAGAGACTTTTTAAATTCTAGAAAGTTTTAACTTCTAGAAACAAAACAAGGCAGGGCAGCACTTTGCAGTTAACTCTAGCAACAACACCCAAACCCGACAGGAGATAGGGATAGCCAGACTATTTTAATCAGTGCATCCTCTGACCACTATAACTCCCTATCAAAGGCAACCAAAAGCCAAGAGGAAAAAAAGACAAAGAACCTTGTTGCAGTTATCATATGTAAGCCAACCACAAGAACAGTTGCCCTCTAAACTTCATGGCTTCTGCCAAAGATTGCCTTTCAAAAAACTCCCGTTCCTGTCTTTTCATGTTGCTGAATCCCTGAAGAAAGGGACAGGGCAAGAAATTTGTTAAAGGGTCCTTGTTATAGAAGCAGAGACCCAAAGTCAACCTTGCCCTGCATTCAAAGGCCATCTCCCACTCGTCCAGCCACAAACACGTACCCGGTCACCAGAGGGATCCCGCTGCTAGCAGTGTGGTGGAAGAGGTGCCAAGCATGGGAAATCCTGGCACATCGCTGGCAAAACTGCACATATCTATCTCGGTGATCTCATGTGGCACCTGATCTCAGAGACTTCTAATGTAATTATTTCTGCTAAGAGCATAATGCTGATTCTTGACAAGATCTTGGGCTTGATTAAGTTCTCAAGCATTATTCTGCTAGGTAATTACATGTCACGTAAAGAAGCATTTCCTTTCTCAAACATAAGCTTGCTCTCCTGCCTTTCACTGACTGTCAATTCTTCCTCCTGCCTTTCCAGTTCCCTTGCTATTGATTAGGGAGTAAGGATGTCTGACCTGCACTCTCTGTAAGTTTTCAGTATTTTATATTCAAGCTCCCTTATTAGTGTACTACTGGAGAAAGGCAAAGGTGTTTTGAGAGTTTCCAAACAGTTTAGAAAATGAATTAAACACACCCAACACATTTACCAACAATAAGACTGAATCTACAGGATGAAAGACATTAAGGAAATAATAATTAAAAAAACCTCAGAGATGCACCATGTGATGTGACGCACGAAGAGGTACTCTCTCACAGGATACACAGAGATGAAAATCTTTTGCAAGAGGAGGTCACGGTGGTACTGCCAGACTGTTTCTACCAAGGACATCTCTTTTTAAAAAAGATGAGACACAGGGGATACAGAAGATGTGCTGAAAGCATCTTAGAGGGTGCAAACAAACAGAAAAACCTTAAAAGGAACAGAACCTACGTTGTTTTCAGGAAAAGCAGAACTATGAACCTGGCTGAAAAACAAGTGTCAGACAGCAGTGCCAAGAAGTAACAACTCACATGCTCTCCCCTTCTAGCAGCTATTGCACTTCAGCTAGCAGGGCAGACAGTTCAATAACTCACCCTCTCTCAGGCTGCCCAGTTTCTAACACCCTGACCCAGAAGTGGCTGCACTTATTTCCATGGCGGCCCAAGCCTGGTCCCCCATCATGCCTACAGATACTTACTGGAAAGCCATGGCTCCTGCTTCCAGAGTGCATCTCGTGGGGGACTGCTCGTTCAGCTTGCGGAAGAGCTGCTTCGCCTGGCTCTGGTACTGCTGCAGATCGCGGCCTGACTGAGAAGGGAGGACAGGCTGTCAGGGGCGGCTGCTGCCGGAGGAACACCACCACCACCCCCCCCGCAGGCTGGGGGACCCCAGCGGGGCCCCGAGGAGGAGGAGGAGCTACCCCCAGCAGCACGGAGGCAGCTCTCTACCTCCCACCCGCGACCACTGGGCGGGAAACGCTTATGCAAGACCCACCCGGCTTGTGAGAAGGGGCTGCGAGGGTCCGGCTGGGCCGCCCCCCTGCCCGCTCCTCCCCGACACACCGGGCCGGACGCCCCGCCCGCGCCCCCCTCCATGCGCGGCCCCACCTGCTCGTCCTCCTGCATGGAGGCGGCCAGGGGGAGCCCGTCCGCCACGCGGGCGATCATCGTGAGCAGCACCATCTCCGCGCCCCGCTGCGGCCCGCCCGCCGCTCGGCCCCGCACCCGCCCCTGCCACGGAGCTGGCCGGAAACTGGAGCTGCGACATCCGGTCCCGCCGCTGCCAGCTGCACCGGCACTTCCGGCCGCGCGCCGGGAAACCGCCCGGGCGGCAACACGGCCCCGCCGAGAAGGGGCCGCAGCGGGGGGAATGGGGGGACGCCGCAGCTCCACCCCCTGCATGGCCACGCCCCTCCAGTGCAGCACCGCCCATGCGCAAAGCCACGCCCCCCTCGCTTTAGCCACGCCCCAGTCCCCACCCCACCCAAGAGCTCCGCCCCACCGAGCCCCCCACCGAGATTTAGTCCCGCCCCCTCGAGCCCCGCCCTCTCACACGTGACGCCCCCCCCCCCGCCGGGGCGGGGCGGCGGCGCAGGCGGCGGCGGCGGCGGCGGCGGCCCGGTGGGCGCGCGCCAGGCCGGCAGCCATGGCGGCGGCGGCAGAACGGAGCCGCCTCAGCTTCCCGGGCGGTACCGGGGCCCTGGGGCGGCCCGTGCCTATGAACCTCTTCGCTACCTGGGAGATCGACGGTTCCAGCCCGAGCTGCGTCCCCAGGTAACGGCGGGCGGACCCTTTCCCCTCAAGCGGGCAGCCCCTGGGGCCTCGCGGCTGGGCGCGGGCCTCCGACCAGCCGCGAGGCCCCGGGGGCTGCTCCCTCAGTCCCCCTTTCCCCTCAGCTTTGCTGTCCTTCCCTCAATTTGAGGGTCTCTTCTTTCCGCTCTGGGCTGTTCCACCTCTCACCGTTACCACAGCGCTGGGCGGGGCTCCCCCTACTCCTTCAATGGGTTTTGGGGTGGGTGGTGGGGTGCAAGGACCCCCCGAGTCTAAAAACAGAGGGGGAGGAGTACTGTCCTCCGTATCAGGTCTGTGAGAGGGGCTCACTCTCACAGTGTTTGACTGCCCCTCCAGAAAAAACCTGGCATGGGGTGTGTGTTGGTGGGAGGGTTTGTGGTGTCCAGCTCCTCACACCAGGTTGTGCTCCCTGGGCCCCACCGTCCCATGTGATGTCTCCTGTCAACGGGGGCTTTGCCTGGTAAATGCCCCACATTCATTGCCTCAGGTGGGGCATTGGTTTCTCTTCTGCTGTTTTTTCACCCGCTTCCAGTCTCAAATCTTTCCACGTCTCTGGTGTAAGTGTATAAACACGCGGATGTGATCCCTGCTGGCGCTTTTTTTAGCCTGCATAGGAGGGATCCCTTTTAGTTTTTATAAAATTTGCGCTTTTCAAGTCTGGCGTTAACAGGCCGCCTTTGAGGATTTAAACACACCGAAGATGAATCTTTGAAGTGCTCCTGTTTCTCTTTTTTTTTTTTTTTAATGGGGATGCAGCAAGTGAGCAAAAAGGGAACAGAGTCATCGGGCTGACCTCGCAGGAATGTAAAGCTTTGCAAGCTTTACAAACCCCCCAAATCCCTCTGTCTTCTGCACCATGCAGAGAGCAGGTTGGACTTGATGGCCATGCCCTTGTCTCGGCAGGGCTAACAGCTTGCTTGTGGGACCAGTAGCTGTCTTAGCTTAAACACTGCCCACAATTGTAGTGCTTTGACATCATGGGCAGGAAGATAGCATGGGGTAGAAGAAAACCTGAGTCCTGCAGTTGCAGATGATCTTGGTTTGTAACAGCTTATCTGTGCTGCCAGCACCTTGAAGTGTCTGTTGGGCAGTGACTTTCTCTGCTTATGTCTCGTTTAGCCTTTCTTCTCTGCAGCGGGAGGTCTTGGAAGTGGACTAGCACCAAGGGGAACGTGCCTCTCTTCGAGGAGTCCCTTTGCTGCAGGAGTTGCCTGTATGGGAGGAGCTGGAGGAACAGTTGGTGCACTTTTGGTTTTTGCACTGGATTCTGGTGCGGTTTGCATCAGTCCTGGTGGTGTACAGAGGACATGGAGGCCGTCTTGTAATGCTGTTTTGAAAACTGTTCTCTCTGTTGCACCCTTGGCTACAGGAAGGCAGTTGGGTTTCCATCTTATCCAACGTTGTAACTGCCTGTTAAACTGAAATAAAAAAACAAACGTCCGTCGCTGTCAAGGACTTCTAGTTCTGCATTATCATTTATGCTGATAGTTGCAGATCTGAAAACGAGCTCACAACATAGCTTGCTTGTTTGCAAATCTGTAGATGACCAGAAAATGCAGTGTAAGGACACTGGCCCTGCCTTGATGTAGTATTGTGGCAGGGGGTGCATCTGCACAGGACTTGACATTTAGGGTGGGTCCTGGGTGCTTGAATTGTGGTGGGCAGGTGGGCAGCAAATTGCAGGCAGCTGGTTGAGGTGCCTGGAGGAATCTGGGTGATGCAAATGACGTGTGGGTATCTGGGCATGTGGGGCAGAACTGGGCTTTGAGGGGGAAGTTTTCGAGTCCCTGAAGCAAGCTGTGAAGCCGGGGCTGGTGAAACTGCTCAGATTGCATGCCCTGGGGCCTGAGGCATTGATGGGAGAACTGGGACAATTGGGACCTTCTAGGAACACAGCCTTTGTATGAGGGAGTTTGTGTGTAGTGGTGGGTTCCTCTGGTTTCAGCCCTGTTGCTGCCATCACCTTTGCCTGCTGTTCCTGGGTACCCTTTTCTCCTAAAGCCCCGGGGGGGATAAGCGGACATCCAGCTGCTGCATCCGCCCCTGCTGACTGAAGGAGTAGATCTTTCCACAGCCCCACTGGACGTGGACTGCCCCGCGTGGGCTGGGCAAGTGTGCAAGGGCTGCATGCGGAGTGCAACGCCTGGCAGGTCTGCAGTTGTAGCTGTGAGTGCCAAGTGGTTTTTGTCAATCTGAAGTGAAATCAGGAGCTGCCGAGGCTGCGACTTCTGCAGCAGTGTTAGTCTGATTGCACGGTGAGGTGTGTGCTATGCTGCCTGTGCTGGGCAGACACTGAATTCTGTAGCAGCAGCAGGGGTGCAGAGCCTGGACGCTCAATTCTGTTGTTTCTAATCATTTAACGTCATGTCTTGTGATGCTACATTGGGTCCATGCTTTGCATTTCATTACAGGGTTTGCAACAAACCTCTCAGCCAGAGCTTTAAGTTATACTACTGGCTCTGTATTTTAAGTTTATATTGTAATGATTTTTCCAGTGGCACAACGGCATTTAAGGTTCTTTGTGTTAAAGCAGGAGAGACTGGGATGAAAACTGTTCTGTGGGGGAAACAATATTCAAAATGAGCTTGTTGTTCAAGCAGACATCTGTTGGGACATGAAAGGAGGATGTGGAGGAGAGTGGGCCTTGGTGTGTGGTCAAATACTGTGGAACTGCCTTGGTCTCTTCTGAGATTTCCACCAGTTACAAGTTCCCCTTGGGGTTTCTATTGACAAGACAAGCCTTCCTAGTTGAGAAGAGGCTTGAACTTGGCAGAAAGTCAGAGAATTCATGGAAGAGGGGCATGTGTTTGGGGAGGGAGTGTTTCTTCCTTCCCTTTTCTTTTTGGTACAATAAATCTTGCCCCATTTCTAAACTGTTTCTCCTACAGTAAGCTGAAGCAGGAGGGGCTGGGTGGAAGCAGCGCCTGGAGCGGGTTGTGCCTGCATTGCCCAAAGTTGTGTGGGTGGGTGTTGAGGTGGAGGGCCTCATGCGGATGTGGTGTATGCTTCCCAGATGATGGCTGAGAACTGGACTGTGGGAGGGAGATCTCTAAAGCACTGCTCTTCAACGCACTCTTCTTTGGCGGGTGATTTACTGAAAGCCCGTTTGGCTTGGGTGGGGTGTCAGTAACATCTGGAAGGCTGCCTTGGTGCGTCCATGGAGTTTCCTTGTGTGAAAAGGCTATGCCTAAACTTAAGGAAGAATAATAGCGAAGAGTCATAGTGTTGTTCTGCAATTGTGTGTTTTGAGTGAAATCCAAGGTTAGGTGGTGTTTTGCACTTGTGCTGGTCTCGCTTTCTCATCTGCCATTCGCAGAAGTGATTTCCTGATTTCTTTCTTCAGCATGTGTAGCTCCTGGGGATTTTGACCATAGTGCTTCTGAAATGCAAGTACTTTCTTTTAGTCATCCCAGAAATGTGACTCAAACTGTCTCACTATCTGGGTGTAACTGCTACATACCAGAAGGGAGAGATGCCTACCTTTTTCTGCTGTCTTTCTTCTATGCATTGAAATATTTTCCTTTGAGGAAGGTTACATTACATGAAGTTCTCCTTGCCACCTGTAAAAACTGAGAGTGATCATCTCACTGCAGAGAATCAACACTTTTTCCCTCAGTTTCCTCACACTGAAAAGTAAGAATTATTCTGTGGATTTTGTGGTGGTTTGTTTTATTTTTTCCTTTCTGATCTCTTAATGTAGCTGTGGATGTGAATGGCAGGATGCAGTACCGTCCCATCTTGAAGGAGCTTCATGAGGAGATAGCACCATGGGGAGGCTGTCTAGAGGAAGAGTGGTCTTGGGAAAGCTTTGTTGGAAGGGTGTGTGCTGGAGCAAGAGAAGGTGAGGGTGGGTGCTGCTATTCAGAGTAGGTTTTTAGGCTACTGTCTTAATTGTCACATACTTGATAAAGTTCCTACTAAGATTTGAACTGTGGAGTGTATTGAGACCAAACTGCACATGGAGCAGGTGTGACCTGACGTCCCTTGTTGATGTGAAGGAAGCCTGCGGAACAGGCCTGGGAAAAGATGGTGCTGGAGATCCGAGGTTGTTTACCAGACACTGCCTGAGCATTTTGCGTGCCGGCATGCCTCTGTAGCTTGCCTGCTAGGTGAAGAAACATGGAGGGAATCCACGTGCATCCCCTGGACTTGACAGGAGGTTGCTGGTGCAGGGATGTTACTGCTCAGCGTGCTGTGGGATGGCCTCACAGCATGCAGACTTTCACACCAGCCCTGGTGTGGACATCCCCAGGGGCGATGGAAACTGCTTGGGGTGAGGCTGTGGATTCACAGCAGCTGAGTGGATCCTAACAGTTTGCTCATGCCCTGGGTGTGTGCTCCTCTCTCTGTGTCAGGTCCCATCTTCTTCCACTGATCTGTCTCGCTGTCGCTTCCTGTAGGTTAATGAGCTGCAGTGGTTTGCAGAGGGGTCTGTGAACATGTAAAGGCAACGTCAGGGACGCGTGACCAGGAGGGACACAGTGAGGACTGCTGGGGCATGGAGCCGCTCCAGCAATCTGCATGTCTGCAACCCTGCGTGGTGTTAATTCCCTCTTCCAGCCGAGTGCTGAGGGGGTTGTGACCTGTGTGGAGTCCACGGCTGGTTGTTCTCCCTGTGGGTTTGCTGCAAATGCGCTCGGAGGGGAGAGGCTTTGCCTCTTGGTATGAAGGATGTGTGCCTGTGCTGGGAACAGGAACTTCTCTTGGTCAGTGAGAGCTAGAGTAATAATTACTTGCTAGAGTAATAATTATGATCAGGTGATGCTACATAATTAAAAAAGCTGATTACTTCAGGCAGGGAGAGATGTTAATTTAAATGTATCTTAACCTCCTGATCTATTGGTATTTTAACATTTAGGAGAAAACTCTTGTTTGTTAGGATAACTGCTAGCACGTTCTTTTGGAGCTGACTAGATTTTCGGTACATTTGGAACTAGGAAAATGTCTAATTACTCAGATGACTAGGTACGTTTCAGAAGTGCTTATTTGGAGGCTTTGTTTTGACTTTGTTTGAATAGCATGGAATGCCTAACATTTTACCACTGAAGGAAATTGAATACAAATGAGCGCACAGGATAGGCTTTAAAAAAACTCACTAAGGCCATGTTGAATGTTTGAAATGCGTGAGGAAAAGCATCCACAACTGAGCAATAGAGATTAAATTCTTGGGGTAAAGTGCAGTGGCCAAAACCAACCCCTTTATTCTTGGAGCCAGGAGATCCTGTTTCTCCTCCTTAGTCTTCGTGGAAGAGATCAAGACCAAAATAACGTTACTTCAGGCAAGATCAAGTGATCCCTTCATGCTCCCCATGTAAATCCTATCACAGCAGTTACTAAGTTTGTCACTTTGTACAACATTACTGAATGTAATTTGGACTCTTGTATATTCAGTGGAAAAAAATTTCTGTCTAGAGGCTGAGTGAATTGTTGGAGTCAAGCTTCCAGTTAGACCTATTTTGAGTTGTCTTTTAGCTGATGTAAGGTGAAGCTTGGGCATATCAAGAACGGTTCTGAAAAAGTTTTAAAATCTCAAAGCTGCTAGCGAAAGGTCTCTGGAAGGGATTGTGCGTGGGTTTCATCTGGACGCTTTGCACAAGCGCAGTGCAGAAGGCTGTTGGGAGTGGAAGGAAAGGGCTGCTCTTTTGAAGGGCCTCTTTCCTTGCCTTCCACAAAGTGAATGTGCCCAAGGGACCTTCCCCTCAAGTTCCCTGGCAGGTCTGGCCTGTGCTCCTACAGCCCAGCGTGACAGGAGGCGACCCTGCAGCTGCTTGTCCAGGAAATAAAAGCTCTGTCGAATGAAGCCATTGATAGTCCACCTTTCATCAGCTCTGAACATGCAGATGATTTCTGTGGCAAGCTTGTGGCTGTATCAAATTAACTATGAAGTGATTTGCATAATAGATTAATCAACCAGCAACAAAACATCCCTCTTTTCTGCCAAGAAAAGAAAAGCAACAACTCGGCTGTTACAAGAGGCCATTATGTTCCTTGCAACCCTTAATCTTTCTTTCTCCAAGAGCACTTCGTGTTTTGGCCTTGTGCAGGAAGCTGGCCTGCTCACTGGCCTTATTTGCGTCACATCTTGGCAGCTTTTTCTAATTCTTTAGGGCCAAATTTTGCCACCATTATGGTGACCTTCTAGGGAGGGTATTTCCTATGGAATTGCTGGCAGACTGCCAAACGACTCTGTATTGCCAGGTCCTCCATTAGCTTTTGCCTTTCCATTGACTTACTAAAGAGAGTGAAATTCCTCTGGGCCCCTCATGCTTCTTCAGAACTGCCACATTTCCCTGGGAAATCAGGGAACAGGAGGACAAGGGGGAGTGGGGAGCCTCAGAGAGCATGTAACTGTGAGTGGGCAGGATCTGGTCACTGTATTTTATTTTCCTTGTGTTTCTACCTCCCTATAAGCCAGCAATATGAATTTCCTAACCTGTACAGACCTCCCGTGACTCCAGATATGACATCTGTGTGTCCTTGCTTGGTCGAAGAATGCCACCTCCCAAAGAGCGTTTGGGGCAGTTTTAGTCCAAATGGATTCTAACGTGTAGATGATAAGAGGCTTAACTGCCTAATTGAATGTGATAGCGTGAAGCTCTTCTCATGGTGAGGTTTAATTGGATTATAGTACTGTACAGTGATGTGGAGGCTTGCAGGGCATACAGCCAGCTTCATGAGGAGAGAGTGGATCCTTGCTAATCACTCACTTATTTAAAACAATGAATTGCCTAGAGAGCTCTGGGCATGCAGCAGCCAGGAGCCCCAGAGGAGGGATTCCTCAAAAATGAGGGTGGGTCATTGATGACTACTGCACATGTAGACCATGTCCTTGGGTCCGTGCAACTGTAGTAGAGGGTCTGCAGATCTGCCTGGTGAGCCCGAGTCTGGAGAAGGGAGGAGACGAGCTCCTTGTCTTTGGAAAAGTAGGTGCGTGGGCTCTCTTGGTGCGTGCTGGAGTCTGGAACCCATTTCCTCTAGAACCACTTCAGCCTTTCCTGCAGCACTTTGTGTGACTGTGTCACTTGTCACAAGCAGTGCCTTACTTCTGAGGTGGCCTGCTTGTTCCCTCTCATCTAGCAGCTGCGAGTCTGCAGGCCAGTCTGGCTTCAAGTGCAGTTTCTTGCAGGGCGATAACTATTTTTGATCAGGAGCTCAAATGCCAGTGTTGGACATCCCGTGCTCCAGTGGGAAAGCAATCTAATTTTTAAAGCATGCAGCAAAAATAAAAACCAGAGCAGCTTGTATGCTGTGAAGTTTGCTTGGTGGAGCCTCTCATACATATAAACTGGGGTCTGCAAGCCAGAAAATATGCTGTTGCTTGCCAGGCCCGGAGTGGTGCCGGGCAGCTGCTGCACCCTTGCAGCACCCATGTTTTGGGTGCAGCTTCTGGAGGCTCTGTGCTTTGTGGGAGTCACTGCCTGCCAGAACTGCCAAGTGGCTGTTGGAGTTTTTGCACTGAAAGTAAGAGTGTTTGTTTTACTGATATTTCAGGAAAGTTTGAAATCTGCATGCTCAGATCTTATTTCAGAAGAGTTGTCAAGGAAAATAGCATTTGTTCTCCTGTAAGCAGGCAGATTAGCATAAAATATCAACTTTGATGTTGTGTGCAGTGTGCTCCTCATCCTTAGGCTCTGTGCTGGTTTGGAGAGTTAACTGTTTGTCTCAGACGTTTGAACGTGCTGGGAAATGGCCCCAAGGCTGGTGTGTGCCATTTGGGCAGGGAGCAGCACCCCACTGGGAGGTTTTGATCAACTTGTCCTGTCTCCTGCAGCAGCTTATCTGAACCATATTAAAGTGAAATAAATGTGATTGCTGTGCTGTTGCTGGGAAATGGTAGTTTAGCCACCTTTTCACCAGTTCTCCAAGCTGTGTGGGGGACCTCCCCCCCCTCCCAGCTCTAGTTTGGTCTCAAGATCAACCAACTCTTCTCTCCTGCTCATTCACCTTTTTTGTCAGTCAGGTGCTCTGGAGCTTGTAGGAGGTAAGTGGAAGGGAGTAGGGAAGAGGCAACACTGGTGTTTAACCAAAACCTGCACAGCTTGCAGGTCCTCTTGGGCTTTGGGGAGGTAGTTTCTTTTGTTCTAAAAAGGAAAAAAAAAAAAAAAAAAAGGAACAAACCTGGTGATCCAGGATGGATTTTTTTGTGTTGCTGGGGCTGGGGAGAGGTGGAGGTTTGAAGGCATGAGGCTGTCAAGGAGGGAGGGCATCAACCGTGTGCCTGTGTGCAGGGTAAAGTGAAACATGTTTTCACTGCTCAGCGAAGTACTTTATTTTGCTGTTAAAAATCTTCTGAAGAAAGACACTGTCTCCTTCCATCATCAGATCCCTTTGTTTTGTTAAGCTTGGCTGTTCAAAAATCCTTCCCTGCTCTTATTTTTCTACAAAGCCACTGTAGTGTGAGGGCTTGGAGGTGCTCCTTGCTGCTGGTAAGTAAATGTCATGTGCAGGAGAGATTTCTGAAAAGATCTTTACCTCCACAATGAAACACATGGAGGGCTGCAAATGGAGACACGGGAAAACCACGGAGTTCATAATGTGGTTCTGGCCTGTGTTTCAAGGGTTTCTAGTGCAGGGCTCATTAATGACCAAAATGAGCTGCAGTTTGCACATACACTTGTCTGATATGTTTCCCAACAGGCACTAGGCCAAATCTAGATATAGAGCAGAGAATAACCTCCATCGAGAGATTCTTAGGAAGCCTTATCTATATATAGTCTATATAAGTCTGTATCCCCTTTCTGCGGAGAGGACAATCTCTGCCTGGGGAATGCAGTTAATGCAGATATACCCCAACTTCTGAGAACCAGACAAAGGTCCACAAGTATCACGTCTGCTGCGTCCTGTGTGAGTGATTCCTAACGTGTCCTGGCTCCTGCTGTGGTGGGTTGCAGTGGGGAATTCTCTGCTGAGGCCCCAGCTGCACTACCCTGTGCCATGACTGTGCTGTTGTGGCAGGCTGGTGACACGCTCCTGCAGCCAGCTAGGCTTGGCCTCTGCGGGAGCACACAGCAGCCGTCAGCCAGAGGGAACAGCTGCCAGGGCTGGGGCACATCATACATGTGGAGCTGGTGGTGCCTGCGCCTTTGGAGCATGGTGGTCTGTTGGGGCCTCATTAAAGTGGTGACATCGTAGCTTGGCAATGACTTGTCATGAAACAGCTCTTCTAGGATTTTTATGCCAGTGTAGTTCGCTTTCTTGCAGCTGCTTACCAGGGCGTACCATGAGAGGAACCCGCACAGACATACTGCTTCTTCTGGAATGAGAAACAGTTTGCAGTGCTCAGCCCACCTGCTTCATCCTAATGCAGAAAAAAAAAAAAAGACTAGCAGGTGGCTTTGATCAGAAGTGGGAACACACAGCAAGGTGGACAAGGCTGCCCTTTCACACAGCAGTGTGGTCTCCCATTAATTTATGTATGGGTGCAGTTTCACAATTAGGATGGCTGAGGCCATTCTCAGCCAGCCTTCCTTTCCATATAGTACGTGACTTTCTCGAACTGGTTCACCACTGGGTTTCATAGCTGGCAGCTGCTGAGGGCCAGCCGTGGAGGAGCACAGCCTTCTTTCTGCTGCAGAGAGTTTGCAGCCCACCTAATATTTTTGCAGTGTGTCCTCGAACCAAAGAAGTGAGAGTCTGGGGAGCTTTTTACCAGCTTGAAATGTTGGTCTATGAATAGATCGTGAGTTTCTTGTTGGACCTGCTGAAAGCATGACTTCTCTTTGGATGCATGTGGCTCTGAGATTGTGGGTCTAGGTCTTTCTTTTAAAAAAGCAGCTTCGTTTTCTACACTGGAGAGGTGGATTCCTTTCTCTTGTCTTTTAGGGAGCTGGTCTGGCAGCGTAACTCTTAACCCTGTTCAGGCTGGAACCTTGACAAGACATGCTTTACCTTTCCTAAGCCCACAAAAATCGTAGGGCTGTTGGAGGACATCTCACACATTTTTACAAATATAGCAGGATCGTTTGAGGTCACTGGGTCTTGAGTTTCTTCAGGGAGAGCACACTTCAGCTGGAGGCTGTGCCAGAGCTAGATTTGACTGCCTCTGGAGGGGCTGTTCTGAAAATGGGTGTCTATAACATGGGGTCTAATCTCAAGAGAATCCTGCAAACTTTCCAGCTCATCAGATACGCGTGCAGTCTTCATTTCACCTTGTCACGTGTGTCCTGATTTCACTGCTGCCTCAACTGTGTGAACTCAGTGGTTTGTAATGGGGACAGGGATGTTACCATTCTTAGCACAGCAATTGTAGCTGCTTCCTGGCTGTGGAGAGCCAAATCAGGGCTTTCGACCTTGTTACTGTTCCATCTGGGCAGTGGGTAGTTGTGTGTGTAAGACACCAGTCCTCTGCCTGTTACAGCAACGCTCCAATAGCTCACTGATGAGCTCTTTCTCAGATGTGTATAGAGCTGACGCTCTTCAGGTAAGGTTATAGCTAGATTTTACCAGCTCCTCTGAGGCAGATGTGTCTGGGGGCTCTTTGTAACCTACCTGCTTAGGCCACTGCTTGCCAGCACCTTCTGCCTTCTGCCAGTGCAAGCATTTGAGAGTTCACATGGTAAAGCGGAC
This sequence comes from Strix uralensis, assembly GCF_047716275.1. Lineage (NCBI taxonomy): Eukaryota > Metazoa > Chordata > Aves > Strigiformes > Strigidae > Strix > Strix uralensis. The sequence goes on along the minus strand of NC_133979.1, from coordinate 28,132,001 downwards.
TGGGGCAGGATTTGGCGGATGGAGGTGAGGAGAGGGGCTGTGTTTCAGTTGGATCAGTGCTCTGCTGTGCTTTGCTGCGTGATGAGGACGGAGCAGGTAACCCATTTAATCTAGCGCTGCTGCTGGAAAGTCATCAAGTGGAAGCCATAAGTGGTTCTGCATGCTCCCAATGTATGCACCACGTTTCTAATTTAGCAGAGCTCCTCTTTAGGCTGGGGAAATGACTTTTACTGACTGGGAGAAGTCCAGCCCCTTGCTTAGAGGCTTGCGTTTTAGCTGAGTGGTAGAAACCCTGGGTGGTCCAAAGGCTTGTGTGTGTTCTCTAGCAAAGGTCTGCTGTCATCAGAGCTGCAGAGTGGATCAAGGGGAAGAGATGGTTGGGGTGGAGGTGATCTTTCCTTCTTTTGGGCTTTAGGAGGTCATCTCTGGTGAGAAGAAGGTTTTCAGAGCTAGGCTCTTTGCAAGGAGATTGTCAGACAGGCGCTTTCTAACTTGAATAATTGACAGTGTAACCAAAGCTGCTGGAGATTGTTGGGGATGTAACTGAATCTTTCACACCGATTCTTATGCAAATTCAAACGTGTGCTCCTGGTTTCTAATGGGACACCTACAAATACAACTGGCTCCATTCAGAATTCGGCATCCATGCACTGGATCTTTAATTGCTAATGACTTTATAGCAAGAGCATGGTTTGCAGAGCTGCATCTGTAAGTTTCTCATTGCTGCTCTTACCTGTACACGTGCAGTTTCCCTGTAGATTTTACGTAAGTGACCTGTGGAGGTTCTAGCACATGGTTTGGTGTGTTTGGTGCTGAAACTGTCCATTGCCAAAGTAAGCTTGAACATTTCAGTGCTGTTTTCTTTGCTGATATGTTGAGGCTGATTGAAGGTAAGTTAAATGACCTTGAGTTCTGCAGAAAATAATTTGGTGTATTTAACACTGAGTGCAAATAATCTTAAGTTTCTACCCAGTAAATCTATAACTGAGTTGATGAGCACATTTGATAACTATTATTTTGGGCTCCTGGGGGAGATTGGTGTCTGCAACCTCCTGGCATAGCTGTGAATTAGACTTGTTTTTTTCATAAATGTGCTGTGTGGTAATGGAGTAGTTGGTCAAAACCATGTGGGCTTAATTTCTTTAAAATATAAACAGCCTAGAAATGTTTGTTTATGTACAAAATATCTAGCCAGTGACTGTAAGCATTTCCATGTTTCTACCAGAAATGAAGGTAATTATATAATAAGCAAAGATTCATATGGCTTAACTTGTTTCCCATCTGGTGTTAGTTAAATTGGTGTTTTCATCTGCATGACCTCTCGGGGTGGGGAGAAATTATGAAAATAGAAAATGTGGCTGAAAAAGACCTTCTTTGATCATCATCTAGCCCATGTAAAGGCTGGAAGAGCTCTACTGTACAATCTCTGACAGCTGCTTGGGGGTGCGACTGTTCCCCCTCTGCTGTGGTCCATGTTACTGGGAAGGTATTGTAGGAGTTTTTAAAACAGTTGGGTTTGGTTGACCGAGGAGTTGCCTGTCCTGTATGCAGTCTCTCCCCAGTGTATAAATTTATATTCAGACTAAATAGATTAACTACAGCAGGAAAGAGCTTCCATCTTAAAACCAAGCTATTGTTAGAGCATCGCTTATCATAAATCTCTAGTACTCCTAATCCTGCTCTCCTCCCAGGGCCCTTCCCACCCTTCCATCTGCCTGCTGATTTACAGTTTGCAAGGTCTGCTCTGAGTTTCTTGGGGCTGTCCTGCAGCCTTCCTCTGTGGTCTCTTCCTCTCGGACAGGCAGTTTTCAGTGTCAAAAGGATCACTCCAAAATGTCCTCTTTCATGAAAATATACCTGCACGCTTTCAAACTGGTAGAAAGATGATATGCTGCTTTCCCGATCAAGTTGCACCCACTGCCTTAAAATGAAGGATTTGCAAGGAAAGCTGAGAACTGCAAGAACTGGATCATATATATTTCATGTTGCTAGTGGCTTGCTAGGGGGCTGAGCTCCCTTTTATTTGCTCTTCTACCTCTTCCCTATGCTGCTCCTGAGAGCGTGCCAGAATTTAAGGTGCTCAGATTTCTCTTTCGGGCTGGCAGGATCTGTATCTTCTTTCTGCCAGGATTCTGCTTTATTTTGCCTAATAGAGTTGAAGACCATTAACGTAGGCTTTGTCCTTGCTTCACAAATAGACTTTGAGTGTCTCCAGGTACTTGGATAAGCTTTGCCTGCTCATGTTCAGTCCCAGTGAGGATCTGAGACAGCTGCTTGCAGATACCAAAGCAGATCAGAGGATTTTTTTCCTCCCAACATGTAGCATTCAGTAGCTCAAGTGTAAAGCTGCTCACTGAGACAAAACTCTGGTGGTTCTTTACCCTTGGCCCATGGGGGTGTGCTTGAGGATCAGAAGCCTGGCCAGTGCTTAGTTCAAGCAAGCGGGTAGAGCTTTTTCCAGGGAGAAGGAATTTCAGAGGTGGATTTTCTCAGTTCAGCCTTTGGTCAGCATGCTTCTGTTTTTCTGACACATAAATGGCAGGTCCTGCTGGGTGTCCTTAGAAAAACATTTATAATAAGCTTTTGCTGTTCATTCAATTGTTTCCTTGTTCCAGGGTCATAACCTAAACATACATGCAGCCTGGCAGGGCTGAGCAGCTCTGTTTATGTTCCCGCTGCACCTGCGTTCAAGGCCAGCTTTCTAGTGCTGGTCCCTTGCCACACATGTGGTGAGTGCAAAGTGCTCAGCTCTTCCTGGTGCCCCACACAGATGCTGATGGTACCGTGTTTTGAAGATGCATCTGCCTTGTCTGGGTTCGGATACTTAGGCTGGCTTTGTAGCATTGCTGTCCTGCAGGTAGCCTGGTTCCTGATGTTTCTACCTTTGTACAGCGCTAGCGTTCAAGAGGATCTCTGGATGAAAAACCCAAGTGCTCAAGTTAGAGGCTCTGGTCCAGAGCTGGGTTGTGAGTAGGTTTTGCCTGACCTCACCAACGTCCCAGCCGCATGCTGCCTCCTGCCTTCTTGTGGTATTTACTTCTCCCCTGGCTTTTCTCAGTGTTGCCACCGGCCTCTGTTGTGGTTTCGAGCTGTGAAAGCGATGCGTAGTGCTTGGCTTCTCAGTGGCCTTGGGAGCCAGTGCACGCCTTCCTGCAGAATGGGTCACTGTAAAACTACCTGGTGAATATTGGTCAAGTCGTACAGTTCATCACAGGGCTTCTAGACAGGCGGGGAAAAAGTGTTTTGTATCTCGTGTGTACTCTTAAGTGCCATGTAAATGACTGGCAGTAAAGCAAGCAACTGCGCAGGAATCCTGCTTTGCTTAGCGTTGCTGGATATTGGGCATGTGTTTGAGCCTGCCCCCACACTGAGCTCTCAGAGGTAGCTCTTGGTTTAGGACAGCCGTAAGATGATTTCACTCTGCTTTTCTTTGCTTCCACTAGGTTCTTGTATTTCTCTCTGGTGTTAGTCAGATTTGCTGATGGTTCATATTTTAGCTGGGAAGAATGCCCCTTGTTGGGATTCTGGTATGTCTGTATACAATCAAAAATGTTGAGTGGGCTGGGAATAGCTTCCAGCAAAGTTGTATCTGTTTCTTGGAGCTCTTTTGTTCAGTAGAAATTCCTTTCTTTTCTCTCCCCCTTCCCATCCCCCTGACAGCCCACCTCTTTTCTACAAGGACAAGCTGAGGTATAATTCACAATCGTGACTGAAGTGAAAAATGCACAGCTGCAAATGCATTTTTAAATGATACTTCATTGTTAAGGCATCTCTCTGAACAGGTTTGCAGTTCCAGTAGCCAAGTGATCAGAATGTGGTAACAAAGAGGATTTTGTTGAAAACACTTGACTTTGGTTTTTATCAAGCTCTGAGAATGTTTTGACCGCTTGCTACTTTTGAGTGCAGATAGGAAGTATCTGCAGCAGGGTAGATCCACAGTGGGGAAATACATTAGATGTGTCCCTGAGAAAAGGTTATATAGTTGAGTTTCCTTTGCTCTCCCCACATTGTATTGTGGAAATCATTTGACAGATGGAGTACAATGAATTGTAGCACATTAGACAAAAGTTTTATTGATGTTTGAAGTATCAGGAATATCCAGCCTTGCATGCTGCAGCTCTCCTCTACCTTCCCACTGAATGGAGACATCTTGCAACTCTTTGGATCCATCAGACTTTTGATGCTTTTGTGATTCCTCGCTTTTTATGGTGCATAACAACACCCTGCAACTGGAAGCTGCAGGCATACTGTGCTCTGTCACAGTCACTATGGCCTACTGCTGCCAGGATTTGGTATGGGGCTGACTGAATCACAACCATGCCATGAACCAATGTCTGTTTATAGGTAAGTTAAAATAAATTTATTGACATCCAAGACATCACAGGCTTGTACCAGTTTAAAGGCAGAATTTGGTGTAGCTTAGTGTGAACAATTCTCTAATCTCTAGAAATTCAACTATTTGTTTTGTCCCCCACAGTTCTTGTCTCTTGAATGGTGAATTCAGGCTCCCTTCTCTAGCTCTTGTTCCTCTGTTTTCTGTCCTCTGCCAGCAGACTGCTGCTGCTCCTGGTGACAGTCTCCTGGGCTATCCTGGTTCCAAATGATCACCAGATTTTCTAAACTATTGCATGAGTAACTTTGGGCTCTTCTCTTGTGAGTGAATTCACACTCTCCACCAGCCCTCCAGGAGGACCTGCTCTGAGTAAAATCTAAGCTGTGTTTGAGATGGTACATCTGCAAACAGGACCCAGCTGAGTATCAGTCATGGGGGACCATCTGTCTCTGCAGCATTCTTGCTGATTCAGGTGTGAAAACAGAGGAATGACTTAGTAATTTGTAGTTATATGAACATTTATGTATGGTCAGAATTCTCATATATAAAACATACACAAATCTCTTAGTGAAACAGTTGTAGCATGCACTCTCTTTGGCTCCAGGGTTTCCCTTTAGCCGGTTTTGAGGTGCTTGCTGTGAGCTGATGAGCTGACCTTTGCTTCACAGTGGTGGAAATTAAGGCTCAAAAGAAACACCTGGGGAGTGGTGGCAAATCTACTCTGGCTCTCTGGAGAGCTCTGGCTCACCAGGATTGTGGGAGCCCTCAAAACACTCTTCTTGTTCTCTCTCTGTAGGAAAATACGATTTCTTCAGAGACATGGATTTGACTGCCTTGGTACTGACTATCATGCCACATCATGGCCTGGGAGACTTCTTGCAAATTGCATACAAAATCTTAAAATGGGAGGCATTATTCTACTATTTGTAAGATGTGAAAAGGTAGGGATGGCCCCTCTCATCGTGGCTTCAGTGTAAGTACCCAGGCTCCAAAGGAAAAGAACATGAGGGTTGGTGGATTTATATTGCCCTGTAACAGATGGGCACAGAGAAGGGGGTTTAATGTTTTACAGGTACCCCAGCAGAGAATTTCTTGCATCACCCTTTTAAATCACAGCTCAGTCTGCTAGATGTGGAACATTTAACAGCTTTAAAAAAAATGTGATGTTTAGTAGATAATTTATCTGTTAGTGTATTTGAGGCTATTGGTGAAAAATCTCAGCAGTCAGAAACATATAATGTACGTAAGTACATTTAATGTATGACTAGCCATAGGCCCGGGTGCAAAGTTTGACGTGCTTGGTATTAGCTGTAGTCATGTGGTGAAAATCAGAGGTCAAGTGTGGTTTTCTGAGGAGGACATAAAATTAAGGATAAATCCCAACCTGATGGTTGAAAAAATGCTGTGGTACTTGTCTGTGTCTCATTCCCACTGATGATCGTGAACTGTTTCTGTGACAGAAATGCTTTTTGACAGCCTGAGTATATGCACCTGCTTTCAGGATGCTCCTTGTCTCGTCCATAAACAGGAGCGCTGACCACAAAATGATGCTGATACCTATTCCTTGCTCTTAGCATCACCGTCATGTGAGTGTTAGCTGATTGCATCAGGCAAAGGTATTAGAAGAGAATGTTTTCAGGGAGCTGAGACTGGTCTGGCTGTAGAGTTTGGTCTCCGTGTGTGATCTAACGGTGTGATCCCCCTCACAAATGGAGTAACTCTATCTTAATGCTGGATAGACTCCTCAGTAATCCCTACCAGCAGTGAACCTTAATATCATGCTGAGGAAGAGCCACCTCGTATCTGGCCTGTGCTTGTGCATGCCTCATTTACCTCCATCTCCTTATTCTGTAGAGCATCTGTAGTTTATCTTGATAAATCTGGGTTCAGTGGGAGCTTGTAGACCTGATGAAAGGTTGTGGGGACTGAGTGGATTATGATTGTTATAAATTACTTTTTGTTTTATTGTATATATTCAGCATTAGAAGTCTTATGGGGGGCTGAAATAAGTTCCAAGCAGTGAAGACCAGCATCTCGGAGCACCTTGTGTCAATCACATCTTACTGTTTTGTTGGTTTACACAGGTCACTCTGATATTTTAATAAATATTCTTGACAAATTGAATTAACAAGTTCAGACATTTGGTTTGTTTTGCTGCTCCCTTATTGCTTTCAAGAATGAAATATCACTAGCAATGATGCTGAAGAAATGTAGTATCTAAATAATATTGAATCTCTGCTTGCCAGCTCCACTTCTGACAGCTGCTGAAGAGGTTTAGAGTATTAAGGAAATGCAAATGTTTCTCTGGAGCAAATCACTGTGTTGTGCCCACCACTGCAAGTGTTTGGCACTTGTGGTTCTTCTGGACTCCGTTAGTAAAAGTCGTGGTTCCTTTTTTCCCTGATAAACTTAAAGGTGATGTAAGCTTTCAGAAAAGATGGTAAACAAATCTGAGTTGCCAGGTTTTCTCGCTTTTCCATGAGAAATGCAGTGAAATCTCAGTCACGAGGGGTTTTTACAGAAAATAAAACAAATAGAAAACCTTGTGCTGAGTTATTTCCAAACCAGTGCTTTCTTTTTTAGTAGCGGCTCTTTAAAGTAGAGCATACAGAGTATATTTAGATGTGAAGAGAAAGATTGTGGTGGTGATGGGAGACATTTTTAAAGTGGTGTTGAGAGACATTTTGAGATCACCTGGAGACTGGGAGTTTCCCTAAAGGCAGCTGCTCTTACTGAGAGGAGATCAGAAGTGCTCTGAAAACCTGAGCTGTTTGCAACCCCACTGCAAGGTCTGGCGATGCATCTCCGGTCTGTCCCTCAGGCCATACAGCCAGCCTGGTGATGCGGGTTCCTTCCCGCTTGGGTATCTCCTCAGAGCAGGGGGGGAAGACGTTTCATGCAGCCTCTGTCAATGCAAAATCTGCTGTTGCTGCCGCTGTAAAGTAACCTCCATGGGTCAGCTTTAAAGACTACAGGAGATCCTAGTTTCTGTTCATTAGTTCTGTTTATTTGGTGGGTTCTGTAGTTTTCAAGGCCTTTGGTGGAGAGCTTGTGCTGTGCTTGACAGCAGGCTAGGCACTGCACTCTGTAAGCCTTTTCAGTTTGGCTGGTTTTGGAAGCTAAAACCATTGCTTCTGATTACTGCTGAAGTTCCATCCCTGTCAGTAGTGGTGGTAGTTTCATTTCAGCCATCTCATTCTTGCATCAACCTGGGTGATGTGGTTAACTATTTGGCTTTTAGAATCTCACTAGATTCCTTATTCCTGTTCTTTGGTGATTTCCTTTCCAGTTTATCTGTGCTCTTCTGAGCACTCCAGCAGACAATGTGCAAATGAGCAAGCGCTGGCCAGAATATTTGATGTAAGAAATGCAAGGAATAGGTGCCGGAGCACAATGCAGCTTCAACCACAAAGCATCAAGAGGCGTTTCTTTCCTTGCAAGGAGTGCTGAAAAATTTTGCCTTTTCAGACCTTTTTTGACTACTGTTAATATTGAAAAGCTCCTCTAAGTTTCCCTCTTCTTTTCTGGGGAGACAAATCTGCAAGGGATAGTACATTTCAGCTGCTTTACTCTCGATGTTTTGTTCCAGTTTGAGGGATGTTAACCAGTGTTTTCAATGTGTTTAATGTTGAATAGAGTTCTCCAGCTTTAGTGGCAGGATCCGGAGTTCTTTGTGAATTATATTTAGCACTGATGGAGGCTGCTTTGTCAGCTGTGTGTTGTTGCCTTGTAAAAACTGGCACCATTCAAATCTAAATAATTGCTTCTGGGAAAGAAGAACCTTCCTTTTATAACTCTTTTAATGTGTTTGATTTGGAAACAGCCTTTGAGTTGTGGCCGGAGAGCAAATTGGTTGTCAGCACTGCAGTCAGTCCCCTGTTTGAAGCACCTGTGCCCAGATGAGCTGGTGCTGTGGGGCTCGGAGGAGCTCGGTGCTTGTGTGCCAGCCACAGTGCTGTCAGAGCAAACGGCTGAGGTGCTGCATGTGTCATGCAGGGTGTTTGGTACAGCTGCAGAAATTGCTCTTTGCGGAGCTGGTGGTTCTCATAACCTTCCTTCCGACATGCTGTTGAATACATTGGGGTTTGGAGTTGCAACTTTCCTTTTGCTACTCCTTCCCTGTAGTTCAGGTTGGTAGTGCTCTATTTTTGGAACCTCTGCGTGCTGGAAAGGAATCATACTTTGGGGTGCTAACTAGTTCTCATTTTGCACAATGAGAATTGTGCAAAAAAATTATGTTTCTGGCTTGAGTAACAAATTCTGATATTTCTTTTACTGTCATCCCATTCATCTCTGGAGTCGGGGCGGGGGGCGGGGGAGAGCCGGGATTAAACATGGGGCAGTTAATGGAACAGTGTAGGCCATTGGCTCTGTGAGGTATTGGGGTGGCTGGCTGCACATGTCAATGTGGAACAGGGCCAGAATGGCAGGCTTTGACAAACTTGCTGCAATGAGAACAGCATTGGGATCCGGGAAGTGTTCTTCTACTCTGAAAGCAAGCCCGCCAGTGAGATGCTTTGCATATTTGATTGCTGTGCTGGTTAATACCAAACGTACCATCAAAGTTCACAAATGTTTTTCGCTGCTGCTGGCCCCTCTGCCTTTACCCTTACAGGACATTTTGAGTTCTCGGTAGAAAAGCAAGCAGCCATTTGGGCTCTAAATTGTGCCTGTGTGGTTCTCCCATCTTGTTTATTTTGGGCCGTATTGCAAACTTCACAAACAAAACCCTGTTCATCTGGCACTTGATGCAACTGTTTTAAATCAAGGTTACAGAATGATGGTCTGTTACAAATGGGCCACCTGCTCTGGCTTTGCTGCCTTGAGTCCAGATGGGCCAGCAAGGGAAAAGTGAGCCTAAAAACAAACACAAAACCCCACCTCCAAAATTCGTTTTAAAAAACTCCTACAACGGTTTTCAGAAAGTCTGTTTATTCAGAGTGATGTAAGGTGGCTGTCTTTCAGAGAAGCACCAAGTCTTAAGAATTACACGCCATCAGGATCTTGTCTTTGACTGGGAGGTCCACGTGTCTTGACTTGCTCGGGAACTGGGAAGCGTTTGGAGATGGTTGAGTGAGAAGTAATTTGATGCGACCCGTGGTGTGAGCCTGTCTGGTCGCTGGAGTGACAGGCTGTTCAGCTCGCCTCTGCATCAGAAGGTGTCATGGAAGCTGTTGAAATGGAGAGGAATAAGGCAGAGACATGGCAAATTGTTCATGCCCTGAGAGTAAGCCTGGATTTGGGTACACCAAAAATCCATCTGTTTTCCCTTGACTGCTTTCTTAGCTGGAGGCTTCAAGTCCTGATTTCTTATGATGAAGAGATCACAGTGACAGGTAACCTGAGCAGAACTGAGCTCTTCATTACAAGCTCTTCTGACATGAGCCTGAAGTCAAGGCTCCTGTTGGTATAGTTTTTTCTCCTTAATAGGGTCCTTTGAGGGCTGATTTACAGACAAAGGAGAAGATCAGGATATTTCAGGCTGAGCCCTGGCCTCTAATGACTTGCAGGCCTTAGGGACAGTAGGTGCTGTGGCTGGGGCTGCAGTGTCTCCCTGGAGCACCAAGTGGCTAACAGGAATGCACAGAGAGCAGGGCAGCAAGCTCTCGCTGTGGGCCATTCAGCAGTGGGAACGAAAAAGCAGAATAGCACCTAGTGTTTTGAAAGTAGTCAAGTGCAAGAGCGCTTGGAGACCTATGCTTCCTATTATCGAAAAGAAAATGCTGAATACTAAACCAGAGTGGCTGGTGCAGGACCTCCCTCTGAATCTGCCTGCACTCAGGTGCATGCCGGCTCCTTGCTGCCGAGTGCGTACAGACTTGGAACGGGGCAGGGGAGCTGCTGGGGAAGGGGTCGTTTGGAGAACAGAGTTCTTGACACAGTAGTGAAGGAGGATTTGCCATCAGACTGTTCTGGAGGGGAGTGGGGAGGACCAAGCAGGCTGTTGGAGGAGCTGGTCTCATTTGTTGAGTGGTTGTGGGGAGCTGGTGACGTGCGGGCTGTGACATCCCTAGTTGCTGTGGAGACGTTACAGCTCCCAACCTGCTGCTGCTGCGTTTGGGGATGCTGTGCTCAGGGTTGAGGCATGGGTGTGGTGGGAGAGAGTGAGGGTTATCATCCAGGCAGGGCACATGCTGGAGAAAACATGTGCGTTGAGGCATTTTCTTTAACCCTTTCATCTCACTGACTGGTGCCTGTATAACAGAGCTAGCTACCACTGCAAGGATTTCCTCTGGTGTGTGCTGGAAGTCTGGGTGCTGTCTTTGTTCTTGCAGCCAGCTGTAGCACTCTCAGCTTGGGCGGGGGATGCTGGTACAAATGAAGGCAGAGATGTGTTGCTCCGTGCTTGGCGGCAAGCTGTGGACAGATCAGGAAGCCTTTAGCTCTGATGGTCCTTCTTATCTGCTGGCTACTTTGTGCAGCTCCCGCTAGTCCCAGAGGGTTCAGGGGCAGATGGGAAGGGCTCCTGGCAGGCAGGGAGAGCGTTCCTGTAGCATGCCTGGAATAGCCTATTCCAGTGTGACAAGTGCTGCTGTCTGGGGCGGGGGCCAGCGAGGAGAGGGCAGGTTGCATAAGGAAGGCGTGCAAGGGAGAGCGGGTGAGCCAGGGCCGGGAGGGCTGCTGGGTTTGTTCCAGCTGTGAAGGTCTCGATTCTTCATCCCCTACCCCCCCAATTTGCTTTTGCATTCCTCCTCCCAGAGTCTCCTTTTGGTTTGGGGCGTGATTCATTTGCTCATTTGTGTATATGCTTTTGCACCAATCTGTAAGGCATGTGGTGGGAGCTGCCCTCCACCCTGGCTGCCTCGCGTAAGCTTAGGGGGTTGTGCCTTTGTTTTCTTGCTGGCTAGCTGAGAAATGAAGCCCTAGCTACAGAAATGGCTTGAGCAGCCCCCATCCTAAAGACTCCCCCTCCCTGACATGTGCTACTTTGACTGCTCTCTTTAGGTGCTCAAATGGGAGACAGGCATTTCAGTGCTGCGAGGCTTTCGGGGTGAGAGGCTGTGCCGCAGTGCATGGGTGTCTTCTGCAAGCTTCTTAGAGCAAAGGCTACCACTGGCCTTTGGTCAGATGGATGTGGCCATGCCTGGCCTGTCTCCATCTTGCTGCTTGTTCCTTGGTGGTGGTGTCTCTGGTTACTCCAGCTATTACTAAATTAATACAACAAATATCAGTGTTTGTGTCATCTGTAATATAGAAAATGTAATTCTGATGGTCTGTCAAAGGAACCTCAACCGTGAATAAGCTTTTTGTTGACTTTTGTCTTTAAAGCTAACAAAACACCTTCGTATTGCCTCAGAACTTTAAAAACATTGATCAAACCTAATCCACCAGTACCATAAGCTCTTTCTTTGATGCTCACTTTGGTGCCAGGTTGCTGTGCAGTCCTGGTGTCCTGGATGCTGGGTTTGAAAGAGACAAACCAGGAGAGGTGTATTTAACTAGACTTGTGCCTGTGCTTGACTTTGTAGGCAACATGATGTGAAAGCATAGGCGAGTTCGCCTAACTCCTTTGGACTCCATTGCCTGAGAAACAGACCTAATCCCTGTTTTGTGGTTGGTTTAGTGTTGGTTTTTTTTTTTTTTTTCCCCCTCTAAGTCATCCTGTAAAGGAATTTGAAACCATCAAAATGAAGAATGAGAAGCCAAATATATAGCAGTGTGTACAAGAACTCAGATCCTGACTGAGGTCAACAGGTGTGTGAAGAGAACTGCTTCTGCTCTCACTGAAATGACTTCTTAAGGGGAGAAAAAGCTGCTGTTTCTCAGTAGCACAGTTCAGAGCATGTACCTGGAGGCGAGTGGTTGCTGACAGGCTGATTTCCTGCTGCTGTGACTTGGAGTGCATCAGGTGTCATCCAGGTAGTCAGAATATGGTGTGACACAGCTGCCAGCTTTCACAAGAAACTTTGCTTGACTACCTGAAGAGTATGTGGAGCTGTGGAGATACAGCTTTAACCCCTGTGGGTTTCACCCGCATCTCTGCTCTTCAGTAGTGCCCTTTTCTTTCCTGACTACTGAAGTCCTAAGAAAGGAGAAGCGCCAGTGGAATATGTAAACTCTGTGTTTTGTGAGCCAGGGTTATTTGGCTTGCAGGGATCCTGATCCCTTTCTGCCTTGGGCGAGTGCCCTAGAGCCAGCGGGCAATGTCTTATCCCACTGAGGGAAGACATCTCTCAGCATTTTCCAACGGATATGTCGTATTGGGGTAACTAAGCTCGGATGTGCTTTAATCCTTGGTCATATTAACTGCATGCTGCTCCTCAAATAGCAAATGTGCCCATGCAGAATTCTAAGATCTTTTAAAAATTATGCAGGTCTGCAAAATTTTGACCCCTCCACCCCTCTTCCATGTTCAGTTTGGAGCAGGTGTATTTGTAACATATTTGAAGTGAGCAGGACAGTATTTCAGCTGTAAAAGGATAGTGTCTGGCTATGCATGTGTGTCCTTGTGAGGTCCTGGGTAGAGCCTGTTGCATAAAATAAGCTGCCATCCTCTTACCTGTCTGAATGAGACCTGCTTGCTACAGCATTTCTATGGATCTTGGTCTCTAGAATCTTAAGAGCTTAATTCTCTGTATTAATACTGAGAAGAGGATTTCAAGATCCTTGAGAACAACAATGAAAATACTTACTCTGCAATTGTTTCCTGGCTTCTTAAAGCTTACTTGAATGGATCTGTAGCCAGAACAGCTGTCTAAAGGTTGCCGTTTAGCTTGGTGCTAAGTGTGAATGAAGGAGAGTAAGCAGAGACTAATACAGGACTACTGTGTTTTTGCAAGTCACTCAGGTTATGTTTCTGGCATGACAGAAATTGGGGCACTTGACCCCTGCCTCATCATTTAATCTCTTCTTGCCTTGGAGCTTACCTGAGAATGAGACTGAGATTAGATCATTTTGAGCGAATTGGCTCATAAGCTTTGGAAAGTAAAGAAGCACTCTTCCTGTGGCTTCTACCATTGCTACCCTCGCCTGGAGGCCCCACTCTGATGCTTCAGTGACATTAGAGGACAGCTCATCTCCCCCACTTTCTGCCCCAGCTAACTCTCCTAGGCCAGTACAGAGCCCTGCCTTTAGCATGTAAGTGCAGCAATGAGTACATCCATGTGGTGGTTTTTTCTTCCTAGGCATGTGTGAAGCAGGCATAAGAAACTGCTCATGCAATGCATGCATGCGTTCATACCTAACTTAAGCAGCTGTCTCTGAAGAATGCTGTGCAGGGTTTCTCCCTCTGGCCTCTCCTGCACAGGCGCCCCTGTAGCTATGTGCAGAATGGCTCTGTTTGTCTGGGCAAGTGTGTGTGTGTAGGCGGGTGTCTCCCTCCACTTCTCCTTCAAGTGGCTCGCAATTTATTTTGGGGCTGACTTGGGTGTACGGTGTCAGCTCAGAGCAAAACACTCAAGAGTTGAGGTTGAATGCATTGGAGTAGGAGGCTGAAATAATCTGGGTGAGGTGAAACTGTCCAGTGACCAAATGGAGACCAATTCCTTATAGCCATCGGCTGATTGAAGTTTACAGACCTTGGAGGGGAGAGTGCTTCTGCCATGAAACACTTTCTCTAGGAACAACGTCTTCACAGCGTTTAACCTGGACAAAGAGTATCTGTGTAGTGAGCTAGAGTCTTCCTGCCCCGGCTCCCATCTTGCACTTGGAGTCCCCTGTAGCTGTGGATGCATATGTTATTATTCTTGACTTCTACGGGGCTTAATTAAAATACAGGTCTTTAATTTTTAATTTTTCCTTCCTGTTGATTCGACTATCTCTGCGTGAACGAGGTCTCAGTGCAATTACTGTGCTCCCTGTGGAGAAACAGACATTTAATTCAGTGAGGCAGACTCTTTCTTGGAGGGGGTTTATTTTCCTGATCTTCCTACTCAGACAGATGCAAAAGCAAAACATCCAGTGAGTAAAGAATGCAACACTTTATTTGGTTGTTCTGCACTTGTTTGCTGGATCTTGGTTACTAAAATGTTATGTTCTTTCCAGATAACTGCCTCCTTGAGCAAAGAGCTGGTAATGAAGCTGTTTAGCGCAACTTGCATTAGCAGGGTGAGTCGAAACCATTGGGTCAGGTCCAGGTTTCCTCTTGAAAACTGTGTTCTTGCAGCAGTGATGTAAAAAGATGAAGACTTTTATTCTTGTAGAACGCATTAAGTTGTCTCATGATTTGTTAACCTGAGAATGGGGTCGGGCAAGTACCTTGTGCCTCCTCGCCATGGGGGGACGTGTGTGACCAGAGGGGACGCAAGCTCCTCAGCAGGCACTGCCTGCTGCTGTGTGGGACCCAGCTGTGCTCCTAGCAGGGACATCTACTATGAACCTTCAAAAAAGGGTGGAAATCTTGGCTCTCAGGTTTCCATTGCCCTTATTTAACACTGCTTTGGCTAACTTAGTGCTCTTGCTAGCTTAACTCTCCATGTGCAATCATAGGTCACTGCTGAAACAAACATGCAAAGACAGGGTTTGTCTGCACCTCCTGTGTTGCAGTCCCAGGCTTTTTATAGACTGCTCAAAATACTTCGGGCTCTTTTAGCTCCAGACTTGAGGCTTCCTCAGTTCCCCTTGTGTGTGTGTTCTAGGTTATTTAGCCAGTGTTCACAGAGATCTTGTATGTATTAGAAACTTCCAAGTGTATCCTTGTTCTATTTTTAGCTCTTTCCAGGTCCACCTGTGCCTGTCCTGTTTTTCTTTCTAATGTTTAATCTTAACAGGCTCATTGATAGAAATTCTTTGTGAGACCAGTCCCCTTCCTGGTCCCTGAGACTTGACAGAAGTACAGCAAAACCTAAGCAAAAGATAAGTGTATGGAAGGAGGTGCCGCCGTTATCAGAGGCAGTTATGGCTGACAAATCCTTGCTTTACCTGCAGGTCTTGAGTGGTTCAGGATCCTTCTGCTGGCAGCAGGGGCACCATGCTGTCTCTGGGCAGTGACATGCTTCGAATATGCCTTTTCATGATTATTTGAGTAAGGTATGGCCCCTTTCTGCCACATATTCTGAAGGTTGCTTTGATTTGTAAGCTGCAAACTTAGACTGAAGACCCGGAACAAGAAGTGTGTTGAGAGTAAGAGTGATTTGGTGGGATTTAAACTCTGTCTGATTTTTATTTCCCCCTGATGAAGAATAGAAGCATTTCACTGTTTTTTGTGTGAAGCGCCTTTTAGTACCAGCAGTCCAGCAATGGGGGATAAAGAAAGCAGATGCGTCCTGTGTCTTTTTTAACTGCTTTTGTTTTTCTGATCACTGTAAAGGAGGCTTTTAATTTTTTTTTTTTTTTCCAAGCAGCAAGTGCCTCGCAGGGCTTGATCAAAGCTCATAAATGATGAATTGAAGGAATGCCCGGCGGAGAACAGAACGCCCTCCTTGTGCTCTGCTGCGTGTGCTGAGAACACCATTGTTTCTTCCCGTACCTTTTTCATCCTCGAGCTCGGGCTGGAGAGAAAAGGCCTTTGTTCCTTGCCTGTCAGCTGAGACAATGCCAGTGTGTTGTCCTACCTCTGCTCTCAGCACCTGACCAGCCCGAGCTCTGTGGGTTTTGGCAAGCTGAGCACAATTGTCCTCCAGCTACAGTGTTACAGAGAAAACAAATGGCATCACAGCCTCCTTCCTCCAGATCCTGGCCTGACTGCTTCAGGGTCTGCTTGTTGTTTTGTTCAGGATGTGGCAGGAAGGTCGGTGGCTTCTCCTGCATTCCGGGTTGAGGGATGCAGCTTCACCTGACTTCCAATGCACGGGCACACTTGCGCTTGCAGTTGAATGCGCTGGCCTGTGCTCCCCTGCTTCGCTCAGGGGGAGGCTCTGCCCGTGGGTGAAAGCGTGCTCAGTTTCCCCTCCGCCAGCCCAGCAGCAGCTGCAGCTGTCCTGCCCGCTTCTGCCATCCCTCCTCCAGCACCCAGCGCCTCCAGGCTCGCACGCTTTAGCACGTTTGTCTCGATGACACTGCGCACAGCTGTTGGTGGTGTGACGGGGGGAATGGAGGCGCAGGCAGACCTGTTTTTTTCACCTTCCTTGTAATTTCTGTAGCATCTCTGGCTGTGCAGTCTTCTGATGCAAAACTCTACAAAGGAGAGAGCTTTCAGTTCTCTTTCTCTTGGTTTCTGGGGGGCTGACAGCAGGAACCAGTGCTTTGCAAATGGGCAGGGAGAGCAGATAGCGTGGGCTGGGGTGGAGAAGAGGCTGGCAACGGCAGGTTTGGAGAGGTGCTTGAGTGAAGACCATAAGAGCTAAGACTGGCTCTTCCCTGCTCCTAGCCTTGCGTGAGAGAGCAGAGTTCAGGCAGGGCCACAGGCATTCCTGGATGCGGCAGGCAGCAGTTACTTCAACATCTGACACTGCTCCTGTCAGGAACAGCCTCTAGCTGTGTGTCTCCTGCAGTTTTGCACCCAGGCTGATTGTGTCTACCTTCTAGCATTGCAGCAAAGCAATGCTTCAGCTTCCTCTGTGGTGAAGGTTGTACTGGAGGTGCAAATCACCTTTGCATTGGCAACTTGTTGGGTTCCTGGCACCAGCATGGAGTCCTGTAGTTCAAGTGCAGACTTCAGTCAGTGGCACTTGTGCTACTGCTACCTGGGCGTGTACCAAAATCCAGCATCAGCAACCCTTCCCTCCCCATCTACTTCTGGACTCGGCCCCTTCATGAACAGCTCTGATGTTACGCTTTATTTGGGAGAAGGAGCTCTGCAGTGGGTTTAAGAGTAGCCATGCTGAGGTTTGCTAACATCCCACGGCAGAGACCAAAGATGCCCATGCTGTGGGGCTGGGACCTGACACAAAGGCAGTGCCAGGTCCTGGCCAGCGTGAAGGTTGATGTCTAGTCACTAGAGCCCACCCGGCAACTTTCTCTGGCCTCTGCTTTCCTCAGGCTGACCTGTCTTTACTTCAGATTGATATTTCCCTGAAGTTTGTTTCTGGGTGTGCCTTCTTAATTAGACCAGCTGGTGGTAATTTCTGTGAAATTGTGACAGTACTGGTACTGCAGTCCCATTACCTCAGAGCCTTAACTTGGCTGCACCTAGTCCAAACTTTATCCCTTCCCAGGCTCTCTGTGCTGGAAGGCAGAAGTGCAAACAGCTTTAACCAGAACAATGTAGCATTGCCTGGGTAAAGAATGTGATTTACTTGCATATGTGTGGCATGTGAACGCCAGGGCCAGAGGGCACTGCTTGAGTCCTCTCCTTTCTTTTTTTTTTCTTTCCCATTAGAGACGCCTGAGCCACTTGCTAGGACTTTTGTTTGGGGGTGAGGAGGAGAATGCTGGGTTGACAAAGAGGAGGTGGGAGTGAGATCTGTGGGAGCCAAGAGCCTGAAACTGGAAAAGCCAACAATCTAGGAAAGCTTTGTAGACAAGTTTAAAATTAGACTGACCCTGTGCTTTTATATTGCTGGAATTTAATTCCTCTGACCCTAAAGCTTTTGGTCTGACTCAGAGCGAGAGTTCCCAGGCTGTGGTGGGTTGAAGTCCGTGCTGTGAGGTGCTCTTATGTGGCCATGAGTCTGTATCAGAGAGATGTACCTCCTGTCCACCTCCTTGTATTTGTGAAAGGTTGGAGAAATTCAGGTTGAAAAGCCAGGGAAGCCTCACACATTCCTGCTGTCTTCATGTCTGTATCAGTGTGTGGCTTGTGTCTGGAGCCTGTTCGCCCTCGAACTGGGATACTGCTGTGTGTAAAAGCTGTTCAGAGCTTTTTCTTTTTCAGGCATGATTGTAACTGTTTCTCTTCTGTTCCTGTTTGCAGGTTATGCAGCTTGACATTAAAGAAACTGGTAGTCTTAAAGGAATTGGATAAGGAGCTTATTTCTGGGGTCATTGCTGTCAAAATGCAGGTAATTGCTGCTCAGTTCTAAGAATTAAATGTGTTGTTTGGCTAAAAATACTGGCAGATGCCTAAACTGAGCTTCACCTCCACTTGAGGGTCCATTGCAGCCACAGGCTTCCTCCCAGGTACATCAGGGCATTCTGGATGTGCGGAGCATCTCATCTGATCCTTCTCCCATGTTCCTACTGCATTTCACTGTTGTAAGCAAAGAATATTGTTCACTGAGGGTTCAGCATGAGCTTATCTTTATGTAAAAATGCTCTTTACAGATCATATACTGTCACCTCTTCTTCCTGAGCTGTCACTAAATCCGAGCTTGCTTCTCTATTTAACATGCTTCAGCTTAATTTAGGGCTGAACATCTTGATAACTTGGTCCTGGTTTGGGGGGGTCTGGAGTCTGGGCATTCCTCTGCTGATAGCTCTGCTATTGAGTCCAAGTAATTTCGTAGCCAGGTGCTTGTCAGTGGATTTGTAGGGTGTCTGTACATTTTAATTTGTTTCCATAAAATACAGCTGTTGTCCTAGGTAAATAACCCACTTCACAGCATACATTTGTGCCTTTTAATTAAGTGCCTACATGTAGGTCACACTGCCTGGAGGCAGGCTGGGAAAGAAGGGGACTCATTTCCACAGTGTGTCACAGCATCAGTTCAGCTCACATGCTCCCACCACTGCAAATGCTGAAGTACTTAATGAGTAAAAAGCCTAGCAGACCTATAAGTAGAAAAATACTATTAACCATGCTGAAAAGCAGTTGCTTTTCAAATAAAGAACCAGGCAAACCCCTGCAGAGAGCTGGTTATGTCAAAGCACACAAAATCTAGCTTGGAGGGTGAAATCATGAAGGCTCTATGGTGCAAGAACATGCAGCTGAGGATTTAACTGGCATCTCTCATCTCTGAGCAGTCCAGCTGGAGTAAAAATGTGTCCCTCTGTTGGAGGTGGTTCACACACCCACAGCAGGGAGCAGAAAAGCAGGGAATTGTTTCACACACCTGGATTTGTGGGACCCTCAGAAGCGGTACAGCTGTAGGTTCCCAGGCTGTCAGATACTGCTTACCAGGGCTGAAAGCTTTCCATATGTTTGTACTCCTAGATGGCGGATGCATCACTGTGAGGGCCTGAGGCTTGCCAATGAGTGATCTATGCTCAGAGCATGTCAGACTTGGGTTGGAGAATTCAGTAGCTTTTACTAGAGCAAGCCCTTCTTTTCCTGTCCAGGTTACTGCTGACTGCTTACACTTTTTGTGGGTGAAAGCTTGCCCAAGACCTGCAAGTCCAAAGAGAGTTTTAACACATGGGACTTTCTTGTCTATTTTGGGTACATGTTGTGATCTGCCTTGCTACAGTAGTTCAGATGCTGGAACCTGAGCAGTTCTTCTGCAGTCCTCTCCATGCCAGGAGAGATCCCTGAAGAGCTGGAAGGCAGAAGGACTTACCCTGTTTGGGGTGCTCCTCTGCTAAGTCCCAGGCTGCAGCTCACATCTCCAGGCCATCCTTATTTTACCCTTGAGATGTCTGTCCAGTTGACCTAGAGGTGACAGTGGCTGGAATGACCGCTGTCCCAGAGGGTGCCTCACCTGGGGTGTCCCTTGTGCTGGATCAGCACCCATATTTCTGTGTGGTGTGCTGTTTATCGGTGGGTCAGTAGCACTGCAGATGTCTTGGACACAGGCAGAGTTGAAGCCCTGTTATTAAAAGTCCTTTTATAGCTTGCAGGTTATGATGATGATGCTGACAAGCTCTTTCAGGGACACCTAATTTGCCAGCCCTCAGGTTTCTGACATGGCTATTGTTTGAAACTGGTGATACTGGGTCATCAAATATATGATCTCTGTGAAATGACTCACTGCCTTTGTATGGGGAATTGCAAGAGAGGTGTCAGACACTGGAGTCCTTCCAGAGGGGATAACTGAATTCAGACCTCCTGAGAGCATCTTACCTGCATTTCCCATGTCTCCTTGCACCCTCCTGAACAGTGATGTTCAAAGAGTTGTCAACCGTATTTCCCAAGCTGTTGCTCTATTTATCTGCTGCGGTCTTTTAAAAGCAGCTATATTTGGCCTTTCATTAGATTTCGAGTTGCATAACAAGTAAAGCAAGATTGCTGCTATTAGGAGCTTTGCACCAATGGAACAGATGCCGCTGTTGCCAGCAGTGAGGATAGCTGTGCTTTACTTGCATGCGTGCTGCTTTTCCTGGAGGGAGCGCTTCGGTTTCTCACCCTGCTCTGCTGTCTATCCTCTGATCCGCTGAGCTTAGGCACCACTGCTTTTCCACAGAGGAGCCAGCGCTGTGTTGTGCAGGAGCTGAGGCACCGCTGCAAATCACAGCGTTCGCTCTGGCTGCCTGAGCAATGCGTTTGGGGAGGAAGGCATGTAAGTGAGTGCTTGCCTCTCATCTCAGGATGCTATTTGGGGCTGATGTAGGCAGACCAGGTTTTCCTTTGGATGTAGCTGGGAGGTGTTTATCCCCCCAGTCTGTCTCTGATTTCCCAGATGCTGCTTTTTGGAGAGCTACAGTTCTGTGCTTCTGGGAGATCAGTCTGTCTGGACAAAGCCAGATCTGCAGCCTCAGCAGAACATTGAGCCAGGGACCTCTGAAACTTGCCACTGTGTTTGAACAGTGCAGAAGGATTTGCTAGGCAGCAGTCTGTCATGCTTTCCTGCTCGTTTTCCCTGAAACATTCCCTGAAATGAAATGCTCTCACAGTAAATAGCCAAGTAACTCAGCGTACAGCAGCCCAAACACAGCGTTGATTTGGAGTTGCCCTGCAATTGCCCTGTAATACTATCAGGTCTCCAGACTCCGCTGCAATGCTTAGTGGATTTTTTTTTCTTTTATAACCCCAACAACTTGCAGTTGTTTAAACAGGTTAAAATCTCCACATCCCCCAGGGAGGGGTGTGTGCAGAAAAAGAAAGGCCAGTCCATCATGGCTAATGCTGGAGATTTAAGCATGATGCTGCAGCCTCCAAGCCCGGGAGGTGATGAGCCTTGTATCTATTGGCTGAATTAAAAATACGAGACTTAAACTTGAGGGGTGGGGTTGACTCACAGCTTTTGAATGCTGGGGTTTGGCAGAACAAAAGCTGCTTTGTTGCAGTTAGGGACAGTATTTATGCCCAAATCTTTATTAGTCAAATATCTCCCTTTCATCTCATTAATATTTCACAGGAGTGCAAGGTCAGACCCATCCATTCACTTTCTCTGTGGTAGTCCCTGACAATGTTTCCTGGTTTTCAGTAAATAGGACTGGGGTGGGATATAAGGGCCAGCTTCTGGGGAATTCACCCGATGGACTTTGTTTCTGTACAGGGCTCCAAGCGCATCCTGCGGTCTCACGAGATTGTATTGCCCCCGAGTGGACATGTGGAGACGGAGCTTGCTCTGACCTTCTCGCTGCAGGTAAGGTGGCCTTGGGGCACGTGTGCTTGCTGGACTTGCTGCGTTGCAGTGAAGAGAGGTTCATTGTGGGTCTGAGGTGAAGATCCTTCTAGTGCTGCCAAAGATGCTTGTTCTTAAGGCAGTCCCAGCCATTTCTGAAGAGCTATCTGAGCTCTTTTGGCTTGTCTCTGGCAGTCAGCTGTGGGAAATTTGAGCAAAAATGGCCCAGATACTTCCAGGATCTGGGGATGGGGAAGCCCACTAGGAAAGCTGCCATGTAAATCCTTAGAATTGTTCTTGGGGCCAACCCTGCATCATGGAAGGCAGATCTAATCCTGACTTGTCTGAGGGAACAGGCAAGTTGGTCACCAGCTGCGATTTGCATGCCCTCAGGGCAAGACAAATTTGTCTGAATTGCCTCTCAGCATTGAGGGCCTGGAACAGGGTGCTGGTTTGCAGTGTTAGGGGACTTTTTTGGTTGTGCATCCTGTTTTTGGAGCCCAGGAACATGAGGACTTTGTGCAGCCTGTCTTCATGTTATGGCTGTGGCAGGAACTGGAGCAGAGCAGGATACCTCTCTTTTGACTTTTGTTGCCTTCCTTATGAATAGGCAATGGAGGGTGGCACGGAGTATCAGGCTGATGGAAGGCAGTAGTAGGAGTGGGACAGGTGAACCTCTGATTTGGAATTGCCGGGGGAGACACCACTTGGAGAGGCAGGAGCAGTATGCAGACAGTTACTCCTGGCTCTAGAGTCACAGGAATAGCTGGGGACTGGAGCAACTGTATTTTACCAGTTCCTCTTTTCCTCAAAGCATACTGCCCTGGTGCTACCTCCTGAGCAGGGAAATAGGTAAATTGAGACTGGCTTGCTGCAAGCAGGAGGGAAGATCCTGCTTGCATAGAGCAGAGCCAGCCAGACACTCAGAAGCATTTGTATCTGGATTATCTGTGTTTTGGGACTATTACTTAGATCTTGAAGTCAAGAGTTTGATCTGGTAAGGAGAAGGGCTCAAGTGATGATGTGAGACGTACTGGTTGTTACTCAGACCTGTGCAGACTTGAAGCAGATGATGTTTCATTGCAGATGGATGATAACCCTGCGACTGCCCAGGCAGATACACAGATGACTGGTGCTTCTGGTACTGTCCTGATGCAGCCCACAGGCTGGGTTAACTGCAGCAATGCATCCCCTCCTTTGTGAACAGCAATAACAAAGCCACGTGCCAAGAATACCTATTCATGGGTCCTGGGGCTGCAGCTTTCCCATGGTTGGGAGCAGAGTTGTAAGATGAGCCGGGTCTCCCTCTGCAGTCTGGTGTCAGCAAGGAGCAAGTGTTTCTGCAGATCTTTTCAGAATTAACTGGGAATATGTTTTTTTTTTCTGGGACTCAGAACAGTGCTGCAGCAGGACACAGAGCATTGCCTTTAACTCAATTTCACCTGAAGGGGCTGGGAATTGAGCCAGAATAGGGGAGAGCGATGTCCATGACACTGAGCCTTCAGAAGAGGTGAGCAAGCTTAATGCGGAGATCTGCTGCTGGTCTCTGACTGCAGGAAGGATTGGTGGTCTTGGATGCAGTAAGGCCTGGGAAGCCTTCCTGAAATGGCACAGCAGGATTTTTATGACAGCTTTTATTGTTTCTTAATTGGACGATGGCTGCAAGCTACTCCTAGCTGACAGCTGCAGCTTAAGCCAGATACAGTCTGAATTTAGTGCCTTGGATATATTTGAGAGTGGTGATGGGCCACAAAGTAAAAGCATGTGGATGTCACAGCACAAGAAGGTCTCAGCGTCTTGCAGCAGCCAGTATCTCCATATTGCACTGTCAACTCTTCAAATTTGCTTTGTGCTAGCTGCCTGGATTTGCAGCCCCTTGTAGCTTCACAGTCACCACATTCTCAGCTGCTTCTCCTGGGTGAAATTCTTGTCCTTTGCACAGAGCGTTTCCTTGTCAGAGCTAAGCTAGGAAGGTGGAGGTGCTGGCTGGCATAATAGTGAGCAGCCCATTGTGTCTGGCAGGCCTCCGCTCAGACAGAAGGGAGGAGTTTCCTGTTGCTCACACAGCTGGGGTAAGACGGGAGTTAGTGGTCTGTCTGATCCTGTTTCGCTTTGCTAGCTAGGGCTAGCCCAGCAGTAGCCTTTCTGGCAGGTGAGCTACCATCACCCTTACTGATGGAATGCCTTACTGCTGACCCTCCATGGGTTTCACAGGATCAAGTGAAATTCCCCAGATATTCCAAGCACATCATTGCAGCTCTCTGGAGCACTTAATTCCTGTGTTTAATAAATCTTTCCAGAATGGAAGGGATTACATCACTGGGGTTTCAGAAATAATGTCTTGCCCTAACTCTTGCTGTTCTGGTGTGTGTGATGGCCCTCTCACCCCTCAGAGGTGCCTTGGGGTGCCTGGTGCTTCCTCTAGAAGTCTTGTTTTCAAATGTTTTGAGTGAAACTGTTTTTGTCTCCAATCTGTCATGGACAGTTACTGACAATTACTGAGAAGTTTTGGTTGAAACTGTTCTGTAGAGTTGATAAGCCATGGCTGGTGTTAAAAATAGCTTGTGCTATGAAAATGGCTCGACTTTTCTTCTAGAGGCCCTTGCTTTTAACAGAGGAGCTGAGTGGCCTGAGTCTCTTTGTACCTTTCTTTTATCATCTCTGTGAATGCTCATCAGAGGTGGCCAGGCAACACACCTTTGAAAAACAGAAACTTGCCCATGTATGGACTTGAGCTGTCCAGTTTAATCCCTGAAAACTGTACACATTGAAATCAAGCTGGCCTGGGACAAAGCGTGACTTTAGACTTTAGTTGCAGGCTCATACTTAAGGAGCTGGTGGTGTGGCCCAAGTGCTTTGAGCTGAGAGCAAGGAGTCCCTCTCCCCTGCTTGTCCTTCCAATACATGGAAGGGCCCCAGAGGCGAGGAGATGGTAGATTTGAATGCAAAAGGTGCCTTCTAGCTTTTTGAGCTTCTCTTGCCCCTTTCCCCTAATAACTTTCTTCCATTCTTGTTTAGGGACGTTGCACATCTGTAAAGTCACCAGCTCCATCTGTGTCTGGATGCAGGTGTGTTTTGAGGTCATGTTTTAATTATGTGGACTGCTGTTCCTCTCTTCTGCAGGGCTGCTTCCTTGTGCAGTGCACAGTAGATCTTGCCCTTGTAGAGCAGTCAGTTAATTAGTATTCTGCTTGTTTGTGTGGCCACTGCTCCCAGCTCTCTACGTAGCAGGCAGGCTTGCTCTGGACTGCAAATTAATATCTTGGGGTTTCTGGTGGCACTCAGCATTTATATTTATCAAGTGTTTTCATCAGCAGGAAGTTACTCTCATAATGTCCCAAGGAAAAAAAAAAAAATGTAGGTCTTGCCTGCGAGAGGAGCATCCTTCACTTGGGAATGTCCTGTTTGAGATCCCTGCAATTAGGTTATCCTGTCCACAGGTTACTTAATGCTATGTATTTTGTGTATTTGGAGCATGTGTCCCATTTCCCTCTCATCTCGGGATGAGACTGACAGGTGGCTCCTGTATCTTGAAGATTGCTCTTCCATTGCACGGCTTCTTCCTCCCACAGCCGGTGAGCTGGGCACTGGGGAGGGGAGCGGCAGTGCTCTGGCGAATACCCTGGCAGAAGGCAGGACCTGCCTGCACTAATACTCTGTGCAGATGAGCAGGGCAAGCTGAGATAGCATGGTTAGCCCCACTCTTCCCTAATAGTCTCTGCTTGACTTCACTACCTTTCTGTTCTTGGGGAGTTTTTTTGGAGTTATATAAACAAATCTATTTTCTTGAATGGAACATGTCTTGGAGGGATTTATGTCTTTGCAACGTAGCCTGGCAGTAGGACAGGGTTTTTCTTGACTTAATTACTTAAAATACAACTACTTTCAGCAATAGAAGTTTGAGTGTGATAATGCTGGAAAAGACTGATGATTGCAAGAGCCATGTGCCTGAAGGAGACAGCATTGTCCTGGAGAGAATCACTGGTGACCGCTCTGTGCTTTAGCAAAAGAGGCATCAGCAAATGCTTGACCTCTTCATAGCTGTGCCTCTCTTTGCTTCCCATTCAAAGCACAAGAGGCTCTTAAACGTGTGCAGTAGAGGGTCCAACACCAAGAAGTGTCCTCGTGCTGGAGGGAAGGCAGTGTCCTGCCAAGAGCGTGGGGGTCCATGGCTGTCCCTGCCACTGCATGCTGCCTGCTGTTTGTGCAGGGGCAGCCCACGTCCTGGGCGGCACCTCTGGGGCTCCAGTTCTGGGCAGCCTCCCTCTAGCTGGAGGCTGCTCATCTCTCTGGAACCAGCCTTGGGCTCAGTCCTTCCCAAACTGAACAGCTCCTCTGTGCCCCTGGATTGTGTTTTCAGTGTGCTTGGCTGGGGAAATGAAAGCCCAGGGCTGAGCTGTTTGGTCAGAGAAGGCTTCTTTGGGATAATGAAGGGTTGTCCACTGAGTGTGAGCTAGCTGTAGGCACTTCTAAAAGCCCTGGGATTAATCCCTAGGAGTGCAGTTTACTTGCAAAGCAGGCAGCTTGGGAGATAATGTCAAGAGATGTAATAAACTTTTCCATTGTGTTTCCAACTGCAGTACCCTCACTTCTTGAAGAGAGAAGGCAACAAGCTTCAGATCATGCTGCAGCGGCGGAAGCGGTACAAGAACCGAACCATTTTAGGCTACAAGACTCTGGCTGTGGGGTCTATCAACATGGCTGAGGTGAGCAGCATTTGACGTGATCTTTGTTTACAAAGATGGTCACTTTCCCTTCTCTTTAAACCCAGTGTTTTCACGTTCCTCGTTGAGAAGTACCTGGTGGGATTTCATATTGTTGTCTTAATAACTGTAATCAGTATTCACAGGGCAAAATTTTAAACAGATTTTACAACTGAGTGATCATATCGGATATTTTCTGGACAGTATTTTGAGAGCTAAAACTTTCATGAGGAGAGCTTATTACCTTGTGAGGGTTTTGTTGTGTGTTTTTTTCAGTTAAGGGGTCTAGATCATAATTGAGAACAAGACAGGGTCACTTGGGCAAGCCTTCCAACTCTGAGGAATGTTGAAGTTAAAGCAAGGTTCGCTGTGCTTCTCTGTGCCTCTGTATGAGAGTTCAGGATCAAGTAGTTTCTCTCATTTTGCTTGAAACACCCTTTGTAATTCTTATTTCATGGCTGTTGGCAATGTAGGTGGAGTTCTATTCAGGAGAGGGAAATGATAAAATTTTCAGATTTACATCTGAAAATTAATGCTGGAATCAAGTATGGATAAATTATTCACTAAGGCTTACTGAACGGCTTAGCTCCATGCTTCATTATTTCATGTCCTGTTTAATCTCTGTTGTTTCTGTTTCTGAGTATTCAGAGGTGGGCTTAAGCAGCAGCAAGTTCAGCTTAACACCAATATTCTTCATCAGACTGCATTCTGTCAACAAATCATTTCCATCCAAAATAAGCTAGTGTTATGCTGTGGTGAGTTATTACTCCTTGTGTGCGAGTTCAGCTTCTCTTAGACTTGCAGTAAATGGTGAACTTCCCGTTTGAATTAGCCAGATTCTGATTTGTGCTGTTATAGCTAACATTTTTCCTGTACCATGATCGATTTGTTTAAGAACTAGAAATTAAATACTGCTATAAGGCAGAAAACATGTGGGCCCATTAATTAGACCCATCAGTGAGCTTCTAAGTGTTGGGCATTCACTGCTGCTGCCTGTGGTTTTTCTTATGCCTTTTTGTAATGTCAGCTGACTGAGGTTAGAAGGTCAAAAATTTTCAGAGGTTCACTGTGTTAGGAAATAGTTGTTTTCCAGCTCATGTGAAGTATTTCTGAACATGAAGACTTCAGGAAAACAAATTTTACAAGGACCCCCACCCCCCTCTGCAGTTTATAGTATAATGACCCTCAAACAGCACTGACACATTTCTTAACTCCCCCCCCCCGCCTCTTTTTTTTTAACTTTAGCTGTTGAAACAAAGCAGTGAATTAGAGTTGTGAGTCAGAGCAGAGTTTAAGAGCAGGGGGGCATATGTTCCTCAGCAGCTCAGGTCTTTTTAAAGCCATCTGAGGACCTGACAAAGCAGCTTGGTGTGTGTTAGAAAGCTGAGGTGCAGGTGTGGGGAAGCACTTTCTGACTCTGATGGGGCAAGAGAAGGTAAGTCTTAGGTTCTGGGGAGAGCCGTGTGAGTGGCAAAGGAAACCCACACTGAGATGTCCCTCTGCCTCCAGCATTGTCGTGTCTTTTGTGACCTACTACTTCATTATCCTGGGGTGGCCAGCTCCTCTGAGATTCAGGTGCCAGCTCTCTGGAGCAGGGATTTTTGCTCTAGGAAGCACTTTGCAGCTTCACCTCACCAAGAATTTTTGCCTTTGCTGGCTCTTCTGCTGGGCTTTAACACAAAATTAGGTTCCTTAATTAGGTGTTCAGAAGGTTGGTAACTTGATAATTCAAATCAGTACTGTGCCTGTGCCGGGGAAGCGAATACATAGTAATGAGGTAGTCAAGTACTCTGCTTCAAGGATGAGCTAATCAACTGTCAAGCTCAGAATGCTTTTCCTTTCCTTCCATCACTTCCATTAGTAGTCACATAAAATCTCAACTAGCATTGTGTGTATTGCCTGCAAGTGGCTTCTGCAGTTGCAGGGTGTTGGCTTACTTCTGTACCTGGAAATGTGGAGTAACTGTTAACATAAATAACTCCTGTAGTATGCAAGTTTAGATACATTGTAATGCAGATTTGTCCTGTTTAATTTCTGTCCCAGGTCATGCAGCACCCAACAGAAGGTGGCCAGGTTCTGAGCCTTTTCAGCAACATCAAAGAGGCTGCAGTGAAGGTAGCGGAAATCTGGATCTTCTCCCTGTCCAGTCAGCCAATTGACCATGAAGACAGCACTATGCAGGCCAGCCAGAAAATCAAGTCTACAGGTGAGAGTACAACCGCATGCTCTGAGGACCAGTGTCTTCCTGAACTGGTGGGAGTTAAACCCCACCTGGGCTTAGATCCTTCCTGGGACAAATGAGAACTGGTTTGCAGAAGTTGCTGTGTCTATAACTGATTACTGCAAAGAAAAAGTGCTTTGCAAGCCTGTTGCTGTGTAAGCAGGGAGTGTGACAGAGTTGGGGATTGAATTGTTCATGCTTCTCCTGCATATCACACCAGGCCTGAGCCTTCCAGCAAGGTTTAGCTGTGTTCTTGCCAACATTCTTCCAGCTTTACTGGTGGATGTGTTGAGAACCTGTGGCTTCTGACCTGGCTAACAGTGATGTATTCAGGAGATTCACATTTAAACTACTCTTCCAACTTTTTCCTTTGAGTATTCTACAATAAATCTCATTAACTTAAATGAGACCTGCAAACCTGAAACATGATTTGCTGTGGACTGTGGCCTGGTTTAATGAGTGTAAATCCATGGTGCTGTGCACCCTATAGGGAAGTCATTGGATTTCTGCTCGTGACAATCTTTCTGTGTGGTATTAGCTGCTTCTAGCTCATTGCTAGAAGAGTGACCTGTTCAAGGTAGTGCATGCAGGTGCTTGCGTGTTGTTGCCTGAGGCCAGGCAGCTCACCTGAAGTGTCATTTCAATAAAGGATTTAGACTCCTGACATGTCTTACTTGCTCCTTTAAGCCAGTTATGCCCATGTTAGGAGGAAAAGTAATTTCTGTTCTGGAAAAACCTCTTTACTTGCTGCTGTCTACCAGGTGGTTCTTTCCAGGGTAAAAAGGGGATGGTGTTTCAAGAAGCCTTATCTGTGTGCTGGTCCCTCCTTCCTGTTAGATGTGTTTCTCCTTGTTCCTTACTTCCAGCCAGTTCCTGTCTCACTGGTTCTAGCACAGATAGAAGATAAACCAGCAGGCATCTCCTTGTGTGCCTCATTTCTTGATTTGTGACTGTTGGCCTTCTCTGCTCCTGAGATGAGACTGTCCCCTCACCTTAAAGGATTTTCACAGGATCTCTCCCCTCTTTCCTTCCCTTTCAGACAACTATTCCGAGGAAGAGTACGAGAGCTTCTCTTCTGAGCAGGAGGCCAGTGATGATGCCGTACAGGGCCAGGTACTGTTTAGGGCATGGCTTCTCCCTCTGAGAGCTTCAGTAGAGTGTGTACACTTTCAACTCGTGCTTGAAACTAAAAGCCTATTTCTTTAGCTAAACCATGACAGTGGGAGACTGTCACCGTGTGTTTAGCTGCAGTGACAGAAGGCCTGCACAGTAACTCATTTCTTTTACCATGCTGTGATTTATTTGTTCACGTGTTTGGACTTGAGCTCCCTTTAAACACTAAAACATTAGCATCCTTGTGTATTTCTCTGCTTAATGGTCAAGGCATCAGTTGATTGCTTCTGTAATGCTGATTGGATTCAAAGAGCCCAACTAGATCCCCAGCTGTAATTAAAGGGCCAGTGGGGTCTGAGTTAGTCTTTAGTCTCTACTACCTTCTGCAAAATGGGTCCTTATGGAGAACCCCCTGGCTAGATGTGAGATGCTTTTGAGTTTGGGTCTTAATTGCCTTCAGACTCTGGCATCACCTGCCTTCTACCTCTTGGAGGGTACTGAGAGAAGAACCCACCAAAATGTGGGGCTCTGCCCATCCTTGTTTCTTGAATGTAGAACTAAGGCTGTTTTGCTTCTCCAAGCTGTTCTTCCTAGTTCACTTCCTTTTCCATCTGCCATCATAATTGCAATTAAGGCAAATGCTGAAAGCCTGGAAGATGGAGCAGCAGGTTTATCTTCATAGAGGGAACATTTTTAGCACTTAAATGCTCATGTGTCCCCAAATCACAAAGGTAACACAGGAATCCTCTTTCTGTTCAGGATTTGGATGATGATGAGTACGAACTGGGGAAGCCCAAGAAGCAGCGGAGATCGATAGTAAGAACGACGTCCATAACCAGGGTCGGTGGAAATTAGTTTTACTAACACTGACGGGGTTTGGCCAGGATGCACAGTGCATGTGGCTTATGGGAGCAGCAGTACCAGCCGTGCTGGCCCAGCAGAGAGCTTGGGGGCATGGTCACAGCATGTGAAGAGCTAGTAAAAGCAGCCAGTTCAGGGAGTGGGGCCGTCCAAGGTGTGTGTATTGCTGTCTTGAGTGTCCTTCGGCTGCAAGGTTAATGAGCTCCAAAAATCATGTAAGTGTATGAAATTCCACCTCCATTAAGAAGCCAGTGCAGGATCCATGCTTATGTAAGTCCTGAAAATAGCTTTAAGTAAAAGGAAGCTCTTCTGTTTGTGCTTTGCATGGGAGAGGCTGATGGGAAGGTTTCAAAATGAAGTTAAGAGTAGCTCAGTCAGGGGCTGGCGCTTGACAGATAACCTGAAGTGGTGCATGCGGTGCTGAGGCAGAAGTAGCAGCTGGATATTGAAAGCTTTGGCAAGACACATGCAGCTGTCCTCCCTCTCACAGCAAACATGCGTATGCCTGCAAAGCTGCACTTCTGTGTGGAGCAGTGACTTGTGCTTGACCACGCAATAATACAGCTTTCTGCTTACACAAGTGTTTATGCATGTCTCTGTCAATAACTCAGAATCTCCAGGATGGGCTAGGTTTCTCTTTGGACTTAGGAGTAAGTTTAGAGATCATTGTACCTCCTGTGAGGCTATTTCTGAAATCCATGTTTTGATAAGGTCTGAAATAAACCCTATTTTGACCTGAATCTGACGTTAAAAAGATCCTCTCTCTGAGACCAGGAGCATGCTGGTTCATAGCCTTGGTGTCCTTAGTATTTTATTTTTTTTTTTCAAGAGTCAGTGACCAGCTAGGACAAAATACACCACTTGGTTATTAAGCAAACAACTTCCTCATAATAAGAACAATGTCTTTCTAGCCCTGACCTCTGAACTAATACTGAATGTCCAGTGTGTGGGACTGGCGCAAAACTGGGTTTGGTGCTACCAGTTAAGTTAACATTGGCCTAGCTCCAAACCAGGCCACCTTGTCTACCAACTGTGAAACCATTTAGGTTAGCAAACAGCTCTTGCCATGTCACCTTAGCTACTGCTGTGTGTCCTCCCTCCACAGACTGCTGTGCGGGTCCAAAGTGGTCTGTGTGATGGATGGTTTGGCTCGGCATCCTAAGCCAGAGAACAGCTCTCATTATCATGAGAGCATCTTGGCCTCACAAGTGCACTGAGGACAGAAATAGAGCGGTCTTTGGAGAGTTCTTGTTTGAGACTTATTTCACCTGAATTGGACTTATTTCACCTGAACTTCAGCTGTCTAGAAGGTGGTTGCAGCTCGCAGGATTTGAGTTCAGAGGTAAAGGGCTAGGAGGTATGGGGCAGTATAAAGTGACTGAGGCCAGTGTGGAAGCAGGCAGTTGAACTTGCAGGAAGAGGTCACGTGAGATACAGGAGAGCCAGCAAATGAGCAACTTTCTTTTTGCCTAAGAGTGACCTGGTGCCAGCCATTTTCTCCTCCCTTTCCTCCTGACACACAGGGATGCCCCCTCAAATGCTCTGTACCGGCACTCACACTTGGGCCCTTCTTATCTTCCTTTTCTTTGGAGTGTGGATATTAGGTTGGTCAGTAACAGACAGAGAAGCATGGGGAAGCTCATGGCAAAACTCAGCTATTTGGTCCTGCAAGAGAGAGCGAGCTCTTGGGGGCGAGTAAACACAAAGGAAGTGCAGCAGTTTGGCTTGTGTTGTTTTGGACTTTGTGCCTGCTGTGTCCAGGATCTGAGGGTATCAGACTCAGAAAGCATTTTTCTGATAGGCAAGTGCTAAGGACAAGCTCCACAACTTTTCTGTGGTGCTGCTAGTCAAATAAATGAGCCTGCCAGGATGAACTGCAAGGTCCTGGAAAAAACAGTGCTTTGTTGGTAGAAAACACATTTGTACTTTGGGTCAGTGGGTAGATGTTGCTGGTGGTTCACCCTTGTTAAGAATCAAAAAAGTTGACTGTCAAGCATTTGCCAGAAATACATCAAACAGGTACAGGATGTGATCTGGCAGATAAAATAATGTTATTTACTGTACGTCCAACCAAGAATGGTGTGCCATCCTTCAGGGCCAGAAGATTTATAATGCCTGGTGGAGTGGGACCTAGTTTGTTGTAATGCAGAAAAGAAAGTAGAATAGGTGTGGAAAAGCTAATTTCAACATAAGAACAGCAGAGTCTTGGTTTGTGGAGCCAGGAGTTTGATTTGAAGCAGCAGCTAGAGCACCAGTGTCAGATGTGTCTGGGCTTCTTGCAGACTGGGAGAAAACAGTTCACTTAACACTTTACTTATGTAAAAGTGTCTTTGACTTGCAGCAACAAAACTTCAAACAGAAGGTTGTGGCATTGCTGAAGAGGTTTAAAGTGTCTGATGAGGTAAGTAATTCTGTAAGCCTATCTGTCTTGTGTGTTGCCCTCTGCTTGGTGCATCTTGCTTTAGTCTTCAGGAACACTCTCCTGTTTCCCCCTAGTTCCCTTCATTTTGTTGTCAAGTCTGCAGTGGATGTGACCTTTCCTTATACCCCGGCCTTGCATTGGAGACATGAGGGACAACTTTAAAATGTCATCAAACATTTTCTAGATCAAGTTTTATTAAAAGCAGATTTCGGCAACCACGTGTGTACCCGTTAGTTTTGCAGACTGCTTTGAAATTATCTTTGACCCTTTCAAAGGCAAGCAGTCTACAGTGTATATTGCTTGTGAAGTTAAATCCCAGCCTGTTTGATCATCTTACTAGAACAGCCAGGCAAGACATGAAAAACTTGGACAGGGAATGCAGATCCACAGGGGAGTCAGCTGTCTGGTCAGAGCTGAAAATTAAAGAGATCCAGAACCCAAGAAACCTGTGTAATGTTAAGTATCTAATATAAAACCAGTTAACATCTCAATTGGCTGTGTGGATGTGTGCTCATTTTGTGGCTTGTGGGAAAGAGTAATTCCTCATGCTTTCTTATGCTTCCAAACAGTCCTGTTAGCTTTGTTGTTCTTCCTAAGTTAGCTCAGCAGAGTCAGCACCCATGGCTAAGGTCTCAGCCAGCTGAGCTGCTGCTAAGCTGCCATTCAAAAAGTAAGCTCTGAACTGTGCACAGCTGCCTGCTTACTCTGGTGTATATGTGAAGCAACCCGTGGAAGCTTTGTGTGAGATATCGGTTCTCTCTGGCTTTTCCTGCGAATGGCAACTGATCCTTGTCCGGGTTTCAGGCGCCTCCTGTGGACATTTTTGTTATTTCTACCTGCTTGGGTATCAAATCGGGAGGTGTCATGGCAACTTTTCCAGTAAAACCCAAGACAGGTTACACTTTTGGGAGCACTGCATTTCTGTACTTGTTCTAAGAAAACTGGGCCTCCATTAGGGGCCTTTTTAAAGCTTTGTTTATAGAATGGGGTTGAATAATGCACATAGTCTGTGGTTAACAGCGTGTTTGTGGGTGCTTAGTCCAATAGGTAACGCTGGCAAGCTTCACCCAAAACAAGCACTTCTCATGTATTTAGTGTTTCTGTCAGATATAATATCCTTGCACTAGGAACAGAATCTTACTGCCAAGACTGGTGTGCTGCAGTCCTTGGGGGAGCTCAGGTGACGTGGGATTAGTCTGGCTCCTAGCAGAGTCAGTGATGCCTGTGTTTGTCCTGCATGTAGGTTCTGGATTCAGAGCAGGACCCGGCGGAGCATGTTCCAGAGGTGGAGGAGGACTTGGACCTTCTCTATGACACACTGGATATAGAGAACCCCAGTGACAGCGGGCCAGAAATGGAGGATGATGACAGTGTCCTGAGCACTCCAAAACCAAAGTTAAAGTAAGTGTGGGGCGGCTGATGCTGGGCTAGAGACAGACCATGTGCTGTGTCAGCACACGTTAGATGTTTCTATTCCCACCCCTCCATCCTGTTTTTTTTCTCCTCTTGACCTGGTGTTGGAGCCCTAGTGTGTGTTGTTACAATGTGAATGACTGCTTGTGAGCTGGGGGTAGTGTGGGGGGATCTAACTTCCCTTCAGTCTCATTTCTTCCTTAGTCCCTTTGCAGATATTCTGCCTGCCCCTGCCACCTGAGCACAGGGGTAGGAATTGCTGACAGGCAGGCGGTAGAATTAAAGCGTACACAGGGGTTTTGAAGAGGGGGTAGAAACAGCTAGGAAATCTGTGCTAAGGCAGAAGGAGGTGTGGTTGGAAGCTGCAGAAGTAGAGGCAGGGATGGACAAGGCAGACTGTCTTTCTAGAAAAGCTGGTAAGACCCTGTGTGGAAAGAGAGCCTTTGCAGGGATTAAGGAAGCTGAACTGTGGGAAACAAAGGAGTTCTTCAGGGCCCAAGGGGACTGACTGCAGCACACGTAGATGCACGCAAGCCTGTTCTGAACCAGCTGTTGTAGGCACTGACGTATGGGAAATCACAGCACTGTGGAGCTGAGCTGAGGATCGCTGGCTTAGGGTCTCGAGCAGATGCAGAACCCGGAGCTAACAGAGTGTGTCATGTCCCTGCCTGAATAAAGACTGAAAACATGAGACACTTCATGCTTCTGACTGACAGGTGGTTGCATGCTCAGGCCTTCAGTGTTGTGACAGCTCTGAAACAAGCAAAGCTTACCACTGCAGTATCTGCTAAATGCCAGCTAATTACCAGGTGTCATAATATCCTAATTAATGTAGAATAACCTAGTTGGTCTAAGAATAGATTCTGAGTCTGGCGTGACTTGTTCCCTATCAGTGAGCCAGAAGATGTCAAGGATAGACTGGGGCAGCAGTGGTAAGTGAGAGGGCTGGTGGCTTATAAAGGCATTTGGAGCTTGACCCAATATATTGGCAGTTGGTAGGCCCTGCCTTGAAGGGATTTGAAAGTAGATGTGTTGTGGTAAGCAGCTGCTTTGAAACACGCCAAAATGTTGTACTGGACACACTGAGAGCTTGTGTCCTGTTCCTGGAGGTGAGGAGCTAACTGTTCTGGGATATGAGATTGCTGGAATAAGAACTTCTTATGCCTGGTCCTGAGGAGACACTTTGTGGTTTGCTGGGTCCAGTTCTTATGTTCATATCTTGAAAGGGATGTGATAAATGCTGTTGCTCATAGGCATGTGTTTGCAGCAACAAAAAGAATCAGTTTCTTAAATTGTAATTGAGTCTTGTAGCCTCGTGTGATGAGCTGCCTTTTTATGTGGAGGCGTAATCTGATTGTATGTGCTACCTTATCTTACTGAGCAAGTGTGTAATTGGATCCTAGGGCTGGCAGCCAAATCCAGATGCAAGCTGGAAATAAAATGCATCTTAGCACCAAGACTCACCCGCAGGACCAGAGTGTCTGTGAGGGGCAGTAACTCTACTTGCTGTCTTTCAGTCAAGAGCTAGACCCTGTCTGGGCTGACATGTAGTTGCAAAGCTGAAACAAGAATTTCAGTGTGAAACTTTGCACCTGGTGCGTGGGGTAGTGAGGACACAACTGCTTGTGTTGGGTGAGTGTACATTCTGTTCTGCTGTGGGAAAATGCTGGACCCACATGCCCACCCTGGATTTTATGGAAACAAAAGCTGCTGTTTGTGTGTAGTGTGAGAGCATGCAAGTGTTCCTAGTAAGAGCTTTGTAAATAATGGTCTGCTGTGTGGCAGATGACATGTGGGATCTGTTAGATGGAGGTTGGTCAGTCAGCGTCAGGGGTAGACAGGGGTCCCTGGACTTTCTGGCTTCTCTTGCTGTCCTGGAGACTTCCCCTCCTTTCAAAAGTAGTCTAAATTTTACTGGAACCATTGGGGAGCAGTAAGACACTCTGGGAACAGTTGTGTTGCTTTGTTGTGAATGTGGTGGACTTTCCCTCTTAGCGTTTTTGATAATAAGAAACTGGTTTTGCTTTCCTTATTCAGACCTTATTTTGAAGGACTGTCACACTCCAGCTCTCAGACAGAAATTGGTAGCATCCACAGCATCAGGAGCCAGAGAGAGCCATCAAGTCCTGTAAGTCATGTTTCAAGAAGGTTATCTATCTGCAGGTAGTACAGCAGACCTGTACTGTCTCTATTTGCACGTGTAAATTAAAGCATCCTCTCTGACCTCCTCAAAAAACCTGCATGTGCAGATTAAGAATTTTCTGCTAAGAAAACATGTTTGTAGTTTTGGGGGTTTTTTGGGTTTTTGTTTTGTTTGGGGTTTTTTTGTTGGCAGTGTGTTTGGGGGGGTTGTTTTTTTAAAAGCAAATATTGTATTAACTCAAGGAGATATCTTCAGGTTTTGTATTGAATACTTGCTAATGGTATGAATAGCTCCAGATTTCCATGTACTTGCAATGACTGATAGGATGGGAGATGTTGCCTGGGAGTTTTGGCACTGTTTGGAGGAAGCTTTACCTCCTTTACTATTCCTTGTTGGGATACTTTTCATGGTGGCTGGGAGTGAACGCTGAGGGGCAGCTCACCCCCTTTTCCATCCCCTCGTGGATGGGCATATTAGGTGCATAGAATATTAGTCCTATTCCAGGGCACTTCCTTGCCTCTTCTGTGTATTATGCATCAGCTACTGTTCTGCCACATCCGACACTAATGCATTTGGTCCTGGTGTGACCAGAAAGCACTCCTGGTCATCCTGCAGAGCTGTACAGTTTTTAGACAGAGAAGTGTGTCTCTTGAACAGCCTGATCCAGAGAGTGTGGCTGAAAACGGTGCCACACCTCCTAATGATTTTTCTTCTCTCAAGCAGGTAGAAGTGCCTGAAAAGACAAAGAGTCTTGGAACCAAACATGCAGGCGACAGTATTTCTGACACTGTCTCTTATGTAAGTTGGAAACGCACTTGTTAACATTCCTTGTGGCAGTTTGGGTGTCAGCTGTGAACTGCATTCTGTGGCGTGTGTCTGTCCATCCATACAGTTGCACGTGCAGCACAACTTATGTAGGTATCATTAGCTGCAGTGAAGATGATGCTGAGCTCTCCTCCTGACCTTAGTTGTTGGAGGTTCTTGTCTTTCAGCCTTTTGAAACTGAAATGCTTTACGTGTGCTTTGTTTAAACAACCTTTCTTCTGGTTTGAGGAAGACTGGCCCAATGTATGCTACTGAGCATGTATATTGTCCTGAGAAGTATTCTCAGGGCTGTTCCATTTTATCAGACAGAAGTATTACTTCAAGCTGAATTGACAGAAATCAAGCTGGTCCTGGGGTAAAAATCTCAAAGCTCAAGTTGCTCTACTGGGGACATGCAGTATATAACATTTCTCCCATGTCTTCCTCTCTGCACTGGTTCATTTGGGTAAGCTGAATTAACCTGCATTGCATGAGGAGGCATGTCCCAGGCTTTGAGCTGGGAGACTGCCTATTCCAAATAGCGTATCTGAGCACCTTTCCTGGCTCCAGCTCCCTTGTAAGGCAGAGCTGGGGACTGGTAGCCCCTGATAGCCAGTATTGGCTTTTCCCTTTTGGCAGTGAGTAATGTGTCTGGAAGAGCCGGGCTGAATGTGCCCCAGCCAGAGCTAAGCTGGGGTGCCTTCTGCCAGCCCTTGTGGTAGTGAGACAGAGGGGAGGGTTTGTTCCTGATGACTCGGATCTCTGTGTTTTTGCAGGAGTCTAACCAGCAAGCTGAGGTCCAGGAAGCTGAACTTCCCACACCAGATGTGTTTGTTGAGAAGCTCCCACCCAGCGGGAAGATCACCAAGACCGAGTCCCTCATTATCCCATCCACCAGGTAGACTGGTGACACAGTGCTGTGCTGGCCGCAGGGCTGCTCAGGAAGTCATGGACAGCCTGCTAGCATTTGTTCAGGATGGCCTGAAGCCACTGACTGCAAGGAGCTGCTCCTTGTGTTCAGACACTTAAGTGATGGGTCTTGAGCACTTGATAAATGAACGCCCAGAACCCTGAAGAGCAGCATTGCTCTGAAGTTGCTCCTGTCTCCTGTGTTGTACCCACTCCATGTCCAAGAAAGTTTTTACAAAACTCTGTAGCTGCTTGCTCAAAGATACTGTTGCTAAGTCAACACCTGTTGCAGATTTTGGCCTTAAAGGTGGTTGTCAAGTCTAACTTCGATCCTGTTGAACCTTTCCAAATAGGGTAGTGAATATGGGCTTCAGCAACCCCACCATGTAGTTTCTTTGGCCATTTGCAAGCAAGATGCTCTTTTGAAGAGGTATTTCTGTGCCGCTTTTGGGTGCGTGACTGCAGTTTGCATGGCTGCGTCCTGTTACTCTGATGTAGCAATAGAAGAGTGGTGGTGTGGGTCTTACCATGGGCTGTGGAAGTCTGCCGGGGACTCCTGGGAACGTGCTCTGTAGCTGAACCGTGTGCTCTGCAC
The DNA here is from genome assembly GCF_047716275.1 of Strix uralensis. NCBI lineage: Eukaryota > Metazoa > Chordata > Aves > Strigiformes > Strigidae > Strix > Strix uralensis. Next base: position 28,093,283 of record NC_133979.1, on the reverse strand, counting down.
TGTCAGAAGCAGAATTAGCAGGTCTCGAGCTAGCTCAGATCTATGGGCACAATTCCCCAGTGCCTCCACTCACATTGTTGAGGTTGCCAGTCTGGGTGATCTGGGATTTGGGGGATATGTCTCACTCAGATACAAGCCAGCTCTGGAATACAAGCACATCTCTCTAGCAGGTCTGAAGGGAAGCAGACGGGACGTCGGGGAAGGAGCACGTCTCTGAAGGAGAGACAGCCAGTGAGGCCACAGAACGAGAGAGCAAACAGTCTGGACAATGAACGCTCTCCAGACACCCGACACCACTTACAGGTGTGAAAAAGATTGCTGTCTCTCTAGCACTCATAGTTTTTCCTCTTCTCTGACTGTCTCCTGTGGTCTCTTTCCTTCTGGTCTAAGTGCCATCCCTGCTGGAAAGGAACTGGGCCCTGCGGCTTCAGGAAGGAGGGAATTTATGTCTTGGCTGATACTGTAACTTCCATCCAGTTTCCTGGGTTTTGTCAGCTTGTTGCTTTGTCAGCCCCCCATAAACTGAAAACACGGGAACAGATTGTTATGATGAGAAATGAATAGGGATGTGTTGAGGAATTACCCCTTTGAAGTAAGGGAAATTGCTAGGGATTGCAAAAGGGGATTGACTTGTGCAGAGCATATGTGCCATGCTTTTGTTAGCTGTGGGACTCACTTAATTCCTTCCTTGAAGGAGATTGTTCCTGTCTTCTATGAATCTAAAATTCCTTGGGCTACTGTTGGTATAAATTGATGTAAGTAAAAGTGCATGGCAGAAGGAGTAACGGCCAACAAAACCAAAGGGGCAATAGAGGAGCCTGCAGAATGTTGGAGCCTGCAGCATGCTGCAGTGTTAAAGAAGCTGATCAGTGTCAGTCCCAGTGGCCAGTGCGGCTGCACGGCTTTGCTGCTGGGGTGACCGAGCACTGGCCAGCTGTGCACAGCCACCTCTCATGAATTGCAAGAGCTGGAGCAGGTGGCTTGATGATTAGAGCTGACATCTCCTACTGTTCTCTGTCTTTATTTCCAGATCCCCAGGAAAACAGTGTATGACCAACTAAATCACATCCTGGTTTCCGATGACCAGCTGCCAGAAAACATTATTCTTGTCAATACTTCTGACTGGCAAGGCCAGGTAAAGGCAGGAGACGTTACCTGAAGCACAGTTCTCCTTCACTGTTCCTCCTCAGGAATGGACAGGCCTTGAGCTCTACCACTAACCAAGTAGGTTCTGCTGCTTGGTTGGAAGAGCAGTGATGGTGCGTGGGGGCTGGCAGCATACTGAGTGTTCAGTGCCTACAGATTGGATTTCATTTGACCAGGAGATGCTGTGGATCTTGTAAAGCTTTGCTGCCTGAGTCTTTCCACAGGGGTTTTTTCTCTTCTACGAAATGCCATTCCTTCTGGTTAGCAGCACACTGGGAATGGCTAGACCTTTGCACTCAAGAGCCTACTTCTCAACTGTGGTAGACTGGGACAAAGGAAGCAGGGAGGACTGACGGTGGTTTAGGCTGAGATTTCTAAACATGGGTGGTGAACACAGGAGAAAATATTTCAGGTCAGCTCTGTTGCCTTGCACAGATGTTTGTGATTCCTGACTGCAGGTATGTCACCCCATCTTTTCTGAGTGATAGTTGTGCTAGGGAGAACTCTGAGCAGTGCTTATGCTGGCAACATGGGGTGGTTTGTTACAGGTTTGGAACAACTTTTGCTCCTTTTGGAACCTTAGTCTAAGAAAGCAATAAAATACATATGGAAGAGGACCGGTAAACATGTGCTGGGTGACTGTCGCCTATAGAACTTTTGCCAGGCTTGTGGAGTTACATTGTCTGGTTTGGCTTTCTGCTTCTGGAAGAACTAGGGTCTCGATGTCTGAGAGCAAAAAATACCAGCTGAGCTACTAGTTCCTGTTTCTCTATGCTTGGAAGATAGAGAAATGCCTTCTGGAGATGGACAGAAAGCATTGTAGGTCATCTTCCAGTAGTTGTAGCAGCTTGTACCTACAGTATCAGAGGACATGAAGATGGCATTGGCTGGGGTATATACATTAGAGGTGCAGAACTTGAAAGTGTGAGATAATTACTGAGTTTCATCAATATTATGTCCATGTATACCCAAGGTGTGTGTTAACTTGTTTCCCATTTGCTGCATGGAGGGGAAGCAGTCCCTCATGAGGAACATGTGTGTTGGTAGCACCCTTCCCTTTTTTTAGTGTTTGAGGATGGGCAGAACATTGCAGTTGTTTAAGTCCTTTTGAAATCAGAGAGAGATGCAAATGCAGTTCCAGAAGCAGGTGAGTAGACAGCATCTGCTGTCTACTAGGCAAATGGCCTTCTGCTGCTGCCCTGCTCTCTGCAGCCATAAAAACCTTCCTGTTCTAGAGTTGTCATTGCCATGTTTTGGATGTAATGTTGGTGTTTGTCAAGAAGGTGCAATGTTTCAATTTTTCTAGAGGAAGAGCTTTCCTTTGGCTGATGCACAAGGATGAGGTATTTGGGAAATAGCCGTATCACTTGCAAATTAGACAGGGGGGAGAGAGTGCCCATGCTTGGGTGTGAGAATACCTAGGAAGCTGGGGAGTCAGATTTTCTTCTTGTGACAAACTGTACCAAAAAAAAGACTATAAAATGTTCTGTTCTCTCCTCAGTACCTATCAGATGTCTTGCAAAAGCATACCTTGCCAGTGGTCTGCACATGCTCCTCAGCTGATATTCAGGCAGCTTTCAGCACTATTGTCTCCAGGATACAGAGATAGTAAGTTCTCACCTTGCTTGTGTTGTTTGTTGAGTCTCAGCTCTAAAAGCCTCTCAGCTCCTGTGCCCCAGTGCCCAGGGAATTTTCCATCCAATAGCTGAGAAATACTTCTCCCTTCCAATACTTCTCCCCAATTTACTCTCCTGAAGTCAGAGTTCTGTGGTTCTTCAGCACCTGCCAGCCCTGCAAAGTTGCTGTTCTGCCATATATGTGGGGATACAAGTCTCCTTTCATCAACACTGGTGATTTTAAAAGATTGTGCTTTGGAGGTTGCCTCATAGGTCAGATCTAATAACCCATAAAGCATGCAAAGCTAATAGGTAGGTTTTTAAATAGTTCTTGCTTCTCCCCCAGCCAAGTAATTCCCAGATTAATTCCTCAGTGTATTCCCTAGATACCTGCTGTGGGTACCTGAATATGTTCTCTGGTACAGCAGTTAGTTGCAATAGGTACATCCTAACCTAGATAGTTGAGTCCAGCCCTTTAGATTATCAAAATGTGTGAAAGAAGGAGCAAGGAGACCAATTAAGTAAGTACTGAACAATATTGCATTTTATTAATAATGTTTTAATCTGCTGATAAATCACTGTGATATTGCCTTGTGTATTGAACAAGCTCTCTTCTGCTGTGGTTGTTATTAAACTTTTTTTTTACTTGTTCTGAAATAGCTGGTTGGAAGCACAATTATGAATATATTTCCTCTCTTTCTGTCTAGCTGTAACTGCAATTCCCAGCCTCCAAACCCAATTAAAATTGCAGTGGCTGGAGCCCAGAATTACCTCAGTGCTGTATTGAGGCTCTTTGTAGAGCAGCTGTCTCACAAAACCCCAGACTGGCTTGGCTACATGAGATTTTTGATCATCCCTCTAGGTAAATAAGGAACAATTTTTCTTCATGGAAAGACGAATGGGTTAAATGTGATGTGTTGCCTCAGGAGAAGCCCTCCTGGAAGCTTTGACTAGGTATATGGCTGTTAAATGAGGCAAGCGTCATGCTGTCATGGCATTGTGTAATGCTTGTGTTACTGCTCTTGCGTGAGTGAATTTCATCTGTATGTTCTTGATGCCGAAGTCTGCTTTGTAAACCTTTTGTTTGAAGCAAGGGGTCAAGTACTTCCTCCCCATACAGGGAGGCTCTTGCATATCTTTCTATCATAGTACAATGAATGCATAGAATAATATTCTAGAAGCCCTTTCCCTGGCTGAGATCTTAAATTCACTGGGCACCATGTTTTCCAGAGCAATAACTGTTCTGGCCTCCCTGAGGCTGACGCAGAAAATGTTATAGAGGAGAGGGGGTTGAAAATTTTTTAAAGGCTCTGAAACTGCTGAGAGTTTAAATTATTCAAATTACATGTATCTTTTGACCTTTCCTTTACGTGCTATTCTCCCTGGGTTTTTCCCTCAGTTTTCCAGCACCTTATCTCTGCCCTTCCAGCAGCTCAACAAGCTTGCCTGGCTGGAAAGTTACCCAGCTTGGATCGCTTGTGTTGGGTGAAGGAGAGTGGACTGGTAATAACGTTAGGGGTCTTGTTGTAGTCAGAAACGTGAGGAATGTTGTAGTGGTGAGGCCTGGGAAGCCAGGTGGTCACCGATGCTTGTGGGCAGGGGCGTCTGGGCAGCGTTGGTGTTGTAAGGTTGTGATGCCAGAAGCTGGTCTAGTCTGAGGCTTGGCTTGTGTGAACTGGGCACTTAGGTGAGGTAGGCAACAGAAGACTTGAAAAACACTTTTTCTCGGTATTTTCCAGTGTTCTAGATTTGGGACTAGCTGATGGCAGTTTCTGTAGGAGTTGGAAGCTGCTGCCTGGCACGGGGTTAGGCTGTCGATTCACTAGTGGGATTTGCAGAAGTCAAATGAAAAAGGCAGAGGAAGAGAGCTGGATCCTTCTGTAAGGAAGACATTTAGTTTCCAAAGTGGTTGGCAGGAAGAGGAGAGAGAGCCCTTTAGTGGGGTAAAAACAAAAAAATAATTTCTGCAAGGTTAAATGTGCTTTGAATGAGACTCTGTGTGACTGAGGACTTTGGTCCTCACATGCTGACTGTCTCCTGGCCTCAGAAGAAGAGTTTTCTGTCCTGCAGTCTTTAATGATCTGAAAATATTCTCTCTTTGAAAGTGAAACACAAGATTTAACTAGTGTGTTTTTGGATTGGTTTTTTAATCTTAAAACTTTCTTTGGTAATTAAAAAAAACCCCAAACTGCTTCAAAACTGTGAATGCTTTTTAAATGTACTTTAAATATAGAAACTGCTCTAACAGGGCCTTTCCTATAGAAGTCTGCAGTATTTCCTGATCTGATCAAGGGCTTATTTCTGGCCAGCTTTCTGGCAGTTCACTAAAGTGATTGAGGAGGAACCTGTCTTTTCTGACAATTGAAAAAGCACCGAATGGAGACCATGCCATAAATGTCTTAAAGGAAAGGATTTTCTGCTGTTAGAAGCACCTTCAAATTAGGAATGGTGGAGTTTTTTCTATGATGGTTCTACCTTCTTAGTCCACAGCTACTCACTGCAATGACAGAAAAGTCAACCCACAGTGGTTTTTTAACAATGAGAAATGCTTAGTGTCTGTAAGCATCCATACAGGGAGATTGGGTCCTGCTTCTGATTCTGTGACTGAAAGACTCCTTTGATGTCCAGACCAGTGTATGAACAACTTAACCCCCAACCTTTTTTTCTAATTTATTTGCCCCTTTTATTTTGGCTGTTTGGGATTTTTTAGCGTTTTATTTAGCTCCCACGGATAGAACTTCTTGGGAGACCTTGTGTTTAGTACTTGTTTTCAACTGCATCTGCCGTGTGCGATGGATTTTCACAGCATGTGGGAAAGCTTCTCCAGTGCATGGTGCAGAGGTGTTCCATGTGTACTGTTTAAAACTCCACTACAAAAGAAATGATGGGTCTGAAAGTAGCCATGATCAGGAGGGTCCAAGAAAGAACTTAGATCCCAGTCTCTGAGGATCTCTGAGGGGAGCTCAGAGAGACCTTCTGCTTTGAACCTTTACTGGAAGTCTGGAGATTAGCACTGGTTTGGAGGACTGAGAAAAGACAGTGGGTTTTTTCACCATGAGCTTTACTGGAGGATGGTGAGTATACTTAAGCAACTGGGGTCTTCTTGGAAGGAGTTGTCAGGTTACCAGTTACCAACTGATGACTCTGCTGTTACAGTCTCTAGAAGCGTGGCTTGATGTGAGAACTCAGTATGCAGGAAGGATAAAAATAAGCTGATAAGAAGGAACTCTGAGACTACTTCATGGCTGATTGTAAATGTACAGGAGTCATGCTGAGCATGACTGAAACGTGGTGGCTGGGAAGTGCAATCCTGGCACACCTTTTCTCCTGTGTTGAAAGACTGGAAGGGTAGTTGCCAGAGCAGGTTGTCTGGTTTGGGGACACGTGGCCTAAGGTGACAGTGGGAAATTTTTACCACCTCCCAAGGCAGAGTTTGCTACTTCAGTGCCTTCCCTTTCCTGCTCAGTATAAGTATGAAGACAGATCTCCATCCAGGGCTGCAAGCTGGAGGCAGGACACACAAACTTTCTGCAAGGAGGTCTTTCCATGCTCACAGAGGAGCCATAAGGCTTAGCTAGAGCAAGTAGGGACCTAATGCAAAAGCCAACATTCACTGGGGACTGTAATCCTTGGACTCTGCCTTCTGTCTTTAATTACAAAGTATTTATTGAACTTATAGCCCTTCTCCACCAATTAAACAAGCCTCCCTGGGTTGTTTTTCCTGGTTGGGGACAATTGCCTCTTCTCAGTATTGCAAAACAGCTGTGATGTGCAAATGGTGTTGAGAGGAAGGGATCTGACTCCTCTTGGCAGGGGTGACCTGGCTGTGGTGCGTGCGGTGCAGCCTGTAGGCAGGAAGGGCTTCTGGGAAAGCTGCTTGCAAAACTGAGAGACTGAGATGGAGAGCTGTAGGACCTCTGTGTCTTCCAAATCCTTTATTTCCTCAGCAGTTTCCCAGTCCTGTTTTCTTTGGCCTTTTAAAATTTCATTTGGTGGGGGGGAAGGGGGAGGTGTCACTGAAAGATTTCAGTGGTGTTGAAGCAGTCCCTCTGCTGGGAAGTCTATTTGCGTGCTCTTGTAGAGATAAGATGGACTAAATTACTTGGTTATAATTGAAGAAATTTATTTCTAGGGTGTCTAGTGTAGTTTTGATTTTGGAATTTAATTCCTTACTGATAAAAAACGCACTTGTGTTCAGTGCTGGGAAGAACAACTGTCATGTTTTGCTTTCTTTCTTAGGCTCTCATCCAGTGGCCAAGTATCTGGGGTCTGTAGATTATAGATACAACAACTTCTTCCAAGATCTAGCCTGGAGAGATCTGTTCAACAAACTTGAAGCACAGACCACTGGTAAGACCATGTGTCTGTGTCTGGCCTGTGTGGGATAAAAGGCTTGAATGAGTAATTTTAGCAAAGGTCAAGTAAATACAAGAGGAAGCAGACAAATGTTTTTGTTCCTCTTTTCTCCTCACTCCACCACATTCCCTTTTCAGATGCTGACCTTTGTATGTCCTCCACGTGGTGGTTTGCAAACAGTTGTTGGCTCCCAGAGGCCCAAGCTGCCTCTGAGTCACGCTGTTTTTACCTAGCTCTCAGCTTTGTTCTTTGATGTGAGGGTCTCACTACCAGGTTTAGTACATGGCTTTCTTTGACCCTTCAGAAACTGTCCAGCCTAAAAGATCTGGAAAACTGGAAACTCTGGGAAGATTAACTTCCATTAGTTGTGTGTGAGAATGACCTTGACATTTCTGAAGTCTGCTGGCAGGATCTTTCTCATTAAAAAAGCATTTTGTTCTTTACCCGTGTTGTAACATGTGAGAGCTGCACTAGGTCAGATCAACAAGTTCCCGTTCTGATCTGAGTGTGCTCTAAGCCAGGATAAAGCCTTACTGCATGTAAAAGTATTAAGTCGTTTAAAATATTAATGCTTACAGTTTTTCCATCCTTTCCTTCAAGAATGGAAAGAAACAGGAGAAAGGAGGATTTGCATCTGACATTGAGGGCTACATGAAGGCTTGAGACTTGACTGAGGAATGATGCTCTTATGGCAGCATATCCCATACAGAAATTTCACTAGAAGGAAAAAGCTTTGGAGTTTTTGGAGCGCCATGAGAGTGGGGAGGTTGCACTGTGGTTCTCCTGTTGGAATTGCAGAGTGCCTGAGGCTGCCAGGATGCTCCTGGAAGCCCTCTAGCTGTGAGAGGAGGAGAGACAGACCTCTTCACAGGTGATTGTTCAGAGCCTTTTTCAGCAGGTGGGAACTTGACTGGACAAGGCCCTGGGCAGCCTGTTCTGAAGGTGAAGTTACCCCTGCTTGGAGCAGGACTAGACATCTAATGTTCCACCCAACCTATGCTTTTCCTTGATTCTAAGCTTGAGGAGGAACATGTCTAGAACTGGTTTCTTTTAATTCCTTGCTGCACTTGAAAATGCAGACAAAGGTGTCAATACAGACTTGATTTTTTGTGTCTGTGTTAGGAATACTTCATTAGCTGTAGAAATCCAGCTCAAGAGCCATGTCTGTTCTTTAGTTGGTTGTATGCTGCAGTCCTTATTTATTTGTCTGCATGCTATGAGGAAAATGCAGTCCCTTTTTTTTGCATTCCAGGCCTTGTAGATTCTCCTTTTTTTATCTGTGTAGTGAAAACTGCACAGAAACCCCATGAAGGCATAAAAAAGATCTGGCAAAGAATTGTAGCTCTTCACAGCTCACTGTTCAAATACAAAGAGTCTTGATTAAAAAGCCCATTAAGGATTGGAAGTACCTGGTGAAGGTCACTTGTGTTCCCTTGATCTCATAGTTGAGGCTCTTTGCTTGAAACCAAAGAAATATGGAAATGTCTTCCTGTCAACTTGTATCAAACACAGTCCCACATATCTGAAGCATACTTGCACACGTGTGATCTTTGTGCTCTTCCTACCCTTGCCTGGCTCTCAGTTTTTTCAGTTGACTCAGCAAGGCCGTGAATTCATTAAGAAATCAGGTAACTCAAATGCTGGTATGAGCAGAGCAGCTCGCCAAGGCCCTGAGATTGATGGCTAGACACTTTCTTCAGCAGGTACCTACAGTCAAGGTGTGAAAAAGCCTAAAGCTGACTCTGGGCAGGTACATGTTTTCAAAGAAAAGCATTTTAACAAATAGGAAATGACCATAATACTTCAGTCAATAATGCTGTGTACAGATGTCTGTGCATCTAGTGTGCCTTCCTAATGTTTTCACCTTGGTGCTCTTGTAGGATGTTTGCTGTTGGTCAGACAGCTTTACAGTGCTCTGGGGAAGGCTGCAGAGCTTCCTTTGGAAGATGCAGTTCAAATGCAGCTGGCTGAGTACCATCAGCTACTTGGCTAAGCGACTGGAGGGCAGTCCTGGTGATGGTCTGAGAAGTCACTTAAATTATTTTCTCTCTTTGTTCTATTGCAGTTCCAGAAACGCCTGATGTTGTCTCCCGGATAACGCAGTATATAGCAGGGGCAAACTGTGCACACCAGTTGCCCATTGCTGAAGCAATGCTGACATACAAGCAGAAAAGGTATGTCACTGATGTAATACTGGATTTCCAGAGTGAGCATCAGGTTGAAAGCAAAGTGCTTTTCTCATCTTGAGCGCCAGCAGTCTTGAAATAATTCCAAATTGCAAACACCTTTGGGAGCCTTATGGTAGCCTGCACCCAGTGATGTGTCCCACAGTGAATCTACAGCAGTGTGGTTACTTTAAGGGCAGTTATTTCTTCGAAGATCTGAGAGGTTTGGGGAAGTGGGGACTAAGCAGGATGGGGGATGGACAGATTATATTTGCTTAAGTTCCAGAGATCCCTTACCACAGAAACCTTCGGTGTGTAGGACTGGACTGCAGCATTCCCCCCCCTCAGAGTATCTTCCATGAGACCTGGCCTTTTTACATCAGTGTTGAGGGAACTGAAACCCTTTCTTTTTGGAGTGTAAATAGCAGAGCTTTTTGCAAGAGAGACAAAATCCTTGTTGATTGACAGTTGCAGGCTACCAGGACTCCTACTGGGCAGGGCTGACCTTCACCAGGTTTTATTTCAACTATTCTTAAGGGATAAGCAACCTGTAGGATGGAGGATTGGGGTCTGAAAATAAGATTCAGAAGTATGTACAGCCTCATGTGGCCATGGTCCAGGAAGAAGAGTAACTGTCACTGAAGGGTAGAGATGCATTTGTTTCTGAGGCACAGAGAAGAATAATAGACTCCAAATTCACATCCTGAGAGCAGGACAAACATTCACCTCGTTATTTTTCTTGATTAGGGACTAGCAATCTTCTATGGGGCATGGATAAGGTTAATTGTTAATTACTACCTTTCCTGTGTTATAAATCTGATTTTTGGTTCACTAGCATCTGTCATTGGTGCCTTCTTTGCATAAAAACTGGGAGGGATTAAAGGTGTGGGTAGAATCACTTTTTTCCCGTTCTTGGAAACGCTCATTGTGTCTTGCTTTTCATTCCTGTGTCTGCTTGACATTACTTTGCAGAAATGATTCAGTAAAATTTAGCCCATTCTTCATGCTCTCCCAGGGAAATATTTCCGGACTAGTTCATTAAAAAGAGTGCGCTCTCTTCATGTATTAGTGAACTTCCGTAATGTTAACCTGATAAAGGTGAAGTTTGGAGAGCCACAGGGTACTCAAAGCTCTTGGCTTCAGTCTTTTATTTTGTTTTTGGTGTGAAGACTTACCTTAGTTACCAACACTGAGTTCAGACACACCTAGTGCAGTGTAAACCCCTTCTGATGGCTACCTTGTTCTTTCTCTGCACCCTTCAGTTGCTGGGTTGTGCACTAGTCTCCACTGCCTTCTCCATTCTGTTACAGGTTCAATTTTTGTCGTTTACACACATTGAATCATTTTGAGTTTCTAATGTGCACAGAAAGGTCCATTTGGTTCTTTGTTGAAAAACATCTGAAATGTACTTCAGCAACACACGCATGTAGCCCTCCCAGCAGTGTGCATCACGACTTTACTAAGCTGGTCTGATCCAGTTGGATTTTAGACCCTTTGGACTTAGTGGTGCCATGCCTGAAGCTGTTGATAGGTTTAAATCAGGCTCAAACCCTGCAGAAGGTTACTTGCAAGAGAGATTGCTGAGACTTTATCAGACTCGTGGCACAGCCTGCAATCTCTTAGTATCTCTGTTGTTTCCGCTTTAAAATAACTTCTAGCTACAGCCAAGTACCCCCTGAGCAAACTGGAGAGTTAGAGGAACAAGCTCTCCCATGGAGTGATGGGCAGTTATCTCGCTGTGTGGTTTTCTTTAGAAATGCAGCTCTGTGTCATTGGTAACAACTTAGAGTATTGTGAAAAACAACACAGAAATCGTGTTTCCATTAGAGCTATCTAAATGAATGCATCACTTTGTTGTAAGTATAATAACATATTTATCTTTTTCTTTGGTTGCTTTCTGAAAAGGAAAAAGAGCTTTCATTTTGATTTTACCATAAGGTATCAGTTCCTTTTAGGTTTCCTCTCCCATCTCCTCTCTCTTTTCCCCCATGAACTGGTCTTTTGTGCCTTGTTTAACAGTTCCTGCAGGTCTGGGATGCACAGTTTGTGTTTTAGGTTAAATTCTGCTTGCTGCTTTGAAACTATGGCATATGCTGGCAGAATGTGTTGTTGGAAATGACTGCTCTGCCTTTGGACCACGCATACGGGTTCCTAGGATGTAGACTGAATGGGAATGAAGGGGTTTTTGAGAGAGTAGCTTTGAGCAGTAAAACACAGAAGGCAGGGTTTTTTCTTCCCTTCTTCCTAGCTATCAGAGGATATAGTGTAGCTCCAAAAGGATCAGGACTGAGTAAAGGCTTTTCAGTTCCCATCTGTTGAAACTGGAGTGCTGTAGGTGGCACTCGGTGGCTCAGGGTGAGGTTCAGCTGTGCAGTGTCCAAGTGCAGACCAGCAAATCTCCCTGTAATCAGAAAATTGAGGATTAGTCTCTTAGTGGCAGGCTGTCTCAAACGTACGGGACTTCTCTGAGCTTAAGAAAGAGGAGACAGATATATGCTATCAGTGGAGTTGTGCTCTCTGAGCTGCCTCCAAGACACCCTTGTTCTGCAGGGTCCCCTGCTTCGAATTGTATGATTATTGGACATTGTTTATTTTGTCCTCAGTTCACAAAGTTACCGCAATTCCCTCTCCCTCGAGACCAGAGGTGAATGGCTTCTCCAGGGCCAGCTTTCAAGGCAGTGGTCTGTGTAGAAACAGCAGCACTACCTACAAATTCATTGCAAGACAAATCTCCCAGTATCCTGGCATTTGCTCTGTTAAGCCCTAGTGGTCCAAGGAAAGCCAAGCCAGTCTTTAGGATGTAGCTGTATGTGATGAGCTGCTTTATAACTTTATTGCCAGCTATCCCTATTTTGACTTACCTCCGCTCTCCTTCATGTCCCCTTGTTCTGTTTGTCATGGCGAAAGGTTGGCGCATGTACTGCCTGTGATGGACTGCAATGATGCGAAAGCTTTATCCCATTCTTTTGGAGCATCTGCTGACCTTACCTGAAATCAAGGGGGCTGGCAATGAGGAAGGGGTTCAAGAAGGAAATTAATTGCCATTTCACTGGGTGACTGACTTTGTGAGCACGGGGAAAATTACTGGTTACTGAATTGGCAAGAAACACTGCAGTCCAGGCAACATCTAGGGAGCTGAGACCATGGTAGCAGAGGTGGGCGTCTTACTAGGAGGGGTGTATCATCAACGTTGATATGTCTCTGCATTGCTTTCTTGAATGAAGCCCTGTAGTATTTGAGATCTGAGACTCGACAGACACTCATTACCAGTGTAGCTGGATTGCTGGTCAGTTCTGTGAACCTAGGCTGGTGTCACCCGCTGTAGTTCAGTGTCCAGCACAGCTCGTGCCATGTGGCTTCTGGATAGCCCTTGCATGAATCTGGGGAGCAGCTTGGCTGTTGGAAATAAAAGCATTACTCGTTTGTCAGGGCAAGGGCTGAGTCATTTCCTACGTAGCTACACATTTACCGAAAGCTCTTCACTCTCATGTGTTGTAGAGCACTTCCCTGAGTCTTGGTCCCTGGACCACAAGTGTTGGAGGGTTCCTGGGCAATAGGAGGCAGTGGTAGCACTGTTTTCTGCCTGCTGCCTGTCTCTGAGGCTCTGCAGGGCAGTGGCTAGGCAGAGTCCAGGTCATTTCTCTGAGTGCTGCTTCTAAAACACACCCTGCAGCAGTTGCTGAACATGAAGGCAGCTGGTGAAGATGGACCCAGTCCCTTCTCTGGCTCAGCAGTGCCCGTGTCATCTGGCTGGTTGCTGCATGAACGTCCTTGGGCAGCTGGTGGAAACACAACAGGAGTTTGCTTGTGCCCCTCGCCTGGCAGAGCAGTGCAGCGGAGGCGAGTCAAGGCTCAAGAAATGCTGGATGTTCTGTTGAGTATGTCCAGTCTGCTGTAGGAACATGAAGGGTGCTGGACGGGAGTTTCATGAGGAAGCAGAGAGGCGACTTGTCTGATGTGTCGTGGGGACATAGAGTTGCTTTGTCCTTTTGTTTGGTTTGACCACTGGAGACTTGGTGGAACAGGGTCAGTGTTAGCCAGCAGACAGTCACAGTTGCCCAGTGGAAAGGACAGGTGCTTCATACCAGAGATGAACCTTGGAGAGTTGTTGGCAGTGCCTGGCCTCAAATTAGAGGCCTGCTAGTCCCTCAGTGATAAAAGTCCCCTCTTTCCTGTTGCTCCCCTGCTTGGCTTCATTTGAATCTGGTTTGGGTTGGTTAAATTTTAAATGAAATCTTACTAAAAAGCTAATAACTGGCATAACTGCTCGAAGTGATTATTCAGTCTCTCTTACTGTAATATCTGGGTGCTTTGCAGCTTAGTTTATGCTTTGCCCCAGCAGTGAGAGAGATTATTCCTTCACTTTGTCAGGTGGGTGACTCCTGATGGTGTGGCAGCTTCTCCTTTCTAAGAGTCCTAAAACATACAAATCCAGCTATATGTCTTTGTTCAATCTGAATTAATTTATTGGGGTTGAGAAAGAGCCTGCAAGTTCATTTCTGGACAATTTACCTTTGAAGGACTGATTCCAGGTGGATGGATTTTGCCCAAGCAAAAAGAGTAATTAGACAACTCCCCATCCCAGATAAAAGATTTTTTTTTCCTAGACTCTCTGCATAGGTCTGTTTTTTGTTTTCCCTTAGAACTTGGTTCTTTTTTTCCCCAGAATTACAGAGGTGAAGTATCAATAACACTGTTAAAAATCACAAAACAGGGTCAGGTCTGGCTTTAAATTATAGCTGAGATACCAGGGCCTTCAGAGGCGCTATGGATAAAACCAGTACATTGGACATCGCTATGGGGGTAAAACCTCTGCAGCCTGGAAATCTGTGCAGCCTGGTTAATAAGGGGGAGCTGCCTTTCCAGGGAGAGGGTATTTTAGTTGCAGGGCTGTGGTAGAAGGAATAGAAGAGACCGTTACCAAGGTGAAGGGATTCTTGATTAATATTTTGGGATCCCAAAGGACAACAATCAAGAAAGACCATGAAAGAGGAAGTGGAGAACAAGCATGGTCATCCCATCTTTCCTTTTATCCACATGAAGAGCAGCTGTTTTGATAAACCGCATTTTCAGAGGCACATGTGCAAGATCAGAGTTCCCAACGGACATGTGACAGGACTAGACTAGCCAAGCTGAAATCCAGCTGGATTGCTTCAGGAACAGTTTGTGCATCATTGTGAGCTGTGATAAATGGTGACTGAAGCAAATGATTTATTTCAGAATTGCCCCTGAGCTCTCCTCAGTGGGAGTCTGAGCTCCCAGAGGCAACAAGAATGAATTTTCTGCTGGAATTGGGCATGGCTTGTTCCTTGAGAGCTCGGAGCAAAGCCGTCCAGTAGCTGAGAGATGACTAGGCGACTATTGTGCTTCCCTCACTTGGTCAGCGGGACTTGCTTCTGCCTGCTTCTCAGCCCATGGAGCTAAAGGGATGAGAAGAAAGCTGAATGTCTGTTCTGTGCTTCACCCAACAGTTCTGTGGGTTTCTTGTTTCCCTTTGCAAAACTGGAGCTGGAAATGTCATGTTCATAGGAGATTTATTTGCTGGGGGACCTGCATCCATGTTTGGAAAGGTGTGACCTTTCTGGCTTCCAACACAGAGAATCAGGGACTTGGACATTTTGTCACGTGCTTTGGAGGAAGAATGAAGGTGCAGTGCCTGAGGTTGTTAGGTGGGAAGGGAGCAAAACACCTGGCTTTGCCTTAGAGATGAGTAAGCAGACCTGAGCCAAAGTGAGAGGCTATTTGCAAATGCGTGCTCTGCTTTGGACCAAGAGGGAGCTCTGAGTGAGTCGTGTTTGCTGCTGGAAACGGCACAGAAATACCTGCTTTCCTGAATTATTTGTGCTGCACCCCACAGTATTCTGGATGAAGGCAATGCTGGATGGTTTTTCTCTGAACATTCCAGTGCTCCAAGCACTGAGGGGGAAAAAAAAAAAAAGAGAAACATGAGAAATCTTAGTGTTTGTCTGCTTCTTACCTGTTTCTTGTGCTTGGCCACTGAGAAACATTGTGTGTCTCACCCATGCAGTCACTTTCACCACTGAACTGTAATTCCCCTGAACACGTGGATGTGCTCCTGCAGTCCTCTCCTCCCTCCCCCTGTGGGGGGGCCTCACATCTGTTGCCCTTGACAGGAGCAGTGGCTCTGCAGGCACTCCCAGCCTGCCTTCCTCCTCACTCTGGTCTTCCCCCTCTTGTCTTTGTTGAGTCTCTCCCTAATTCCTGCTAGATGTGACTGTGGCCTTCGTTGCTGGCCCTTCTCTACCCTCTGGCTTCTGAATCCTGGGCAGGGCCAGACCAGGAGGAGCTGATGCCTTCCTGCTTTCAAAATGTGTGTAGTGTTGTCTTCAGCTGTTTCTGGGACGTGGTGTGCGTTTTGTTCGGTTTGGTTTAGCTGTTTGCTGTTCTCGAGTTGGTGTCCTGATCTACCCAGCGTGCTCTGGTGCCCGACCTCTCTAGGGTGCCTGTCTAAGGGACTGCAAGCTCCCAGGGGCAGGGAACATGTCTCTGTGTGCGCGTGTGTGTGTGTACGTACTTGCTAGTGCTATACAAATAACCACGTGTCACGGCTTGTAACCCCGTGGCAGGCTAACTGCTTTAGCGATGCTGGGATATGCAAGGTATGGCACATGACTCCAAAGGTGGGACGCGTGAAGGCCATGCGTGCAGAGCGCTTCAGGTACTAGTAAGTAACACACAGTTCTCCGTGTTGTTGTGGCACAGATCCATTTCCTTGCAGTAGGAGGTCGCGTGTCTGTAATGACTGCCATGCCATTAAAGCATGTTTCTCTGTCAAGCGTGAGGGAGGGAGGAAGAGACCTTTCCCCTGAGAGATGTGCCGTAAGCTGCGTGCTCTTCCCCACCCATGCGGATTCTTAGCGTGCTGGCAAAGGGCCTTGAGAGGAGACATTGGACTGGCGCTTGCATACTGTCCGTCCCTGCTGCATGCTTGAATGCAACATATAAAGTGAGTATTGTGCCCAGTGTGGAAGCAAGCTGTTAACAACTCTTTTCTCTTTGCCTTTAGCCCTGACGAAGAATCTTCGCAGAAGTTCATTCCCTTTGTCGGGGTGAGTGTTATCTTAGTTACGCTGTCTCAAGCCAGCTAGAATATGTCCACAAGTGTTAACCCAAACTTACCTGGTTTCTGGGGTAGAGCAGGAGCACTGGGTGCTCTAAGGTAGAGTGTCAGCATGAGCATCCGATGGTTCGATGCAACTGCCTGCTATGTAAGCAAACCTCTAAGATCCCTCAGCAAACTACAGGGCCTTTTACTCTGCAGGCAGCTGGCTCTGCACAGCACTGTGCTGCATGCCTGCCAGCACTGAACCAGGCACTATAGCCTTGCTATTGCCTTGTTTGCTCAATACAGAGAGGAAGGTGTGACACTGAAGTGCTCTGATCCACAGCCTGTCTTTGCTGCTAACCAAAGCACTTAGCTGGTAGAGAATTGCTGCTGGGTGATGTGCAGAGGAAGGTGGTGTGTTTCTGGGAACCTGATCTCAGGGTTGCTGTGCCCAGTATTTCCCTGGGTGATTTGGCCAAATTTGATCTTCCAGTGTCTGTCCTCTGTGTGCTTGTCGTGAATGGTATCCAGTTCCCTTAATATCCCATCCACTCCTGGGAAGTGGAGAGTACATCCCACCAGGGAGATCGTTTAGACCACTGTTAAATTTGAGTCTGGGGCAGTAGCTATTTAATGCATTTTGTTATGCAAATATGTATTTGGGATAGTAGTCCCTGGCTTTTCCTCCTGTCCTTAATCTTTAAATGCTCCCAGCTCAGGTGGCCAAGTGCCGAGTATCTGGGCAGGGCTGTGTTTGTGCTTCTGTTATTTTGTGCACTGTGTACTTCACCTTTTTCAGCTTCCTTCCCCTTATTTGATCATGCTCTTCATTAAGTTTTAGGTATAAAGTAATTGACCTGGGGCCAAAAGGACATCCTCTGACTGGTCTTCAGCTACTGGATGTCCTCTTTACAATTGTCCTGCTCTCTTGCAACTTCTCTTTCTTGCATGCTGGCTCTCTTGTTCTGCCTTCTCTGTGTTAAACTGACTTGGGTGTGTTTCCATGTGGAGTTTGTATCCCTGTCAGTGCATCAGAGCTAATCTGAAATCCCAAGGCATTTAAAGAGTTTAGTCTCTCTTGCCCTCAGGCTGACCCTGCTTTCACTCTGGTGTCTCTTTGGAGTGAGGGTCTCTCTGCAGTGTTCCTGAGACGACAATCTACTTTGACTCATCTAACAAATCTACTGACTCGTCTCCATATAGCTGCTAGGCTCTGCAAAGCTTTTCTTTGGGGCTGATTTCGTTCAGAGCTATGTGCAAGTAAATGAGGCTCAGAGTGTTTGAGTTGCTCTAAAATGATTGTTGTCCTGACATTTGCAATGCATTTCCAGTCTGGATTTGATTGTCTGAAAGTGGGAAGAGTGAACAGCTCTGTTGTGTACATAACACTGCCAGCTTGCCTAAAAGCACAGAATGACTTCCTATGTGGTGGTGAGGGGCAAATCAGTGCTGCCTGTTCTTGCTTCTGAAGTGTTCCTGACACAGTAATTCCCCATGAGACACATCTGAAGAGACTCTGAAAGGCCAGTTGCGTGTGTCTCTCAAAGTCTGGGGCTGAACGTGAACACTGAAGCTCTTCCCCTTGGCTGCAGCCTACTTGGAGCTGTTGGCCAAGGAAGAGAGGAAGCCAGTGACATTTGGGTTTGTGACTCGTGACATTGGCTGGCCTCTGTTGGCTTTTAGGGTGAAAAAACTGGTGTGCTGCAGCTGGGTTATGCAGTCTTTGACCCACAAGCGAGCAGGGCAGTGCTGTGCCGCTCAGCCAGGCTCCAAAGTGATGGGAGCCAAGGGGCCACTTGAGTGCAAAAGCCGGGGTTGAGTGGTGAGGCTGCATGGTGGTTCGCCCGCCTTGTGCCAACAGCCAATTGCCAGGAGAGTTAATAGGATGCGCCTCCTTCCTGAAAGGAAAGGAGGCTGGCTGCTGCAGTGTTCCTGGATGGAGGCATTGTTGGGACTGCAGCAGTCTCAAGCGCCTCCCTGAGTGGAGGGAAGGGAAAGTGCTTAACCCTCTCTTCCTCCCATGTGTCTGCACTCGAGCATCTTCAGTCAGCCAGCAAGGTGAAAAAGGCCCAAAGAGATTTCCTGTCTGGCTTGCAGATCAAGGTGGCTGTAGGCAGTTTTCTGTGTTGCTTGTTCTTTCCTTAAGTCTTCTGCCTCGCCTCCTCTTGCTCACAGCTAGTTACAGTCTGTGAAACATCCCCTTGGCGTTTAACACATACAGCACAAGTGGCTGCTGGACTCCAGAGCCTGATTTGTTGCCCTTTGGATGGAGACTGAGCTGCAGCCGCCTCCTCCCAAGCCAGCGCTCCCTCAGGGAACCTCTGCACACAAAGGCTTTTCTGAGGCTGGAATTAACAGAGAATCCACCAGAGAGCCTGATAGCTCTCCAAGATCTAGTGTTAAGCATACACCCCCATACTCCGAACTGCGCAAAGTTTTTTGTTTCTAATGATTAGGTCCGTTTTCTTGATCCCATAGCACAGAAATGTGCTCCCTAGAGATGTGGTCTAGACATGGTCTCGTCTGAACTTAACGATCTTCTGTTTTCAAACTAAACAGACTGTGTGACATCATCTCTTGTTCTAAAGCAGGTTTTATTGACTTGAGATTCCTTTGCAGCTCTTTCCCATTTGTCAACATTTATATAGGGTAGACATTAGCCCTGGATACAAGTTTCTTAAGGACCTTAAGAAGGGTCTCTCCTCTGCAGTGTTGAGAATAATGATCTCTGTGAACCATAGCAGATTATCGCTACAGAAGGTCCCTGCTTTTATATCACCAAGGGTCATTTTATCTTTCTAGGCATAGTGTGTTCTTTGGAGCTTCTGTTTGCAGCATGCTCTGTTCTGCAGATTACTGACAGGGGCATTTATCATTAACATAAACGTACTAGCTGGTGGTTGGCCATATCAGAACACATTTGTATCCTTATTATAGTGTGGTTGGGATCATTCTGACCTGTCCATGTGGTGGTTTATCCATGTCTGTGCCCAGAGGCTTTGTTAGGAGCTTTATCTTCTGTGCCAAACACTTCCCTTGTTTGGAGACTAGAAAACTGATCGAAAACTGTACTTTGTTGCTTTTGTGGTTTCCTAACAAACCCCAATTACACTGCACCCTAGAAGTGGCTGCACTTGTGCAGAGGAAGCAGTATGTCTGTAATTAGCAGGTGTATCAAAGCAAGACTAAAGGGGTATTTATGTTCCTTTCTCCTCCCTGCCCTATTCCCACAGGTGTCACAGACGGGCACTGTAGTTGCCGTAGCCTGGGGCTGACGATGGGCTGTTCAGAGCTGTGCAGGTCTGTAGCAGCTCCATAGGGTCTGTGCTGTCTTCTGTGCAGGTCAGAGAAGGGTTGTGAGCTGGTACGGCTCGGCTGGACGCTGCTGGGACCTGCCTGGCTCTTGGAAGACTCCACTTTTTAGCATACTTTAATACTACTCTGACTGCAGGGGCAGTGCCAAAGGGGCTGTAGGGATGAGCTTAGTTTGGGGGTTCCCAAAGTTCAGGGGACTCCTGTTTCATAGAGCTCTTTTGTTTTGCCCCCTCTAGGTGGTGAAGGTTGGAATAGTGGAACAATCTTCTGCAACGTCAGGTAACAAGCATCTTGTGTGTGCTTTTTGTGTCATACAGGTGGTGGGAGCCTGGCTTCACAGGCTGAATGAACTTGTCCATTGCTGATGTCTTGGAGTTTTGTAAAATGGAATTGGATTTTAGTACCTCCCAGTTCCACTGCCTTGACTCCCAGCAGCTTCCTGCAGAAAGAGAGCTTTATCTTGCAAGAGGCCCTTTTTCTTGTTACTTTACAAGAAGCTACAGGCCAGCTGAAATTCCCACACCCTCATCCAGGGAAGCTCCACTCACATATGTGCAAACACCCATTTTTCCTATGTGTGTTCTCTGTGGGGTGGATTGTAATTTGAGGTTCCTGCTCCAAATTGGAGAGGCAGTTCATTGGAAGTTGATGCCTGTTTCCCTACACTGGGCTCAAATGTCTGATAAAATCAGTCTCAAACATATGCCTAACACTGGGAGCTCCAGGATAGGCAACCAGTTTGCCAATCTGACAACAAATTTAGACCCAGGTTTTTTAATGGGAGAGTGCAAAGCTGATTTAGATAATACTGCCTGCTTACACACATGGACATGGGGTAGTGCTGTTTTATCAGTGTGAACTTGTTTTCTCCTTTCATATTCACTACTAGTCAGGAATATATTTTTTCCTCATCTCCTGGTAGTTTCTTATATTTTTTCACTGTTAAACCCCAATTTCTGTGGCCTGGGTTACACGTGGGTTTGTGTGTGGAGGCAGCCCTTCTGTGGGTCACTTCTTGCTGCCACTGTCCTCCCACTATTCGAAAGGGCCGACATGAAGGGAATGGTGCCTTGGTTGTGGAGGGTGGAAGCAGAGGGAATGGGGAGATCCCTGTGCTCAGCCCAGAGGTACTGGATTCTCCACGAGTCTTGGAGTGGTGCTGCCCCGCAGTGGTTGCGTGGGGAGGTTCCCCAGCAGGATAATGGGCTGGGCTCTGACTGTGCAGGAGGCTCAAAATCATCTGGGAGCAAACCCTAGGAGAGCAGATGCCAGGTGGGGAGTGCAGAGGAGTGTGAACGTCTCTGCCTCTTCCCCAAACACAGAAAGTCCGGTAGTTTATGTGTGGAGGCAGAGTGAGCTGATGGGCTAGCTGATCTCTGGATTGAGTCTGAACAGAGTCTGCCTGTGCAGCAGGAGCGTGGGCAAAGAGACTGAGCTATCCCAGCGTGCATGTGCTGGGCTGTGAGACGAACCCAGACAAACAGTTTGACTTCTTTTCTGCAAGGTGACTCTGATGACGCAGCTCCCTCAAGCTCCAGTGTCCTTTCTTCTACCCCACCTTCTGTGTCTCCTGCTGTGAAAGAAGCCTCCCCCACACCACCTTCCTCACCGTCTGTCACAGGCAGCTTCTCGTCCTCAAGGTAAAGCATGTTTTGTCTCCTTTACAGCTCCCTCAGCTGTCTTATCTGACATATATGTGAGAGAGAAAAACTCTTCTAAAGGAAAACCCATAGCTCTGCTTTCTTCCCCCCTAGAAAACACTTAAGTTGTCAACTTTCCCCTTCACCTCTTTTGCTTCTGGAGTGACTGTGTCCTTGCTGGCCAACAAGGAGCTGGGGAGGTCAGAGGGGATCTTGCACCCGATGGGAAGGCTGCACTTCTCAAGAGCAGACACATTTCAACTAGAAGGGGCAGCCTTGTTTCTGATAGTCTGGCAGAAACCCTGATTCTGATGAGCCATTGTGGCAGCCTGTTTGGGAAGGTTTGTGTTCTCCATCTGCTGGTATTTTCCCTTTGAGACTGGATTCTCATGGGGAGATACGTAGCCAAAGAAAATACTGGCTGTAATACACATGGGTGCTAGCCCAATCCTTTATGATTTGTATGTTTTTTGGGACCAAGGTCAGAGTGACTCTGTGGAAGGAGCAGGCTTTTTCTCTGTGAGGATAGAGCTGACAGTTATAAGGTGTCATAGTGGAATTGCAGGTCCCGTTCCTTTGTACGCCTGAAAGCATATCAGAATAGAAAGGAGACAGCACCTGTAGGCAATGTAAAGCTCTGGCTTAGCTGCGGTTTTTAGGGGTGAAGGGAGGAAACCCCTAGAAAACTGCCAGTAAAAAATTACTCTGGCCAGGACTCTCATTTTGTTGCTGCACGAAACATTGGCGTAGCTGTCTAACGCTTTGTGTGCAGTTCTGGTACCCAGAAGCACATGGTGAAGTTAAAGGTTCGGAGGAGTTAAGATCAAGGAGGCAGAGCAGCAGCCTTGTGAGGGGAGACTAGAAGTCTTGGACTCTGTGGTTTGAGGGAGGAGGGAAAGACATAAGTTACTCAAGATTTGCAAAATCACAGTGGTGGTGGGTTTGTTTGAATATTAAACTGTTGTTCACAAACCTGTGGTACAAGACCTGGGGGCACACAGTGACACTGGCAAGAGGTCAAGTAAAAGGGAGAAAGGAAGGGACTTCAGCACACAGCAGGAAAGGCATATTGGGACCATGTCTGCCTCTGCTGCTTCTGTGGCAGCAGGATCAGCAGATCAGAGCAGGGTTAGACAAGGACATGGACAGCAGATATGTTAATGGGTACTAAAGGATGATTCAGGGGTGTCCCTTCTGATATCCCTAATCCTGTGTTTATCAGGCTGAGGAAGTGTCTGCAGTGAGAGACTGGGCTCATGTGCTCTCCCTAAGCAGCATCTCTTACTGTCCCTGTTAGAGACAGAATGGGGACCTTTCCTGCCCACCCCAGAGAGCCCTGAAAGGACCTTCAACCTCTGACTTCTTAAACGGGCTTGAGAGTTCCCTTTTAACAAGAGGAAATGGAAATGTGGAAGCCCCAGTGAAGCAGGTGCCCAGCAACTGGAAGGTGTTAGTGGCCATTAGCCTGTGCCAGGAAGCCCAGTTCCCCAAGTCCCTCCTGTCGGCACCCTGTGGTTGGGTGGCAGGGCAGTCCTGTCTGCCCCGGGCTGGTCCCAGCAGCAGCTGGCTGGCAGTGCAGAGAGCTGGGGGCTGTGCAGGCTCTGGAGAGCAGAGCTGACTTCTCACAGGTGGGCTTTCCAAAGGTGAAAGTTGTTTGGGAACCTGTATCCATGAGTGTAGGCTAGTCATGTTGTGAGCCATGGACGTGATATATCTAAAGTTGACACCCTGGCTCTAGGAATCCAGTACTTTTTGGTTTTATGCTGTGTGGTAGAATCATCAAGAAATGAGGAAGTTTAGGTTCAGCATTGTTCCATCTCCACTGATCTGTATGTGACAGCACAGGGGGTGGAGGGTGACCCAGACTGAAAGATTAAGCCACACATTTAACCGAGAATGGAACAGAAAATCCTTCCTGGGCATAGTGAACATTAGGATACTCTGTCTTTACAACTGAGATGAGAAATGTGATGCAAAGGAGCCTTAAAACCCAAAGCTGTATCTCCAAAACATCATCCTTAAAGAATCTCACTTCTGAAATTGCCCTGGGTTTGGTGATCAAAGATAACTCTGCTTTGCTGTCTGGCTTTCAGCTGAGTAAATGGCAAAGAGAAGGAAATGATTTGGTGAGAGGACTTAAACGATGGGCCATCCTTGTTTTACCTTGAGAGTTTCCTGTTAGGCAGTGTAGAGGGATGCCTAGTTCATGCAAGATCACAGATTTGCCTTTCTTAATTGCCGTTTCTCAAACAGGGGACAGAGTCATAGATAAACTGTTTGATTTTTGTCTAGTACTTGTGTGTTATTCAACACTCTGTCATTGTGTAGAAAGAAGTATAGGCTGTCAGCTGTAGGTCTGCTGAATGATAAACCCCTGCTCCACTTGAGGTTAGCTAGTGAGAAGCAGGGGTAGGCAAGGGGTGGAATTTCCCAGACTGCTCGTCTTCCCTTTTCTGGCTTAAGAAGGGCTGGCAGCGTGTTTGGTGACGCACCTCTGTTACCACACCACACAATGCGCCGGGAGTTTTCAACAGCAGATCATGTCCTGAAATCTGCCATTGTTTAGCAAATGTCACAGGACTGGCAGAGTGTTTTCCCAGCACTGGAATTCCCCAGCACGCAACGGGGCTGTGGGGCAGATCACCCCGTGTCAGCAGGGACCTGGGGAGAGCAGAGATCCTGTGTGACCTGGTGGAGCATCCGGACAGGAAGGGAAGCAGCTTCTGACAGAAAGAGCTCATGAACACAGGAGATGGAAGCAAGTCAGGGAGACTGGGAACTGAGTGCCTGATGTTCAGGGACCCAGCGGCTCTTTGTTCACCTCAGTTCAGAGGTGTACCTCGCCAGAGTCGTTCACTCAGCAGTGCTCAGGAGGCAGCAGCAAGGTGCTCATAGCCTCTCTTCCCCACTCAAAGACTGGAAGTAATCTGGGCCACCTCAGGCGTTGCTTTTACTGTCTGGGTTACTGAGCTCAGCATTGCATTAGGGAACTGCTTGTCTGCTCCCTTTCCTGCTGCTCGTCCCTGTGGCTGCGCAGCAGGTCAGCTTGTCTTGGCTCATTGCAGTTCTGTGCTGCCAAGCGGATGCCACCATGTAATGTGACCCGGGCTGCATCACTCAGTGATGACTTCTTGTGCTTTTGTGATTATCGCGTCTCACTACAAAACATTGCTGCCTGATTTCCCAAAGAGCCAGGCGCTTGACCTCTGACCTGGTCAGGAACGTCAGCCACTCTGAGAAGACACAGACGGGGGGGATCTCTGCTGAGTGCTGCACAGACATTACCTCCTTCTCTTGTTTTCCAGCCAAAGCCTTGGTGCCGAGTTGATGGGCCTGCAGGTGGATTACTGGATTGCAGCTCCACCCATGGATAGAAAGAGAGACCCAGAAAAGAAGGACCCCTCCACTACCAAAAACACACTGAAATGCACTTTCCGGTCCCTTCAGGTCAGCAGGTTACCTGCCAGCGGTGAGATTGCCACCACTCCAACGATGTCCATGACCGTCGTGACAAAAGAGAAGAACAAGAAAGGTAAGGTGGACACTCTTACTGTTGCCAAAGGCCAAGAATGCAATGCTGCTCTCCCTGTTTTGTCACTCCAGGGCTGCCTGACTTGTCAGTCCTGCATTACAGCACCTTAGTCATATTTTTAATCCCCAAAATCTTAGTGTGTCTGTAGATGAGAAGTGACTACATAAGGTGATAGAGTTGAAAGGGTGGTTCCTCTTTGTGCTGTAAAAAGGGGACATGTTCACCCTTACAGCTGAGCAGCTGAGATGGTATAGCTCAAAAGAACAAAGGTGGGGATGGAGCAAGGACATTTGTGGGTGGCTGTGCAGAAAGCCAGGAGGTACATTGCTCTGAACAGCTTCACAGCTTCCCCCTGTCCCTTGTGAGCCTGCTGGTGCTACTTTGGGGTGTTGGATTAGGTTAGAGGCAGCGTGTACCCAACCCTTCAGGCTGTACAGCTCCGTGCTCTGGTCTCTCCTCTGCCACATGACAGAGGTGCAGGCAGAGGCAGGATGTGTGTGCATCCCATCTTGTTGTAGCATATGGCAGCAGTCCCAGCAGAGATGTTTTGTTGCATTTGACGTGGTGGCCTCATGTTAAAATACCACTGTCACAGCCCAACAAACGCACCAGGCAGACCTGTCAAGCCATCACTAGGTGTGCTTGTACCTACAGGAGGTAGTGTCACTCAGAGCAGGGTTGCAGCAGTGCAAGCTCTTCTACAGGAGCTCTTATGTTCTTGTGCAGAGTGTGTTGTGGGACAAAAGGAAGTAGAAGAGAAATGCTCTCAGCACAAAGCCTGATAGTAACTTTTTTCTTTTTTAATCTGCTCTTAAACTCATGGCTTTATTTTTTCAAAACAAACAAATGGAAAAAGCATTTGAAATGTTGCCAGTAACTCTGTATTTGCTCCTGGCCTTGGTAATGTAAAATATATTAGACATGGAGAACAGCTCTGCAGCGAAGTGTTTTCAAGGAAGGAGCAAGGCAGTTCTTCACTTATATTCGACTGCCAGTAGCTGTCCTTCACGACATCTTCCTGCCTATGGGCCTGGGAGCCATTCCTGGTGGAAGCGGGGTTTTGGGGGCTCTGAGAGAAGGCTGACAGAGCCTCCTGGACCAGTGCCTGCAGGACATGGGTACATAACCCTGCAGCCAGGTCCCTACCAGGCCAACGTAGCTGTGGCACTGCTGGTACCAGAGCTCCCACCCCTTTTTAAGTGGCGTGCCTATGGGAGAAGCAATCTTGAGACACTCAAAACGTTCTTCACTGGGGCTGGCCCAGCCTGGAGCAGTGGTGTTCAACACCACCAGCTTTTGTGGAGCCAGTGTGTAGAACTTTGCTCATGCATTCAAGGAGTTCTCAGAGAACTGGACCCTTTTTCACTCTCCTAACGCCTTTCCTCTCCACCGACTGCCCGTAGTTTGTAGTCCCTCCTGCTCTCCCGGTGTGTGTGCAGCCCAGCCCGTGTTGGACGGGTGTTGGTGCAGTGAATCTGCCTGCAGATGGGCGGGCGGGAGCGCAGAGCTGCCCCGCAGCCGTCTGCAGTGTGTGGGACTCCCCCTAGGTGGTGCGGCCGCCCGGCACATCCCCTCGGCCCAGCGCAGGGCCCAGGCTGGGGACCGCTACAGATGCTGCTGTTTTCCCTGGTGGAGTTACCTTCAGGATACCCTCTGGGGCCTGGGCTATGAGCTGGGAACGCCTCACATAGAGACACAGAGGACTAAGATGTCCGTGTGCGTAGGTGATGGTGCTGAGCACTGACACAGTCAGACTCCTGCCAAGCAGGGATGATTTTAGGAGCTAAAATTAGAGTTAGAATTTTCAGACATGAATGTTTAAATGCAAAAACTCAAACAAGTCTTGGTGCAGCTCATGTGAGTGGCAGAGATTCACTGTGTGCTGGTTTGATTTTCTTCCAGTGATGTTTTTGCCCAAGAAAACAAAAGACAAGGAGATTGAGTCAAAGAGCCAGTGTATTGAAGGAATCAGCAGGTTGATTTGCACAGCGAAACATCAGCAGAACATGCTGCGTGGTAAGTGCAGCACTTGCGTCCCATGGGGCTCTGGGGCGAGGCTCAGCTGCCAGCTTGTCCTCCAGGCAAAGGGCTGACCTGCTGTCCTGCCCCATGCCCTGGAGCAGTGTAACGGCGGTGTTCCAGGGGAATGGGCTTGGATGTGTCCAGCACGGGGGAATGTGTTAATAGGTCTGGGAGGTGGAAAGATCTTCCCTTACCTAAGAACTCCTCTGAGTCAGTGCCCTGGATGAGGACAAGGGCTGGGCTGGGCTCCATTCCTCTCCCTGTCATTCTCTGTTTCTCTTGCACATCTGGTGCAAGTGGTAGAGAGTAGTGAAAGTGTGGCTGCTCCTCTAGGCAGGGTTCTGGCACAAAGGCACGCCACAGCAGGAGCTGTGTATGCGTCTTCCAGACAGACCTAAAGTGGCTGTCAGTGCAGCTGTGCATCCAGTTTCCAAAGTATCTCCATAGCCTATTCAGTTAATAATCCTCACCACTGTTAACAGCAGAGGGATCTGCTTAGGTCACCTCCTTAATCCTGGCCCAGTCCCTGTGAGACTGGTGAGTGTGAGGGGTGTTCACAGAACACGCGTCACCTCTTTAGGAGACACGGATCTCCTGGTTAAGAGTGCCAGTGAGGAGAGACTGATGTCCATCTCAAGAGTACATTTGCCCAAAAAAGAAAATGGAGTGTGTAGGAAATTCGAGAAATCAGATCAGGTGATGCTGAAATCAGCAGTCTGGGGAGCTCCAGTGTCAGTGAGCGATGCTGGAACAACAATCTGAGCTGTTCTCCCTAAACCTGGTCTGCTCTCGAGCCTTTCTCCCCTGTGTGTGCAGCTGTTTACAGTGGTGGGGTGGCTGGGCACAGCAGCGCGTACCCTGAGCGCAGAACATGGCCGGGCCTCCCTCTGCCGACTGCAGGGAGGTTTCTAACAAAGCTGTTTGACGTTGGCCAATTCCATTCGGTATTTTCTAACTCTCCTCTCTTTTTACCCTCCCCTGCAGTCCTGATCGACGGGGTGGAGTGGAACGATGTCAAGTTCTTTCAGCTGGCAGCACAGTGGTCCTCTCATGTCAAGCACTTTCCCATCTGCATATTCGGACACTCCAAATCTAACTTCTAGCCGTGCTCAGCAGAGGGACCTTCTGTCCGTCCCGGGGACTGCACACCAGGAGCCAGGAATTGCGTGCCAACTCTGACTCGCGTCGCTCTGCCCTCTCCTGCAGAATTAATTACAGATGTGCTTGGATTACTTTTGAATTACTTTTTTCTATTAACTCTTAAGTTTACTACAAGGGAAGGAAACCCCTTTAAACAAAGGCAAAAAAACCCCGTCTTAAATATAGATGCGCTGACAACATGAAGTCGTGGGGGAGTTGGCAGGAGCAGGCAACCTGCCCAAGAACACCTACCACTTACGAGCAGATAGCTGAATAACTGCACTGCTTATTAACCTGAGACCTCATTGGTGTGAGTGGGCTGGGGGAGCCGTGGATCAGCTCAAACGGATTTTGCGGAAGATCGTGCGCATTATGGTGCATTTGGCCCCCTCCCTCTGTATTTCTAGGAAAAAAAGATGGCCAGTCTTTCTTCCTGCTGCCAAAGGACAAGAGATCAGCAAGTCTGGAGGGAGTTCAACTGTCCGGTTTGAAAAACAAACCACTTGCATAGCTAGGGAGGTCTGGAGAGGAGATTCCCTTCGGAGCATGGAGTCTGCCACAGGGATGGGCAGGTGTTTGTGCAGAAGCGATGCCTGAGGAGGGTTGGGCAGAACAGGAATTAGGGAAACACTAGGTGTAAGGTAACTCCAGTGTCCCAGGTCTGTGACATTGACCAAACCGAGCCAGTCACAATGTCCCTGCAGCTGGCTGCGCTGCTGGGGGACGCCGCGTCAGTGGGGTCGCTGCTATTTACATACTCACACCGATTATTACCTGTCAATAAAACCTCGTCCAGCCTCTAAAGGGAAAGGATTTTTTTTAACAGCTGCAGATTTTTTTTTAATGCTTTCTAAAAAAAAATAATAATAAAATAAAAACAAAAAATAAGATAAAAAAAAAATTAAGTTGCCAAAAAAAACCCAGGAAGATGAGCCGTTGTCTGTGAAGAGATCCATCACTGTAGTGGCTGGACTGGGAGCCAGCCAGGCGCTCTGCATGTCCAGCTGCCTTTCCGTCCATCTGTCAAACCGCACATGTGAGGTAGCGTGGGCTGCTTTATCTGCTGCCTTTGTCCTGCCCTGACCGCACTGGGCTCCCCAGAGCCTGCTGCCGTCTCCCTCATGCACCTCCCCGGGCTGGGTGCAGACTGCCTGGTTTCAGGGCCACTGCAGGGGTGCCTTTTTGCCATGCCCTTGAACCTCTCCTCATAGGGACTGAGAGACTCTAACAAAAAATGAAGTGTGGGGGGGGTAGGCAGCCTCTCATGGGCTGCTCTGTAGATGGATGTTGTCCACACCTTCTGCTTTCTGAGTATTCCTCCCCCGCAGGGGTTTCTCTGTGGGTTGCATCCCTTTCCCAGCATGATGTGCTTTTTCCCTGGCACAGCACTGCCTGGGGGTTGGGGCTTTGCTCGGGGTTTCAGTCCCAAGGTGCAGTGGAAG
Source organism: Strix uralensis (assembly GCF_047716275.1). NCBI lineage: Eukaryota > Metazoa > Chordata > Aves > Strigiformes > Strigidae > Strix > Strix uralensis. The sequence goes on along the minus strand of NC_133979.1, from coordinate 28,063,843 downwards.
CTGTAGCTGGGATGCAAGAGGGGATGGAGCCAGCCAGGTTCTCTGTCCACCTCAGGCAGCAAGATGTCCTGTGAGATGGAGGAGTGAGGTTTTTGGGTGTCTCCCACTGTTGCCTTGGCTCTGGCTGCACTTGTGTTCACTTTGTACACCTTGCTGTGCCAGGGACACTTGGGGTGCCAGGCCAAGGGGATGCTCTTACAAGGAGACACCATGACAAGCCATGGGTCTGGGCGGCTCCAAGTACTGCAGATGTGGTCTTTTGCCCTCCAGGCTTCCCGAGTCATGTCTGGGAGGGACTGGGAGCAGGTGGCAGATGGGGTTTGGGGAGCAGTGTGCTTGCCGGGTGGAAGAACAGACATCTCCAGCATTTCAGGATAAGGGACAGAAGTTTTTGATGGGATCCTTTTGGGTCCCACCCTTGTGGGCAGGCCAGGCTCTGAGCATTTCCAGAAGGCACTTCCTGAGGGCAGTGATGCTTTAGGACCTTTTTTCTTTTTTTGTGTGGTGGGTTGTTTTTTTTTTTTGTCTGATCCCTTACCCTTGGGTTTTTAAAGGCTTGGGGAACCCACTTTGCCCTGCTTGGCAGGTCCTGCTCTGTGCAGGGACCACCCGGGGTTGTTCTGGGCCAGGGCAGTGGTGGGGTGCTCTGTTAGGCCTTCTCCTGCTGATGGGGAGCGAGGGGCTATTAGGCAAGAGCATGGTCCCTGCTGGATCTAGTGCCTGTCGCAGCTTGCAGCACGGGCTGCTTCACCGACTCCGATCTCATGAAACCCTTTCCCTGCACAAATGCAACCTACTTGGCCAGGGCCTGGGTATTCCCTTCAATCCACGCAGGGGAGGAGGACATGGTCCCACGCCCGGTGGCACGCTGCTGGGCAGGACATATTGTCTAGTTGCAATACTCTTGTTTCTTCCCGCAGTCCTGCGGGCAGGTCTGCCTGCCGTCTGCTAGCTCTTGGCTGTGGCAGAAGCTCGGCTGTAGTTCGAATGTCATTGTGTCCATCGGTTCATGCGTTTTCGGTTGACCTGAGCTGATGTTCTGGGACTGTATAGTGTTGCCTAGCAGCGGTAGCGTGGGAGATGCCGTATAAGCACATCACTTCTTTTTCTTTATTGAGGCTGTTGCATCAAAAAAAAAGCTTTTTGAAGGAAATTAGTCAGTGTGTGATTTCTTCCTCGAGTCTCACGCTGGTGTGACAAGAGTGGTTGGGCTGGGTTCCAGCATCAGGAGCCGCACGCAGCCTGGGCAGCTCTCGGTGCCGGAGCATGTTATTGCTGCAGAGGTGGGGTGGACTGACCGACTGCAATAACTTTGTTTACTCTGGGGGTGAGGGGGGAACCATCACTGTGCTCCTCTTTGTATTTCAACCTACTGTAAAGAAACAAACGGTAGCTAGGACAGGATTCCCAGGGTCCTGCCTATCAAATGTGTGTTGCCCTGCTCTACTGTGTACGTGTGTGTACATGTAAGAGAAACACTTCTGCTCGTTGCATTTCACGTTGGTTTGTGTTTTGTTCTAACTTTATACAAGCGAATTCACCGGGAAACTCTCTGTATGCCTGAGACCTGAGAACTTGCCTCTCTGCAGGGTTTCTCCCCTGCGGAAAGCTGCCGTTGCTCTGAAATGCCTCTTCCATGCAGGGAAACATCCCGGCTTCTCAGCCTTGTCCTCCTGGAGTCCAGCAGTGGCAGGCCGGGCCTGCCCACGGGCAGCTGTGTGCCCAGGGGGTGGCTGTGGTGTCTCCCAGCCTTGGAGGCAAGGGCTGGCATGTGAGTTTGGTGGTGCTGCGCTGGTCAGGGTGTTGTGCCTCTGTTGTTTTTCTTGTATCGTGTGGAGCCACTTTGTGCAGCTGTTTCTTCTACTGACTGGAAGAGAAGCAGGTTTCTGTCTCTAAGGAAAATGAGTGTCAAAGCATGCGTGTGGCTCACCGCTTTGGGAAGGTGCTTTGCACCCGGTGACATGAGTGACTGATCGATCTCAGGACTCCCACCCTCCCAGCCTCCCCAACAGTTTCCTGGGGTACCCAGCTGTGAGCCAGCCCCGCCAGCCGGAGGGAGCATGGCCGGGGCAGCGATGGGCCCGTGCCCGCAGAGCTGCGCCAGCCTGGTGGGGTTATGTGGTTGTGTGCAAGTCAGTGAGTGCAGAAGGATGACTTAGAGCAGAGACAGCACTGCTCTGTGTCCAGCTTGTGAGAGTTTTGATAAGGAAGGTGCAACTGGAACAAAGAAATGCAGTGGCGTTATCTCGCCCACTGGCGTTAGACAGGGCTTGCTTTGGAGCCACACAGCGAAGGCAGGGGCTGGAGCGGGCAGCATCTGAGCTGATCTCTGGCCGGGGCATGCTTTGCAGGCGGTGTCCCTGGTGCCCCTGTCCTTTTGTGTCCCAGAGCTCGCCCCTGCTCCCTGCAGAGCTCATATCTCCCGCTCCCCTGGCTGTGGCTTCTCGAAGCAGCCGGTTTCTTCTCCAGCTGCTCTTGGGCGAAGGGCCCCCGCCTCGCTGAGAGGTGAGGTCTCAGGAACAGGCTCACTGCTGCACTGGACTCTGCGACGCTGACCTAGTTTAACAGCACTGGCGAGCAGATGAAAGATTGAAGGTTTTTGTGGCGTCGTGTTGCACCTTGAGTGCTTCCTGGTCCTCCAGGTTGAGTTCCTGGAGACAAAGGCTGGACCTCAGCCCTGCCGGTGTTCAGTCAGGGCTGGCTCTCCTGCTGGCAACTTTGTGGACACCTTGGGCAGCTGTTTGAGCTCAGCGCTGCACTTTCCATCCAATTCAATTGTTACCGTTTACATCTCAGCAGTAACTGCAGAGTCCTCCTTAATTACACATGAGTTTGGGGAGAGCCGCTATCTCTTTGGCTGTGTTTTGCTGCTTTGATTAGCACGTGCTTGTGGCTTTATCCTGCAGAGAGGGCAGGGTAGGTGGCTGGAAGGCTTCTGGGGCTGGAGGAGATGCGCCTGTTTGCTTTCTATCATCAAACTCAGCCAGGAACCACGCTGCCCTGCGCTTAACCTGCGATTGCAGCAAAGGCCTTGTCATGTTTTTCACCAGCAGCATGTGCTGGAGGGAGCACTGGAGAGCCAGGGTGAGGGCATTGCACCTGGCACCTCCAAGTTTAAGGAGAAAATCCTGGCGAGAGGCAGCAGAGCCAGTGGCCTTCTCCTGCTGCTTGGTGTGCCGAGGGATCAGGAAGGCTGGGATTAGGGCAGTCCTGCCGTGCAGCGGTAAAGGGCTGGGAACCCTGGAGCTTTCTTGAAGCTAGACTGGATGCAGTGCCTCTGTCCCCTTCATTCAGGGCGTCTGAATCTCGGGGGATAGCTGTGTGGTGGCATTTTACTGTGATGCTCCCTCTGGGCTTATCTAGCAGGGAGAAGGCCAGAAACAAGCAGCAGCATCTCCCAGAGGTTTCCTAGAGCCTCTTCAGTGGGGTTTTGACGGGAGGTGCTCCACGCAGGGCCGGCTCCTGCAGGGTCACTCGTCTGCTTTGGGACAGACTAGGGCAAAAGGGGACATGCCAACTTGGAAAGCAGCAGGTCACTGGTTTCCTTAAGGAAGAGCACTGGGATGGAGCCACATCCAGTCAGCTGCTGCTTCACGCCTTGGCCGGGGGGTTGCCAGAGAGTTGCCTGCCCGGCTGCGTACGTGCCGTGGCTGCAGGGAAGCGCCTTGCGAGCATGGGTAGCGGGGCTGCGTGCCACCAGCCTTGTCTGGACCGCGGCGTGCGAGGGGACGTTACCACTTTGTAGATTCCTGAGTTGTCCATCTGTTTCATTGTTGTATTGTTTGGGTTCTAGGGTTTTTTTTTATGAAGACAGATTAAATGTAAATAGCCTTTTTTTGGAACAAACTGCAACGTGCTCGACCTCGTCAACTATTTTATGGTACTAATGCAACACTAATAAAACTGGACATGAAAGCACACACCCGTCCCTTGAGTCGTCTCTCAGCAGGGGCTGCTGTGGCATGACTGGGGCAGTTGTCTCCAGTAGCAGGCAGCAGCATGGCTTTCTGCTGTGTGAGGATCTCTTGTGTTACTTACCCAGCTGCCCGGCAGCACTTCCAGGGCAGAGCTGGTGGATCAGCACATCCTCCCTGGCACCAAGCCCTCCTGCAGTTTTTGCAGCCCTGATGCCCCCTCTCCCAGAGGGGCCCACTCACCTCCTGCACCTCTCCTGGATCTGACAGCCCTCTCTAGCATCCGCTCTTCACCCCCTTGCAGCAGGAAGGGACCAGGCTGGTGCCTGTTTCTGGTCTGGGGGCTGTGTTGGATGGACACGGTGGTGTTAGGGTACCAGGGGGGGTCTCAGTGGGGGAAGACTGAGGCTGTGGTAGCCTGAAGCTGTGTGTGCTCCTGGGAGAGCAGTGGGAGAGGAACTGGAACATGTGGGGTGGCAAGCACCTGGGCTTGGTGCTGGGGAGTGGGAAGGTGGAGAGAAGAGCTGAGCTAAGCTGCTTGAGGCAGAAAGGTGAAGAAATTTTGGGAAATGGGCCCATGACCGCCATGGTCCCCAGGATACAGCACGTTGGAGGCAGCAGTGGAAGTGCTGAGCCAGAGCAGCCTGCCTGCCTCCCTGTGCTCCCCCTGGCTGAGGGTGGGGGCAGGAGGGGTGGTTGCTGGTGGAGCAAGGAGCTGGGGGTGAAGGGAGCTCCTCGCCGTGGGCCAGGCTGCTCTCAAAGCACGCAGGTCTCGGCGGATGTCCCAGCTCCTCCGCATAACTGGGCCAGGCTTACAGGCGCGTTTACAGCCTGAGCCCTTTGCTGGAGGAGGGGACACAAGTCCCACCCAGGTGGCCCTGAGCAGGGCTTGGATAAGTCCAGGCAGGAGGAAGGTACGTAGCTCGGGAGGAGGCAAATTTGGGACTCAAGTGCAGAGACAGCACCAAGAGCCACAGAGAGGGCCTGGCTGCTGGCAAGATGGAGGAACACTGGTATGGGAGGAGCACTGTGGGGTAGCTTGGGGAGACAAGGGGGTGAACATTGTGTTTTGGCTGTGTATTTTTGCACAGGTTCAGCTGTAATCCTGCACCGAGGCCCAGCTGCATGGAAGAGGCTTAGCCTGAGCTTCGTCTTTTAGAGCCCACAGAGAAACTTGTCTCGGCACGGGACGGAGGGTGCAAGTGGAGGGGACTGGGCTGGTGGGAAGGCTCCAGCTGCTGGCGGGGGGGACCAGAGGACCAGCCCCACATCACCAATGGGGAGCATGTGTGAGCTCTCCATGCCAAGCCAAAAGCCCTGGTGGGGCCGTGGACACACTCACCTGCCTTCTGGGAGGGAGGAGAAGGAAATTAGAACTGGGTGGAGCAAGGATGGTTCAGGGCTGGGGTGTGCCAGGTCACAGGTAATGGTCCTAGAGAGGCTCCCTCCCCCGTACGTGCTGGAACAAACCAATTTCTGCCAGGCAACCTCAGACTGGGCTCTCAAAGCGCTGGCGTCTTAATTTTGCAGGTCTTGGCCTTTCTCAGCGGAGGTGCACCCTCGCTGCCATGTGAGAGGTGTCAAATTCAAGTGATGCCCTGCCAGGATGCACCAGAAGCCTTTTGGAAGGGCTGGGTTTGCCACAGTTGAAGTCAGCAGCACCCGTGGGAGTGGGGTTTGGTGGTGGGAGATGCGGCATCGCAAGAGCCTGCTCCTTCCCAGGCTAGAGCTGCCTGTTCCCCTCCCACCCATTGCGCAATGCGCCGGAGGTGACCACAGCTATTGCTTAACCTGGAAGAGGAACAGCAGGGAAGTTCCGATATGTTTTTGTTCCTATCGTTTAAAACACAATTTAGCATCTGGAAAGAGCAGTCAAGGCCACGTGACCGTCCGCTTCATGTGCAACTACTGAGTGCCCCATGATGTGATTTGTAAATATTTATTCTGGATAATTTTTCTGTGTCCTACTGAATTATTTTCTGCTCTGCAGAACAGTTGCAGAAGCGAGGGCTTGGGGACAGCCAGCCCTCGCGTCCTGCGGTGTCCCCGACGGCTGTGCTGGCACGTGCTCCCCCAGCCGGCTCGGAAAGGAGGAAATACCACGGTGATGCCCCCCAGCGCATTGGACGTTTTTGGCTGACCGATTTTCACCCCCAGAAGTGCTTTCCTCCCTCAGCCGTGCTCCTTGCACGCATCGGAAACATGAAAACAGAGCCCTGTGCCCTACTGGGATCTGAGGACTGTCAGAGATTTGGGGTTTTTTTTCTAACAGGCAAAGTGAATTTTAACAGAAGCCCTGTTCTTTTTCAACTAGATGTATTTTGGCAGATGCAAAGTTTTGGGCGGTCTTGTGTAGCTGTTTCAGGACTTTGGGAGCCAGGGTTGAGAGTGCAGGCAGGGGCCGTGCCCAGCCCTGCTAAAGGGTATGACTGTTGGCACCGTTAACAGCTGATTCCAGCAAACAGTTTCACGACAGATATCTTTTGGTCATCGTGACCTGACTGTGAGGAGGGGTCCTGGGCTGATACCTGGGTGAGGCAACACCAGGTGATTCTACAGCTCTGCGCTGGAGCCGAGGGGTGAGTGTAGTCATCCTGCCATGCCTGAGAGGGCAGCAGCGCCCCGGGTCTGCCTGTGCTGACCATCGGAGGTGTAGCTCTTCCTTGGGTTCCACCATCCAGCCTTGGCCACATGCATGGAGAAGCCCTCAGAGGGGATGGCTCTGCTGTACTTTTGTCAGCCCTTGGTGGGGGATCTGCTGTAAAGGTGTTATGAATGATGGTTTCTTGGGGTGTTTTTTGGCGTCAGACTGTCAGTTCCTGTGGGAGAGGAAATGGCAGTGGCAATGTGCAAGTTTTGCAGAGCGATCTGGAGCCAGCGACCGTTCAAGGGCCATGTAACCGCTGCGGGGCTGCTGAGGAGATGTCTGGAGAGGAGCCATGCACGGGCGAAGAAGGGATGTACCTGCTCGGTGCAGCCCCTGGTATGCTCAGGACACCCCCAGGTCAGTGGGCAAGGGAAAACTAAAGCTGTCACCCATGTTTCACCCCTCAGGCTGACACCCAAGGAGGGGGGAAAGTGCCAGCATGGCAGTGGGTGACACAAGTGGGGAGGAGACAGGCCAGGCAGCCTCTTGCCGTTGCAGAGATCTGAGGGAGATGGTGTAGGAGGGGTGAGGGTGTGTGAGCAGGAGGTGTGCACAGGGCACGGGACTCCCATCTGTGTGTGTGTAGGGCTGGAGGGGTGTACACAGGGAGCAGGCAGCATATAGATAGGTACAGGTGTGAGGGGGTGTCTTGCATGGTGTGCGCAAGGAGGGCTGTGTCCATGGAGTGCTGTGACCATGGAGTGGCCTGTTGTTCCTTCCAAGGGTGGGGACAACCTGTGGCGGTTGGGTGTGCGTGAGGACTGCGTGTGTGAGGACAGGCAGCGCGAGGGCTGTCTGCAAGTACAGGCGGTGTCTGTATGGGGAGACTGGGTGTGAATACAGGCAACATGCGAGGCTGTGAAAACAGGCAGACGTGTGTGTGTGTGCGTGGAGAGCTGTGAGTGTACCCAGTGTGTGTATGTGAGGAGGGCTGTCAGTACAGGCAGTTGTGTGTGTAGGGCTGTGTGTACAGGTGGGCTGCTCTGAGGAAGGCTGTGTGCAAGTACAGGCAGATGCCTGTGTGAGGAGGGCTGTGAGTGCAGGCAGATGTGTGTGAGCACAGGTGGTGGCTGAGTGTGTGTCAGGCTGTACAGGCCCTGTGTGTGTGTGAGGAGGGCTGTGCCTGTGTGGTGATGGGCAAGCTGTGAGAGGACAGGCAGGGGGTGTGCGTGTGTCAGAGGACAAGCAGGGGGGTGTATGTGGTTGTGTGCATGTGTGAAGACAGGCAGGGTGTGTGTGGGGGGTTGTGTGTGTGTGTGTGAGGACAGGCGCGGGTATGTGTGGCAGATGTGTGTGAAGAGAGGTGGGCGCGTGTGTGTGTGTGAGGAGAGGTGGGGGTGTGTGTGGGGGGTGTATGTGTGAGGAGAGGCAGGTGTGGGGGGGGGGTGGGGGGTGTGTGTGTGTGAGGACAGGCGCATGTGTGTGAGGAGAGGCGGGTGTGTGTGTGTGTGGTGTGTGTGAGGAGGGGCGGGTGTGTGTGTGTGTGAGGACAGGCGCGTGTGAGGAGAGGCGTGTGTGGTGTGTGTGAGGAGAGGCGGGTGTGTGTGTGTGTGTGGACAGGCGCGTGTGAGGAGAGGCGTGTGGGTGGGGGGGTGAGGAGAGGCGGGTGTGTGTGGTGTGTGTGTGTGTGAGAGGAGAGGCGGGTGTGTGTGGGGTGTGTGTGTGTGTGAGAGGAGAGGCGGGTGTGTGTGAGGACGGGTGTGTGTGTGTGTGAGGACGGGTGTGTGGGGGGCGGTGAGGAGAGGCGCTGCCCGCCGGCAGGCCCACTCCCCTCCCGCCCGGCGCAGGCCGCGCAGCGCCGCCCTCACACGCTGCGGGCTGGGCGGCGGGGCCGGCTCCTTCCCTCTCCGCCCGGGCCCGCCGCCCCCGGCCCGCCGCCGCCCCGCCCTCCGCCTCCCTCCTCCCTCCCTCCCTCTCTCCCTCACTGTCGGCCGGGCGGCAGCCGGCGCGGCCCCTTTAATTCCCCCGCTCCCCTCCCCCGCCCGGCCGCTCCAGCCTCCATTTTCCAGCGGATCCGGCACCTGGAGGCGGCGGCGGCGGGAGCGGCCCGCGCCCCGCACCCGGCCCCGTCCCGGGCATGGCCGCCAACATGTACCGGGTGGGAGGTAAGCGCTCCCGCGGCCCCGGCCCCGCCGCGGCCCGGCCCGGCCCCGCCGCGCCTCCCTCCCCTCACACCCTCCCGCGTGCGAGCGGCCGCCTCGGGGGCCCGGCGGGCCCGCGGCGGCGGGGCAGGCCCGGGGCGGGGCGGCGGCCCGGTGGGAGGCCGCGGGGGGGGGACGTGTTGGGGCGGGCGGGGGGCCGGGGTTGAGACAGCGGCCGAGGCGGGCCGGGGACCGGGGCGGGGGGGGGAAGCCCGGGAGGGAGGCTGGGGGGGGGCTCCGGAGGGCGGGCGGCGTGTGGGGGCGGGAGCGGGGCAGGGGCCTGGTGAGCTGTGGGGTGAGGGGAGGCCCGGTGTGGGGTTAAACGGGGTGAAGGGCTGCGGCGGGGAGCCCTTGTGCGGGCTGCGGGGCGGTGTGCTCGGGGCTCTGCCAGCGGGGTTGTGGGGCGCAGCGGGGGAGGCTCAGGTGAGGGGTGGAGAACAACAGCCGAGTGGGGCCACATGGGGCTCGAGGGTGCGGGGGGACGGGGCGTGTGAGGTGCGGGGCTGGGGGTCGGCCGGAGGGGAGCAGGGGGCAGATGCGGGCCTGGGCAGGGTGAGGGGGGCGAGAGGGGCTGGGGCAGCGCGGGGAAGCGAGAGCCGAGAGGCCGCGGGGAAGAAGCAGCGTCGGGACGGGCCCCGGGATGGGGCCTGGGGTGGAGTGGCTGCTTAAATGGGGGTCACGCGAGGTTGTAGGGGTGGGGACCGAGGAGGAGTTGCTGAGATGAGGAGCACAAAGATGGGCAGAGACTGCTGGTAGAGCAGGGGACTGGCATGAGGCACGTCCTGCAGATCTTGGCCTCCCCTTCCCCTCTTGCTGTTTTGTTGTATGCTTTCCCATTAGTCTTCTCTTCAGGGTTGCGCTCCTGTCTGATTGTCCTTTGTTTTGATTCACGTGAAGAGAGAGGAGAGGCAACAGGGTTTGGGGCTGCGTTTTATGGAATATAAACGGAGGGTGGTCTGGCATGAATTTGCGCTCGGCCATTTTCCTTCATAAAAGCTGTTCTGTGGAGCTTCCTTCTCTCCAGGACTATAGGATGTGTGGAAAGATGTTTTTATAGGGTTCCCTCCTTTTCAAAATGCCCCAATTCTTATGAAGTTCTGTAAAACCGGAGTAAAGTAAACAAGGGAAAAAACACAGTGAAGGTGGCTAAGCCATCCTGTCTGGCTGCTCTCCATCAACAACTACTTTCTGTTCTTTCCGCTTTTCTGGCCTGCCCTTACTTTGTGCTCTGAAAAATGTCACTTCTTTTGTGCCGTTCCTACTTTTTTTCTGGTTGCACTTGGTTTCATAGAGGGATAAGGTGTGCCTCTTGGCTGTCCCAGCTTTGTTTCTTGGGTTGCTACAAGCTGATAGTGTGCGTGTAGCATTATTTTCATTTGGAGATGCTGAGAGTAGAAAGATGAAGGGCAAGATGAGGGGTGGAAATTTACAGCTTGGTTCCTGGTGTGACTTGCGAAGGGAATTGTTTCCTGGAAGTTATTGTTTGGCATTCAGTGTTGTAGGTGCCAGTCTTGTGTGGAATGTCGTCTCTAGTATTTTTTATGGCGGAATCTGTACTGTGCACCCCATGGGTGGTGGGAAGGGACCTCTGGAGACCTCTAGGCTGACCTCCTGCTAGAAGCTGTCCCATTAGAACAGGGTGTTCAGGGCTGTGTCCAGCCCAGTTCCGAGTATCCAAGGATGGCAATGCCACCCTTACTTTGGGCCCTGTCCAGTGTTTGACCGTGCTTATGGCAAATATTTGTTTCTGTGTGCCTGGTTGGATTTTCTCCTGTTCCAGCTGGTGTCCCTTGTCCTTCGTCCTATCCTTGCGCATCTCTTGAGAAGAGCCTGGCCCCATCTGCTCTACGCCTCCCACTCAGTAGTTGCAGACAGCAGTAACATCTCCCCTGAGCCTCTTCCCTTCCCGGGCAGACCTAACCCACCTCTCTCTGCCTTTCTTTGCACGTGCCATGCTCTAGCACTGACTACTGACCACCTCGGTGGCTTCTGCCTGTACGTCCCTTGTGCTGGGGAGCCCAAGTTGGACCCAGCTCTCCAAACAGTCCCACAAGTGCTTAGGAGAGGGGCAGGATCCATCCCCTCGCCCTGCCAGCTGCTCTCCTGCTAAAGACGGCAGCGCTGGCTGCCCTTGCTGCCAGGGTGTGCTGCCGGCTCCTGCCCAGTTTGTTGTTTTACCAGGTGCCTTTCTACAGAGATGCTCTGTCGACAGCCTGTACCACTGCAGGGAGTTATCCCACCCCAGACGTGGGGCTTTGCTCTAGCCGTAGTTGAACTTCCCGAGGTTCTTGTCAAGACATTTTCCAGTTTGTTGAAGTCCCTCTGAATAGCAGCCTTGCTCTCCAGCACGTAGTATGCTTTTCCAAAGTCTCCAGACTTTTAGAGAGCATACTCTAGGCCCTATCCAGGTAATTAAAAAACTTCTAAGCAGGGCTGGCCCCAGTGTTGATCCTCGAGGAATGCCATTAGTAACCGGCAGCCAGGTGAAGGTCTGGTCACAATCCTTTGAGCCTGGCATTCCAGACAGTTTTCCTCCCACCTTTATTGTCCGGTTATCCAGGCCACATCTCAGCACTTTGGTTCGAAGGATGCCATGGGAGACAGCATGGCCTTTGGCCTGAAGTCAAGGTGTCCCACCCTCACCCCCTGCTCTCCCCTCAGCCGCAGAGCCAGTCTTGTCATCCCAGAAGGGGAGTCAGGTTAGTCAGGTGTGATTCGCCTTTGATATCTCCATTTTGACGGGTCTCAGTCTCCTTCTTGTCCTTCCTGTACTTGGAAATGGTGTCCGGGATTTGCTCCGTAACCTTTCTGGGTGGAGGGCGAGGCAGCTGGCTGATAGCCAAGGTTACAGTGCTCCGTTATTGTACATATGGATGAAGTCTTGATTTGACATGTTACCAAGATCAACATATGGATGGATGCAGCTGCTTCTGTATGAGCGCTCTGTTCAGCCTGAGCCGGAGGAGTTTGTATTATTGAATTGTTTCTGACCTCTGGTGCTGGTATCTCCCACTAATGGTTTTGTGCGCTGAAGTTGTGTGTGAACTCCAGGGCAGGATTAAATCCTGAATGGGATTTGTGCATAGTCATTTCATACACTTCCCACTGGAAGACAAACATTCAGCAGATAATCTGTTATTATTCTTGTGGCTACCAAATTGTGTTGTACGAACTCCAGACCTAACAGCTGCCAAAAGCAGCTTGCTCGCTATAGATCAGTAATGCTCCTAGAAGTATATATGTTGACTGGGAACGGATGGTCAACACTTCTGGCCTAATCATGAAATGCTGTGAATTTTTGTTTTAAGAAACCAGTAGGTGGATTGCACTCCTCTGATAAAGACTGATTTTAAACGCATAGTTGACAGCTCTTCCAGAGGGCCTGAAGTGTCTTGCTCTTGTTTAATGTTGACGTGCAGTAGTTCCTGAATAGAGGAGCTGAGTAGCCTGCACTGTGGGGGCCAGAGGTGGCATGCAAGTCTTCTCCTCGGCGTTGTGTAGCAGAGTGAGCATGCTGGGGGGTTGGGAGCTGCCACTTGAATGGTTGTAAAACTCTGTGGGGAAGTTGACTGGTAGTGTCGAGCTGCTTGGAGAAAGCAACTGGTTCTCCTGGTTCCTGCCAGGTTTCTACTGGTATGTTTCTGATGGGGAGGGGGTTGGTTTCCAATACAAATAAGACTCTCACGAGCTAGCATGGTTCATGGGGGATGTGAAACTTTTTACATGTGTAGGGAAGATGCCAGGGTATCAAATTCCAGAATGAAGTATGGGATCTTACTCATCCAGAAGGAAATCCTGGAATCGCCTGCCTCCAGTGTAGCAGAAGTGAAGATTTTCTTCACAGCTGCTGTACAGCCATGAAGTAAATGGCAGCATGATGAGGGTGGGCTGCTTTTGCTTGGAAGGAGTCATGGTGGGCTGGCCTGCCGCTTCATGGAGCGGACTGGCAGTCTGCACGATCACAGATCGTATGGGAATGTTGGATAAACACCAGATCTGGGAAGCTTGGGACCTCTGAGCTGGAATTTGGGGCCTCTGATGAAAAAATGCATGTGGGAGAGAGATGTTCATTGTTCTAGCTAGTGCCAGGCTCCGCTTTCAGGAGAGTGCTGTGTCAGCTGCCTGGAAGAGAACAGGTCATCTCGGTATCAAGAGACTTTCCAACAGCTATTCTGTCTCCACCTTCTCCGGGAGAGTTTCACTGTAGTACGACAAGTATTTCTTTAGTGGCGGTAATTGATTGAGCCCCACTGCAGGTTTGTGCCCCTATGGCATTCCCTTGATGCAGCGAAACAATGATTTTTGCATTTCCATCTTGCACTGATTTGAGGAACTTAAATTTTTCCACCTTCCCTCCTCCTCACCCTTTGTTTTTTCCTGGATTATTTTTAATCTGCATCAGCTACCCGATCTGGTTCACTGTGGGACTGTGTGAACAGCTGAATGGGCTCAGTGGGAGGGCTGGGAACAAGGGGATGGGGAAAGAAAGGAGAGGAAGGATGGAAGAACTACTGAAGCCAACACTTTTGCTGAGACAAACGTCAGTTTATGCTTTTAGGTGAAAAGGCTTTTATATGTTCTTGACTTTTAAGAGTTACCCTCTTGTTCAGGAGTGTACTCAGCTACAAAATTATCACTGCTTTTGAGTCTATGGTACATTTAAGGTATGTTTAAATGGCATTGGGAGATACGATCACGGGCCAGTCAGGCGCATACGTACTAGCTGCATCTAACACGTTTAAAGTAAGTGAAATTATGACCTCACAGCTCCTGACCCAGGCACCTAAGATTCCCAGCGGCTTTATTCCAGTGTGCTGGAGACTGAAGCTCCCCAATTTACTCGGTGGTGTTATTCTCGCTCCCTAGATGAGACCTGGTATTGGTGTGCCTGTCTGTGCTGCAGTCATACTTCTCGTTTCAGCATAGCCATCCCCAAAGTTTTTAAGAATGGCAGCATGACATCATCTCTCTGTTATTATAGGGTGTTATTAATGCGTGGCTGGGGATGGTGGTTTGACCTGCCCCCCCATCCTGTTACATACCCCCGTTTGGCATCCAGACAGGCATACAACTCTTGACATCCATACTACTGCCAGAGCGCTGTGAGCAGATGGGTGCGTTGGTCTTCTTGACATCACAATGATGTCAGTAATAATTTTCTATGCTTTTCCTGGTAAAAACCTGAGGTACAGAGTTATTAAGGAAGCTTGCATAGAAGTGTGTTGTTGACTCCAGATCTAGAGCATGTATTTCAGATAATTTAGCTGCAGGGGCACATGCAAACCCTCTCCTGTCCCACTGGTTTGTTACCAGTGTCTATGTATTTTTGATTGCAGCGGGAGTTACTGGGGGATATTTTTGTTTTGGTCATGTTTGGGTTTGTTTTTTTTTTTAATTAACTTTTAGCTGAAGTGAAGTATTTGAAGGTAACCTGAGCTGAGAGTGGGTTTACTGGAGAGAGATATTAAATAAACCAGTAAAGATAATAAAAATGAGAGTTTATTTTTGCAATTTACTAATAGGTTTCTGTGGTCATTGGCCCTGTTAAATATAGGAGGGCTTCTAGCTTATCGCTTTTCAGCAACAACCAGGCAGTGGGTTTCTTCATCCTTTCATTGTTTCTAGTTGTACAAGTTTATCATCTTGGGTTTTGCAGTCTTCCTTTCCTTCCCTTCCCTCTCTCCCCCATATCAGTTTGCTTCAGCGTTCATGAGCCTTTAATTGGGAAACGTTGCATGGTGGGGAGTGTGGCATCAGCCAGCTTAGGTGTGTTTGGGGGCTTGACCTCTAACAATTGTGCTGATACACGCTCTGTGGATTCATAATGCTGTAAAGCTGTTTGCAGCTGGCAAAATGGAGCAAAAGCACTAAGCTTGCTTCTGCCAAAGGGGCAGAATCTGGCTTCCCCCTCCTTGTCCCCAGCAGGGTGGTGCTCACCTACTGCCTCTTCCTGATTTTCTTGGATGCGTCTTTGGCAGGTTGGTGTCACTGGCCTGTTAGAAAGTCAGCACAGAATTGGAGGCGGTTTTCTGCTAGGTTAGTGATTTTAAGCAGTTCCCAGGCTGGTGTGTGGGAGGCTGTGCCAGGGCGGCCTGCCGGGAGGGCTGGGGCCGGGGGACGCGGCCTGCCCGCGGCGGGGGCTGGCAGTGGTTTGGTGGGCAGCCCCGCCGAGCCTCCGCAGTGCCCACGTGCTCTTTCACTCCTTGGCGGCCCTTGGAGCCTGTTGATCTTATTTGTGTGTTTTGTCTTTCAGTGATGGTGAATAAAAGATAACTTGATAAGAAATTGTGGGAAAAGGACTTTTAAACTCTTAAGCATCTCCTTTTATTTCACTAGTGAGATCTTGGGTGAATGTAAGAGATTTTCCTTTCACTTGCATCTAGTTGTTTTTCAAGTAACTTTTGATGTTTAAACATCCTAACTTTAAATAGAGTACTTAATCTCTCCCCAGTAGGAGAAGAGGATGAGGTGGTTGCTGTTACGGTTTTTACTTCGATTTTTAAACTACTCCTGAGCAGTTTGGGGTTGCTTGAAAGCATGGGTATGAGCTGTTGGAGGTTGCCTCCTCGTAGTTCTGCACATCTTCTGGCAACAAGTAATCTGTTAAGTCAGTGTTACTTCTGCACCAAGTAAGGAGTTTTTACACTGTATTTTAATGCTTTGCAAGATCATTACTTTTTTTAAACCCCAAACAGGTAACTGCCCAAGCCCTTCAGCTGCTTTGCCTGAGTTTCCCGTGAGGTTTAGATAACCAGAACTGTCAGGAAAGGTGCTCTTGTAACATATTACAGTTCTAGGTCTTCAGTAACTCGAGGCTCGTTATCTAATGTATAAAGAGGCCCTGTTTCAAAGTGGTTTTTTAAGTCTTGTATGATTCCTCATCTCCTCTTTACTTGTAAAACCATTTGGTCTGTTGGACTGTCTGTTGTTAACAAGAACTAATGAGTTTCTGCTGTAATTATTTAATGCATAAGAAAGCGTTTCAGCAGGGAAAGACATCGAGGAATTTTCACATTAAAAAAGACACAACCTTCTTCTTCTAAAAGGAACTTTATTATGCCACAGTTCAAAGGGGCTTGAACCCTGGTGCTTAGATGAATAATTCAATTTATTCTCCATCGCAGATGGCAAGTTTCTCATGTCCAGTAGGATATGGGATACAGCTGTTTGTGGAGGTTAATACATTGCAAGGTTCTCAGAGTTGGTGCTGGATATTCAAACATAACAAAATTTAAGCTTTAAATATATCTGGCAACCTTTTTATGTTCATATATTTCACAGATTTTCTTAAAATACACTGCAAAGCCTAAGATGAATTTAAGGAAGAAAGTGTTCTTTTTGGAAGCTTCAGGAAATGCCTTGTCTTCTCCCCCATGCTGCTCCTGCACTTCTTGCACACCAGTCTGTTTGGAAAGATTCTTTAGTGGATTAAACACTATTTGATGCCTCGAGACGCATGGAGACCATTCTTATCTCAGTGAAGGGTTCAGCCCATAAAGACAATAGCCTCCATACTTCTGATTTACTTGTTTGCTTCACAAAAAAACCTTGAAATTTCAGCCTGACCTCTGTGAAAAATGTTTGTGTTTATTTACAAGCTTTGATGATTGGATGAGACCTAGGCCTGACTGAACAGACCCCTCAAGCAAAGCTCCTGATCCGAATCTTGGGTGATGAGTTTACTGCCAGTGAGGGGGCTTGTCCTTTACGTACATCTCCATCGCCTGTGGGATGGGAGCGTGAGTAGTGTGTCTTGTGAGAAATGTGAAGACTTCCTCAGTTTTTTATCCCCTTAAGCCGTAAGGGAAGGCTTAAGACTTGAAGAATGAGGTTTTCTTCACGGTCTCCTGCAGAATTAAACATCTGTTTGGTTTTGGTATATCACTCCTAACTAAACCTCGGTTTCTGCTTGCTAAAGTAAGCGAGGAGGCAGATGAACCACTTTCAGGGGAAGGACGTGTGAAGTACCGGTGAAGCTTTCAGGCTGTGTAGCCCAGCCCAGAAGGAACCATGAACACAGTCTCCTTTTGCAGCTTTTTGGCTGGATCATCTTGAGGAAGGAGGAGTGTTCCTGAGATAAATTTTACTTGACGCTGATCAATGAAGTAAAGCGAAGAAGTTAGTTGGCAGCTTTAAAGTGGGTTTGCAAGTGAAAGAAAAAATTTAGGCTTCTCCAGTCTTTTACACGTGTGTTAGTCGCAAGCTGTTTAGTCTTCGTGGCGCCTGGGATTTCACAGCTCTGGTTCTGTGCACTGCCAGATCACCAATCATGATCTGTGTCAGATGTGGCCGTGGTGATGTTTCTGTTAAATTGCACATGATGTGCTCTGGTTAATTCAGGGACTTTATGCTTTTATGCAAGATGTAGGAGGACAGACGATACTTGATCAAGCATAAAGTTAGTGTGGTGTGAGCAGATGATTCCTGATTTAGCACAGAGCTTGTCCTTACAGAGTTAAGTTATCAACATCTGAACAAATTTGAACCAGCCAAGTGAGACAGTTTCTGTGGATGTTTCTTTTGGTAGTGGTGTCAATTTAAGCAATGCCTGCTTGCAGACACTTGTTACTGTCCTCACGTTGCTTCCTTAGCCAGCTTGGCGTGGCAGTGCAACGACGCAGATCAGGGAATTGGTTTGGTTGGGAGACAGTTTTTTGACCTGGATGAGTTCCTAATCAGGTTTACCACGTGCCTGCCTCCTCCCATCCAAGAAGAAGCTGTCACAACTTGAGGGGGTGGTATGAGAGGGCGGGGGATGAATCAGCTTCACTGGCACTCTTGTTTGAAGAAACATCTGCAAAACTATGGCAGGAGTTTATACTTCATCCATGTTTTACATTGTGAAGCCGTGATGTTTTTGATCTGGCACTGAAACCTCTACCTCTGGACTTAATATACTGTCGTACTATGGCCTAAGCATTTAATTTACGCTGGTTTGTCTGATTGAAGTCGAACATTGCTCTTGAACAAACCCAAACAAAAAACCACAACTTTTTTGTTGTTGTTTTGTTTGTCTCTTGAGGGTGATACCAAACTTGGTGTCTGAGTACTTCAGAGGTTCTTGTTTTGCAACTCTGGAGATAATTGCAGGGAATACGAAGCTGATTTCTTGTCATCTTCTGTGCTGCCTAAATATCTTTTGGAAAATAATGTTTTTCTTATCTGTCCTTAGCAATGAGAATGGCAATGGAACAGGCTGTTCATTTGGCTGCTAGAGAAGATGATTGTTAGGGTACAGTTTGAGGATACTCCTCTCCCATGCTGGCACCCACCCCCTCCCCCAAATACTCCTCCCTGATTTAAGGAGTTCTCTTCTTACTAGTTCCTCCATCTGCTCAAGTGTTTGTCTGGCTCTTCTGTCCTGGTGTTCCATTACAACCTACCTTTGGGGAAAGGTTTTTCTTTCTTTAAGCCTGGACTGTTTCCATGAGCTAGTTCATGGTATTGCCCCACAAAGAATTAACACTGGTGCAGATGAAATTACGTAGGCTCGCAACTTTGTTACTGCAGAAGATGTTTGTATAGCTATCCTTGGGAACTGAAGTGGCAGAAGAGGTAATACAGAACAGGCTTTGTGTCCGGAGGACTTCGAATCATGCTTAGATATCTCATGTGAAGCAGAGATTTAAAAAGTGGTTCTCCAGGAATATTTAGTGTATGCTTGTCATGCAGGAAGCTGGAGGGAGTTGACTTAGTGAAGCTAAAGGGTCAGTGCCGCATGCAAATGTGCCTCAGCTATAGCTGGTATATTGGGAGTGGATTAATTGAAATGGGTTTCCCGGTTCCTGCCATATAATTGATTTCTAGCAGCAGAATTGCTTCTTTATCCTCAGGGTAGTACTTTGGAAACTTAATTTTATTTCCAAGATTCTCAAAAATTCTCTTTTCAAGTCTTGTTTGTACACAGTCTCCATACCTTACCTTTAAGCTGGCATCACTGGTAGCAGTTGCTTCAGCATGGCATAGTTCTTATCTAAGAAGAGTGACCCATGAAGTGCAGCAGACACCCATAACCTCTTTTTCACAAGTACCAGCAGAGTGCTGTCCTTTGGGTTTTTCCACAGATCTTCTGCAACTGAAAAACAGCCAACAGTGCTGTGAGGAACAGAAATAAGAACATTGACTTTATCTAAAATTTCCATGAGGTGGTTCTTCTTCTTCTGCTCCCACTCCTTTGTAATTTTGCACTTCTACTGGGAAAGGTACCGTATGTAGGAACTCTGTGCCTCATCCAGAGCTGAGATCTTGAGTCTCTAGATTGTTGCTGCTAGGCAGAATACCTGCCTTCTTCCCCGGCAGAGAGGGTAAACGTTTGGGAAGACACTTGGTCATAATGAATCAGATGGAAAGTTAATCGAGCCTGGGACCTGCCTTGAACAGCACTGACAATAGAGGTGTTGGGAGGGGCATAGGAAAGCAAGCACTTCTGATAATTCCACCAAACACTGTGGAATCTCCAGTGATTTGCTTTAAAACCTAGTCTGTTAATTGTTTCTGAAATGGGAACCATTTCATATCTCTAATTGTCAGTCTTACCTTTCTCACTTTCTCTTGTAGTTTTAGTATCTATGTTTTTAAGATAGGGAACAGTGATCAGAACTTAATTATCTTTGAGACTTCTGTCCCTCTGTGAAATGTTTTAAATCAGACAAAGGGTTCAGGAGTTAATAGGGAAGAACTAATGCATGGATAATGGTGTTGCATAAACCTTGTTTCACTAAGAATCAGGCAAAAAAATTGTATGAGGTAGCTGGACAGGAATTTTTCTTCCTCCCTTTGACATGATAGAAAACAAAGAACAGAAGACCTTTGGGAAGTTCCAAATCCCTTAATGTTTCAGTTTAAACTGGATCAAGCAACCGTCAGTTTGTCCAAGCAAGTTGCATGTCATTAACTTAGGTTTTTTGCTCCAAAAAGGTAGAGAATATTTCTTAG
Organism: Strix uralensis; assembly: GCF_047716275.1. NCBI lineage: Eukaryota > Metazoa > Chordata > Aves > Strigiformes > Strigidae > Strix > Strix uralensis. Next base: position 28,044,206 of record NC_133979.1, on the reverse strand, counting down.
CTTAAGTAGAGTTCTGTGTGGTAGATTATGAGGTTTTGGTTGTAACCATTACAGGTCCTTCAGAATTTTAGTTTTGGGTTTATTTGGGTGGGTTTTTTTGTAGTATCTCTTCCTACATGAGAAAAACTTGCACTGATAAAAGCTTGTATCAGCTTTTTTTATAGGTCTGCATAATTTGTAGTCCTGTTACATGAACCTTGCCATGAACAGCTTCTACTTTAGGGTAATGGTTTGGGGAATATTGAACCTGGATTTTTGGAGGCAAGTCAGAAAAACTGATATGTAGGTTTTGTCTCAAAACAGCCAAGTTATTTTGGCTGTCCCTTTCTAGATACAAGTTCTGCACATTTGGAAGAAAATGTGATGTGAACATTTTGTTTGCCATATGAATGTGTAGATAATCCTTGTTTCTTGAGCGTTTTACAGTTTGGGAATTTTTAAGGTGAGGAGATAAGAGCCTATTCCTGCTTCTTTATGTTCGTGGCTTTGATCACATTCTCCAGGGCAACACACCTTTAGAAATAAGAGTTAAGGCATTAGAAAAAGAGATGAATTAACAAACTCAAGAAAATCAACTGCCTGTTTCTTACAAGCATGCTGACTCTCAAAGTGTGGTATTAAAGTATGATAAAATAAGGTGTTGATATTTGCACTGATTATCAGCTGCTACCTATTTTCATACAGGTGTGTGTTTCATGAGGACTTGGCAAAAAGTACATGGGTTTCTCACTTGTGTATTTATGAATTTGTCACTTTTTTTTTTTTCCTTCTCACTGCTGGGGACCGGAATGGCATCTTGTTCTATGTTTTATTATTGAAAATAAGAGTAGATGCTGGTATGAAACTGAGAACATGGACTTCTGCCATGCGTTTTGAATATGTGAGGCTGAACTTCCTTTAGTACAAAGCAGTCTTGAGTGGCGCTTTTGCATGCATATGTGTGGAGATGCATGCTTGGAATTTGATTGTCGTTACAGAGGCTTTAGTTTATTAAATGAAACTGAGTTGTCCTTTCCTTGCACGTATCCGGGCTCTTCACTTTATAGCTCCAGGGTTCTTTCAAGTCATCTTGTTTTTCTTGGAGAAGGGTGGAAAGGGGAAGTTGAGCTGAACTGCATATCCTTGCATATGAACACCTATAAATTTATTCTTTCTTTTGAGTTTTACAGTATATTATATGAGCTGGTAGAATCTGGAGAGGCTGAATGCTTGCTCACCACTAAAGTGCTTGGCACATGGGTGTGATGATGATGTATTTGTGTTTTAATACCTAGGATGTTTTCTTCCCAGTACATCCCTGTAGGCTCAGGATTGTACAGGCACCCTTGTTACACTGTCTGCATGCCCTCCAGGAGGGTAAAAACAACTTTCCATTGTAAGGGCTGGTCTTGTAGGAGAAACAAACATTCATTTTACATGATTACAAAACAGCATTGTAAATTAAGATTTTCTATACATATAATTTCAGTGTGTAATTAATTAGACATAGCTGCTATTTTTGGAGGGAGTGTGCTCATGTAGCTCCCTGTGTAGGCCAACTCTCAACATCTACTGAACCTGGAAAGCTATGAGAGTCAGCAGAGGAGTCATGCTGTAGAAACTCCCAAGTGAAGACTATTAACTGCCAGGCTGAAGTAGGAAATCACGAAGGGAAGGGTAGGGCTGCAACAATTGCTTTAAGAGTATTTTCTGGCTTCAGCCTGAGAAGCTGCAAGTACATCAGAAGAATTTGGCTGTGGATCACTCTGCTTGTGTGTGGAGCCATCCCACCCTCCTTGAATGAAGGTTGCGATGTCTGTAGACCTGACTGTGACCTAAAACATTTGACCGACTGCCAGAGCCTGCTGGGTCCTGTGACCGGTAGCTCTTTAGGATGGCAGCCTTCATTGCTGAAGGAAACCTTGTCAGTGTTTACCCGTGGTTAGGGACAGGGTAGTTGCTGTTCTGGATGGGCGTGCACACACTGAGTTGGGCTGTCATTGCAAATTTATATCCAGGAAGTTTACTGCAGGCTTGGGGCTTAAGGAAGTGGTGCAGTGGTGTGTTAATCTTGATCCGTTGGTGAAACCAGGCTTTCTGCTTCAGCAGTGAGAACTTGTTGCTTAGGTCATTTTTCCCTGTTTTGTTGAGGCTAAGTCTTTTTATTGAGAATAGAGAGCTAATCTCAGGAGCATACTGTGTGAGCTGTGGATTTTTCTCATGAGCATGGTCCCTTTTGAGACGTGTCTCAGTTAAAGATTCCAGTGGAGGGTTATTTGTTTTAAATCTCTATCCTCATGAGCCTTTTGACTTGGTCATGTTGCTCAGAAGAGCAAAGCTAGCTCGATTTACCTGGGGTACCTCATCCTGCCCTTACTAAATGTAGTGATGGTTTGCTGTTAAGTGTATGGGTGGAGATTTCTGCAGGAGATGGTGCTTGCTTTTGCCATGTCCCTCGCTAGATGGCTATAGGTATTTCAGATGCTTGTGTGCCTGGGTTGTTCCATTTCCACTCCTTTGTTAAGGAGGTGAGCGATACTAGTGGTGTTGGCCATAGCACAGCAACCTGAGGATGAGGCAGCACGTATCCTGCGCGTGCAGTAGCCACAAATACTGCTATCCAGTAGATACGTATTGAACTTGTGCTGGCAGAGCGTCTTTAATACCTTTGTTGATCTGTAAAAGATGTTAATTGTAAATACCTGGTTGGTGTATACGGCTAGATGTATTGGACCTCTTCAGCCTTTTAGCAACAGAAACTGTTTCAGTTTTGCATTTCTGGTGATGAAAATATTGTGCTTGGAAGGCTTTCTCTGCTGAAACTCTATCTGTACTGTAACTAAACGTTTCATCAGGTGACAGCTGCTGTGAGTGTTGCTGTTCTTTGAACAGCCAGAGGCAATGGGACCTGGGCTCTTGTCAGGCCGGATTGTTTGACTTGTAGGCTGAAAGCAGTGTAGCCTCTCCAGCCTCCTCTTTCACAAGAATGTAGACCAGGAGGGACTGTATTATCCAAAATGTAAAGTGATTGACAGTTTCAGGATCAAGCTGCTGAATAGTTTGAAAACTGGAGCTTACTGAAAGAAACTAGCCCAAAGTTGAATTGGAAACCCAGAGTGTGACTTCCCATAAGAGAAGTCATAAAGTAAGCGGGTCATCATAAGTTTATGCACTCTCTTGACGCTCATCTTTAATTCAGGGCAGCAGCTTTGTGGATTGGGCAGAGGAAATAATTTGCAACTGTGAAGTTACTTCTTTATCACATGTCTGGAAATGCACATTGTACCCAACAGCAGTAGTGAGTGGGAAGAGGAAGGCTCCAGCCTCCCTCATGTCCTGAGTACGTCTGAAGGCTACTGCAGTACACAGTGTGTAAGACTTTCTGGAGGTAAGGTAGGGAGTGTTCAGCGGGGTCAGTCCTCAGAAGGTGCTTGTAGCTTGAAAGGCAAATGTAAATTGGGAAGGATAAAAATACTTTTGGGCATTTTTGCAACTTGATCACTTAAAAGCCTATAAGGTTATTAGGTAGCTCAGACATGTCTAATCTTATAAATATACGACCTTTAGACAGTGTGTGTTCTTTTGTGGTACCCTCTCCTGATTTTCTTTTCCATGAACCCATGTAGACTTAACAGCTGACATAAAGAGGGCAGAGGGGGAAGCTATTTTGCAATAATGCCTTAAAATCATATGAGAGCAAAAAGAAAGTCTGTTATGTTTATTGCTAATTGAGAACAATTATTTTACTGCCTTTGTGGAAAATTTCCATCTTCTGTGGTCTGTAGGCTGTTATTCTAGTTTTAGCTGCTGTACTGTTGCAAGTATGCTTGTGTCTGTGTGTTCTGGCAGTTCAGTACCTGTGTAATACAGCATTGCTTTCTGGTAAATTGTGCATATTCTTAACTTTGGAAAAAAAATGTTATGGGATATAAAGGCTTTTGGGGGGGATTTATGTATGTGGGTATTTCTGTTCTATAACAGCATAGGCAAGAGGAAGCAATACATCTTGAGTTTGAGTCAGAAGGTGGTGATACATGTGATGGTCTTTACTGTCTTGTGGTATTGCCACAATCCTCAGTCATTGCTTTAGCCTGATCACAGATAATTCTGTAACGTGCATGACTGATGCTGTTAATTACGATCATGATGTGGATGCATGGCTGATTAATTCAAGGATTGTGAGTTTAAACTGCAAGCTGTTGTGAAGGTATGGGATTGAGTCTCCAACTGCCTTTGTTCAGGCAGTTGGGTGGGAAGGGGTGAGCCTCATGCGTTTTATGGTGGTTGCTCTTTGTAAGGAGACGTGCCTGCCGTGCTAGTCCTTTTCTTCAATTGTCTAAGTAGGAAAGCAAATAAATTAGCAAGGATAGACAGTCTGTTCTGTTTGAAGGGTCTGACTTCTTTTGCTTGCTATAGGGCTCTACTTTTCTGTCCCTAGGCCTTATTTTTTGTTTTAGTGTAAGTGTACTCTTTCCTTCCTGTTCTGTGGTAGGAGCTGAGATGCCTATCTTCCTGTTTTTCAGAGGTTTGTTAATTTTGTCTCTTTCCCCATCCTCTCTATCAGCCCAGGGCACAGAGACTCTACTCTGGCAGTTGTGCACATACAGGATGTCTCCCATTGACAGCTGGATTGCAGCGGGTTTCTGCTATGCGATGTGCAGTTGTACCTACTGTCCTGAAAGCAAACTGGGAGAATAGTATTAGTTGGGTAGGCAGCATTAGAAGGATACACTTCCACGGTGTGGAGGAAGCTGGAGGTGAAGGGGAAGTGCTGCTCAAGGGGAGAGGAGGCGCTTTGGAGCGTAGGGGTCAATGGATCATGGTGCTGTACCTCCTCTAAACCCACTGCAGGAAACCAGCCTCCAGGGGTTTTGTTGTTTGTGGAACAATTTTAGAGGAGTGCTCTCACGTGCTAAAGCATCAGTTTGGAGACTGATTTGTTGAACTTAAATTTCTTTGTTGTACGTGTGGAACAGTAACTCGAGCGTTTCTCTGTTCAGGGCAGCATTTTAATTTTAGTTAAAGCATTTAAAATCTCTATGAAAAATGCAAATTACTCCCCTCTGATTTGTTCACATTCTGTGTTACGTGATTTGCTGTGCACTCTGCATTACTTGCGGAGAGGAAGAAACCCTTTTCCAGGTAATTTGAGATGGGAAATAGGTCTCCATTAGTTGCATAGCTACTGGTGAAATGCCTAACATAGTTGTGGGATTAGTCTAAAACACGGATGAGATGTACTGGGCTGTGCATTGGTGACTCGATGAAGTCATTAGCACTGGTCTAAGTATGTATCTGCAAGCTGTGTCATGGGTCAGCTCTTGTAGCATCCCGTGGGACAGTTGGGGTTCTGCCTTCCAGCCAGCAGCGTGCAGTTGGCTGTGCTGTGAGGTGTGTTTGCAGTTGCTGATCACGGAGAGTGGTTTTGGGGATGTTCCTGCTGCTGAGCAAAACAATGTTTCGGGGAGTTTATTATTCAAAACTGTTGGATACCGCTATGGGCTATTCTTTGGTAAACCATTCATCTGTGATTAAACTTCCTTTAAATCCACACCAGATTTTACAATCAATAAACTATAGTTACATGAAAAATCGAGTTAATGTTCACTTGAGGTAGAAAACGTGTCTGTGAGAATATATGCAGATATGTGCACACAAAAAAACTGTTAGAAAAAATGATGTGAACTATGAACATTTGTAGCAGTCACCTGAAACCCGTGGAATTAGAGACAAGGTTATATTTTCAAGACAGAGATTGACATTTCCTTTAGTTTTCATTTTCAGTCACAGTGTTCACAAATGTAAGATTTTTGCATCAGTGTCAGCCAAAGTACCTGAAGTGAGGGGTAACTGGTTGTCTTGGGAGTAACGAGAGGGGTCGGAGGAAAGGACTTGTCCTTTCTTCGGGTGATGGAGCCCTGAGGTGAGTGAGTTGTGGCTGGTGAGCTTGGAGGCACCTTGAAGCGTCCATATCCTCTACCTCAGCGCCCTTGTAGGGCATGGGTGGTTCTGCTGTGGAAGAGAAGATTTCTCTTTACTCTGCTGATCTGTAAATTGCTTAATGCCCGTCATTGTTATTTCAGTCAGCAGTTGTTATTGCTGAAGCTGCCAAATATCTGTTTGGTTTTGTGACTTCTGGTAGAGTTGGTCATAGTAATGTTGAGCCTGTTGTTTCCCGTTTGGTGTGCCACACAGAGTGGGTGCTTGGGAGTGGAAGTTTAGGATCTGGTTACCTGGGTGTTTTAACCATTTCTGAGAACTTTGTTTTTCTACAGTGCAGATGTCTAATCAGAATTCTTTAGATGAGATCATTCTCCAGTCAAAAATCCATAGGGAAGTGATGTTTAAGAGAAATCGACTCTTGTAGTTGGGAAGAAAGTTTTGGAGTCGCTGAGATGCATGTTAGTGTGTGAAGATAGCTGGTGATCAGTCTGAGAGGTCTGGAGCACAGAATGCACACAAATATAAAAAATTGGGTGTGGTATTTCTATGCTTTATTAGCCGCGGTTACACTGCATGGTTAGGGAATCCAAGATGCACACTGAGTATTGGCATTGCTATCCAGTCACTCATCCCTTCAACCAAGACCATGCTGAGACTTCATTGTCAAGGTGTCTTTGCAACTCATGGCATATGACACATTTTTTTGAAAGATGAGCTTGGAAACCGTCTTTTACAATCTCAGAAGTGACAGTTTTTAACCCCTGAGATTCTTGACTTGTGCCCGCTGTCCTAAGGCAGCCCAGCCCTGTTGAAGGGTCAGGAGGGCACTTGAGTCGTTTGCAGGGAGTGGAAGCTGCAGGTCCCAGCGGTCGCTGCGCTGCGCTTGGGTCTCTCGGAGCAGGTAGCTTGGGCTGTTAACTCCGGGGGGACCTGCGGATAACGGGAGCTGTAGGCAGGGATTATTAAGCAATATTCAGAAATCATTGTAAGTTGCTATAAGTAAATAAGTTGCAAAGCAGGTGATCATTTCCTTGTATCAGCAGCAGTCGGAAAATACCGGTGACTGGAGTTTGAGTAGTGTTACGCGGGGAATTGGAAGGGCTGCTGTAGGACGTGGTGGGTGAATGCTCTCATGTCTCCCTGGCCACCCGACCGATAAGAGGGGAATTGGTAACTCTCATGGTGCAGCTTTTCAGGAGCAAGAGGCCCTTGGGGGGGGTGTCTTCCTTCCTCTGGGCTGGGGAGGAGGTAACAGTATCGCTGATGCCCACTGCCTTTTTAACACGCATTTCAGGGAGATTGAGGCTAACAGCTTCAGCCGTTGTCTCTATTTACAAAAGGCTACCACCGTTAAATGCCCATTCATCGCTGGAGCATCATGCTAATGTGTTCATTGCAGAAGATTACCGGAGTCGTGCCCGGGGGCTATGGGTGTTTTGCTCCAAACACAAATGAGCTGGGAAATCTGGAGGGAAATCCTCTTAAATTTAGTAGATAGTCTTGGAAGGAATCTTTGTTAGATCTGCATGCAAGGTCAGCACCTGAGGGCGTGTGGCTGCGGGGGATGGTGAATTCAGCCCTCTTTTTGCCTCACTTAAAGTTTAGGGTTTGGCTTCTGGGGTATTGGGAGATAAAGGCCAAATCCATTTAGGACTCTTTAGCTTCTGTTTCCTTACCTGTAAAAACTAGTGGTTAAACTTGAAGCTCAGTGATACCAAATAATTTATATGGCACTTCTTAATGTTTCTCTGATTTTTTTTGAAGGCACTACTTTGGGTAAAAAAACTCATTTTCTTCTTCTAAGATATTTATCCTGCCTGAAAATACGGGCATTACTGACCTGTTTAACTTACTATATGGAGTTTTTTGAGGGTATTCTGAGATAATATAGGTGTAAAAGGAAGCAGAGAAAAAGATGAGAAAGAGAGACTGAAACCATTTGTATTCTAAGTAAATGGGCAGTACATGTAAGCTGAGCTAGTGGGAAGAGGAAAGATCGTATATTGCTGGTGAGAAATGGCTAGATTTTGCTAAGCAGCAGCGAGTAAAGACAACAGTGTGATCAAAGTGGAAATAATCTGATCAGAGAGAGAAGGAAGATCATGTGCTTTGCTTTCCAGACTGACAGTAGAGCTCCATTTTTAATTTTTCCCAAAAGTGAGTTTATTGCCTTTAGACTGCACTCATATATGTTCCTTATACTGGCACTGATTTTGTATTTCCTTCCTTAAAATCCCGGATTTAGTAGGAACATTTGAAATACTGCTTGTGCCAAGAAATTAATTTGATATGGTGTGTCTAACAGGTATACATGTGAGGTTTTGATTCGATTTCTAGCAATTTAGCATATTTTAAAGAGTCTTTTTTTCTTTTTGTCAGATTATGTCTACTTCGAAAATTCTTCAAGTAACCCATATTTGATACGAAGAATAGAAGAGCTCAATAAGGTAAATAATTTCTTCCATCAAGTCTTTGAAGTTAATTGAATTTATGAACTGTTTGATTTGATTAAAATCAAAGCAATTCTTTAGCAGTACTCTGGTCATTAGAAGCTTAAAAATACTTTTGTTCTGATAATTTTCTGGAATGCTTTCTGACCAGCTAGATTGTTCTCCTTTAGCATGAAAGGACTGAGGGACAAGGGTAGGTCATTCTCAAGGTGATTATGCACACCTGTAGGGTAGGAGACTTCTGCAGTTCTTCAATTCTGTGCCAGGATCATTCGATATGAAGATAATAAAACAGCTTGCCTAGAGGATGGAGAGCTTTGTAATTCGATCTTTCTTGGGGGGAGATTCTTGCTCGACAGGAAGGTTTGGAACTATTATCTGCTTCCTCAGACTTTGTATTTGCTGGCTGTCTTCTGGGCCAGTGTATTATTTCATCTGCCAAATTTCCCCTTCATTGGGTCTAAAAGGGAAGCATGATAGCTTGTATGTGGGAAGCCAGCTGAAGCCCTCGATGCTGAAATTTTATCTAGTTGAGGAGGAAAGAGTCTTCTGAAGCCATTAGCTGTGTCCTAAACATGCCACTTTCTCAGGTTTAATACCAGCATGTCCATTGCAGCCCATACAGAAGGAATGTAACATTGCTGGTTTGGATTTGAATTTAAATTAACTGACTAAAATTAGATCTTTTTCTTCAGCCACGAGTGATGGAAAAACATGTCTTTCTAAAACAGTTATTTGGAAGAGAAAATATAATGACAAATAAAGAATCTGAAGGCTAGGACATTCTTGTAACCCCTTTGTGGTGGACGTCTTTTGCGGAAATACTTTGCCTCTCTTCCTTGAATGAAACAAGGGCGAATTCTTAAAATATTCCCAGTAGATCCATAGCCATCAGGTATCAGTAGCTGTAGTCCGTCAGTTACAGGGTGCAGATTTGTTAATCAACTTTCTAGGAAAGTGTTGTTCTCCCTTCCTTTCCCTCTTCATTCTTCCCCCCTTTGAAAAATGAACTTGCAGCCTGGATCTCTCATCTTGCTGCAGCTTTTGCTTGAGCTGTAATTTCTCTGACCTACTCTTTGAAATGGGTTTTTCAGGTTGAAATGAATCATGTATCTTGTGTTGCCTTTTTTCCCTGAGTGTAAGTGAAGCCTGGGCAATTAAGTGAAATAGATAATTCTACACTGTGGCTGTGTTTTAACAAGATGGCTCCTGCCTTTGTATTTTAGTTCCTCGAAATTTAAAAATTCTGAATTACTTAACAGAGAAGGATAGAAATCCTGCAGGCTCTGTACCAAAAGCTGGTAGGCTGCGAGGGGAAATACTTGTGCATGTATGTATTGTCTGACTTTTTTTCTTCGCGTTAGGAAAATTGGTATTGTGGAAGATGAAACTTCCTCCATTCAGATCTTAGCAACAAGCGTGTATATCAGTTTTTATTTTGTTTTCTTGTGGACAGATTGCTGGTGCACTGCCTTTTTTGGAGGCTTCCCAGAGGGGAATTTGTATCTTAGTCTTCTAGTTTCTTAAACTGTGTGCCATCATCATGGTTTTCAAGGACTCTTCAGTAGTAAGCTACAACTCTTTTAAGTTACATTTTCATTATTTGTTGATTTATTTGAGAGTCAGTAGATAGGCTGGGGCTGTTACAAACCAGTGTGTGTATTTTCCCTAGAGTCCGTATAAAGTCTGTTTCACAATTTGGCAGGTGCCATCTTATAAGTGATTGATCACCTATTTCATTATAAGAGTCCTAAGGAAAAAAATTCCAAACCTTTCAAAAATTCAAAATTTTTTTTGTATGTTGTCACTGGTGTAGAGTTTATTGCCTGGTGCAGCTTCCTTGGTTCTCCTTTTGGAATGATTTTTTGGTGGGGGTCATTGTTCAGCTCAGCAGAGCTGTCAAAGAAAGAAAATCTTATGTTATTTCTTTTGTGAAAGTAATAGTGGCTGGGTTCTTTCTTGCTTTCCTACTGTCCTACAGGGTTTGGAGAACAGCCTAAACCTGAACTCTGTTGTTCTATTTCACAGTTATTTTTATTAGGATTTTAAAGATGCTTTTGAATTCTACTTAATGTAGGCATCACCTGAAAAGTATCAGAGTGGCCTGTTAATACATTGTAGATGCAGGTAGGTGTTTCTTCTCACCATTTGAAACATCTGTAACTGCTAAAAATGGTGATCCTGCAGAAACAATTGGGAGGGAAGGGCCAAAGTTTCCCTACCCTGGAAGGGATCACACCAGGGTTTGTGTGTTAGATGATGTGTGTGCAGCTGGAGGGTGCTAAAAGGCGATGCTATGTAGCTCTTGTGCAAAATGCCAAATTACTTTTGAAGTTCCTAGTTCTGTGTGTGCAGTTCAGTTCTTTATTTGTGCTCATTTTTTTCTTTTTTCTCGTTTCAGACTGCCAATGGAAATGTGGAAGCAAAGGTGGTATGTTTCTACAGAAGAAGAGACATATCAAGTACACTTATTGTATTGGCAGACAAACATGCAAGTAAGCTTGTTTGTGTTCAGATTGCTTCTATAAAGAATTGCCAAACTTGGATAGAACTTTTATGTGCAGTTTCCCTTAAACCTTTTAAAACTTCACTTGGTGTATGGTTTGATTATGGTGGGGACAGGACTGAAGTTTTTGGTTAGGGCTGAATAAAGACATCTTATTTGCTCCACAGAAGTGAATTTCTTAATTTTTGGAGTGAGAGGAGGTATTCTCCCTGTCTCATATATTACTTCTCACAAATTATTTGGTTTTGTTAGTAGATTAAAAAAACCCCAAACCCTCAAACTTTCTTTGTGAGTAAATCAAATAGACTGATCATAGGAAACCGACTTAAAACATGGCCAGATTGAAACTTGGCTAACAGGAATTCTCCTTAAATTTCAATATTAATTATATTTTTTTAGTGAAATAACTTTCATCTGAACATGCTCAGTAAATACACTTCAAAAGCACTGCATTAGGACATACTATCACTATTTTGAATATTTCAAGTCCTTTTGCTAGGAAAAAAATGTCTATGCTGAGAGGAGACTTTGAGTACTGTAGTTACTTTCTGATTTAAAAAAAAGCATGAAACTAAACTATCATAAAATTCAGGGGATTGCTCATGCTACCTTACATCTGCCTCCCTTGCATGTATGCATTGTGTAACTAATTTCTTGATTTTTATTATTTTACAGAATGTTGTGTTTACTTATGTTGGCATTTACTCCTCTACCAAGGAGATCAGAGGCATGTGAGACAGCTAGCTGAGTAGAGATGGAAGTTTATTTCTAAACAAAAATTTAGTGTTACAATTCTCCCTCAATTATAGAAACAGTTTTAAAATACTAAAAAGTGTATCCAAAAAACAGTTAGGTGTCAGTATAGAATAGATGCTTGCCTATATAAATCTATAAGGCAGGATACTGCAAAAAAAATCAGATGGATTAAAGAAACCCAAACCAACACACAAAATAGATGACAAGTAACTGTAGATCTGTGTATTCTAAACTCCAAAGGAGGTGTGAACATGGTGCACTAGCTGGCTCTCAAGGGGAGCATCCATCTCTGGGGGAGAAATAGTGCAACATATTACGTGAAGTTGGACACTTTATCTGGGGTGCTTCCAGCCTGTTTGACTCCATTCTCGTTGCCAGTGAGGATTAGATTTAAGTTCATTGCACCTTCCTCTGCCAGTTCAGCATCCCTCTTGTCCCATCCTTGCAAGGTGATGGACACAGTACTAACAAAACAGATATGTTGAAAGGGGAAAAAAGACAAGCAGGTAGAGTTACTAAACTGTTTTCACTTGTAAACAATGGATTATGTGAGATGTAGCTGTTCAGATTGCTTAAAATTGAGGAAAAACCATGGACAGCAGTATCAATCCTTGTAATTCAAGGCACATACATAAATGAAGAAGCAGCAATCAGATCTGGGCATGTCAAAATTATGATTTAGCTGCCAAGCGTCATTGTCTTTTAATGTGCTTCTTGGTGTATATATGAATAGACCGTGATGTATATGTAATACACATCTACATAGTTGTACTGCATGGGGATTGATTAAATCAGATACTCAGTTTTAATAATGGATGTAATGTCTTGCTGTGTTCTCTCAGTGCTGTAGAGCCACTGGGGAAAACACACAGCAAAACTACCCCCTTATTGATAAATTGGAATATTTTCTGTTGTAGATTCAAGTCCCAATAAGTCCCTCCATTGCACCCATCACCATTGAGATGAGATTTGTCTGTGTTGCAGAATTGGGGTAGCAGGCAAGGCTTTTTTGGTATCTGTCTCTTCAGTGCAGCAGTATTCATTTTATCTGAGAATACTGAAGCTTAATAGGAGCTTCACCATAAACAACATGACTATTGATTGATTCCTTCATCTGTGTCTCACTTCACTAGATTTAGTAAAGTAAGCAGGTAAGAATGATCCAAAGAAACACATGTCTGAGGCTGAAAATGAAAAACATTTGAACCCATATAAACGCTCTTTGAACTTGCAAAGACTGATTTCTTTTTGTGATAAGAAATTTAAGTTGTTTTTTAAATGCAAACGAATAATTCATTGTTCATATGAACATATTATGTGTTTGAAAGACAGGAAAATTCTTCTATACCACAATCCTATTAATAGAGCCACCAGAGACAACCGATGCTGTCACTTAGTGTAAATTTCATTCGTAACTAACATTTTTTTCAGTATGTTTCTTTCTGGTGCAGAATAAAATTGCTACTAAATGACTTCCATTTATTTATATAGATGTGCTGTTGTGTGGCCTCTCTTCTTAAGGAGGGAGAAGAGAGTAAAATTAAGCTTTTGGACAGCCGTTAGTTCTTTACTCTGAAAAAAGAAATCTACATCCTGCATGATATAATGAAATTAAATTTTGTGGATGTTAAGATTCTAGCACAGATACCCAACACTGTCACTGACTTTGAGTTCATTTCCATAAAGTCTCCTGTTGCCTCATTTTGATGCATTTGCAGTAGATGTACGTATCTGCATCGCTGATCTTTTAACTGCCTTTGTTCAGCTGATTAATGGAGCTTTCTGACTGCAGACATTTCTGGATTCACAGAGTCTTCTGTTTAAGATGCCTTTATTTTAGACCTACTGTTGAGATCAGTGCAGTCAGAGAGCCAAGTAATGGGAAGATATGGCCAGAATGTGAATGGAAAAAGTATATGTATACTTTGTAGTATTTTTTCTCTTTCAATAAAGGAAGAAAAAAGATGTGATTGTGAAATGAATGTTGCAAAGTTTAAAAGAAAATTAAAAAACGCTTATGCTTTAGCTTGTATAATCCATCAGATATCTGAAAGAGGCAAGTCTGAGATATGTTGTCTTTTCTCATAACTCTTTATAAAGAGAAATGAGTTGTAAGCACCTTATTCTGTAGTTGGTGACTGTAAATTAGTACCTGATGTATGCAACCTGATTCTTGGATTTGATCTGTGATCCTACTATTTTTATCATGATATAAAGCTTGTCTGGGCTGTCCTATAAATCTTCAGCCTTACAATGGCCTCCATACACTGTTAGCACTTTTTATTCACAAGCCTCTTTTAATCACCTCACAAATTATTCTAGGGAATTTCTCCACCTGTTTCTGAAATGAACCTGCTTCACCAGTATGAGTCTATTTAATGTTCTTGCCCAGAGACTTTGTAGTGGTTTAAGATAGATATTGTATGCAAACAAGATTGCAGGCAGAACTTGATGGAAGAGAAGCAAGAAAGACAGTTTTACTCCTCAGGCTACTGTCGGATGCTGTGCCTATATATTTTCTATATATATAGTTTCTATATAATGTCTTACATAGTTTCTTACATAATTAAGTAAATATTTCTAACAGCAGGAACACAACCTCCTATCCTCCCTTCTAATGATCCACCCCCAACTATCTGCAGATACTTGTGACCTGTCTTATGACCACAGTTTTGGCTTCATTAAAAGTGTTTATCCTGACTTGTAAAACAATGAGTAGCTAGTTGGTAGTGGTTGGAGAACTGAGTAGTTAGTGCTGGCCGGTTTGGCAGGTTTATGGTTAGATTTCAGCAGCTGATGTTTGGGTGCCAGAGTGGTTTTGTAAATGCCAAAGCTTCTAAAAATAAATGTCTTGCAGCAGTGAGGTGTCATTGCTCAATCAGGCCCAGAGTTGCATGAGACCTGTGTGCCTAAACAGGTAGGGGTGGGGGGTCTGTTGAGTTTGGGTTCTTCTATGTTTTAGATAACACCAGTCTAAATGCAGTTTGACAACAGCTTCACAAATGAGGATTGGTTGGGGTTTTTTTTCTTCTGTTTTATTCTCTTTGTCCTCCATTTTCTCACACCACCACACATGCAGATTTAAGAGGAGTCAAATTCATTAACCCACTAATGACAGTTTGGCTCTGTTGTTAATGAAAGGAGGAAACTTTTTTTTTCTTCTGGGAGTGGTGCAGTGAGGACAGATATGCTAAGTGTCCAAAATAGTGCCTGCTCTTGGTGCTACCCGTAATAGTGGCCATGGCTGCAAAATATGGTCACAAGAAGTTTTTGGAAGGGATCGTAGTGGGATGTCTTGATAATGTGGCAAACTCCTCCTGAAGTGTCAAGGTATAAGGATTTCTATTTGTTAAAACTTTCACCATATTTTCTATAGGTACAAATCAGTATCTGTGTTTTGGTAGAGAGAAAATTAATAACGCTGAGGCTTAATATAGAGCATTTGAAACTGGACTTGGGTGAAGGAATGTGGTGGTGTATTGTTCATTTCTTCAAATGCAACACTTCTGTAATGTCCTTCCAAGCTGCTTAGTTGAGCTGTTAAAGCACCAAGAGTTTAAGCTTCCTTTGTTACCAAAGGAACTGTTGTGCAGGTCACTAGCACTGGCTTTACTGTGTTTCCCAATGTTTTGACCCCCTTTTTTTTTTTCTTTACCTGTTTTTGTTAGTGATAACCATGCTAACTAATTCTCCTGTTGCTACAGACTGTCTACCAAGCTGGACAACCTAGCGTGCTCTCTAAACCTAATTTCTGTATCTTGTTTGCCTTGTGCATTTCCAAATTGTGCCATGTAGCTGCTTGTATGACACCCAGAGAAAGGGCTGGTGCTTTCTGCCTCTGATGTTGTAGAGAGCCCAATATGATCTGTAGCAAATTGCTATTCTTTCTAGTGTCTAGCAAATATTGATGTTTAATTTCACATCTCATACACCCAGTCATTTTAAATTACAATTATTGCCTCTTGGGTTTCTCCTGCCAACTCGAAGTTTACTCTTTCTAATTATTTTTCCCCGTATATGTTAGCTTTCACATGAGTCTTGCTGTTTGTGTCCAATCTGCCCGTCTCTTGTTCCCGATATAAGTCGTCTTCAGGCTTTGTTAATGTGCTATTAATGATACTGTCATCAAATATCAAATAATACTTAATCTAGTACACTCCTTGCAGCATTCCACTGGCTACTTCTGCATAGCTGATATATTACTGTTTGTATTAAGACTAAATGTTTAGTTTTAAATCTGCATGAGCACATCTATCAAGCAGAGAGATTAATTTTTAAGTAAGGCTTTATGAGAGCATTGAAGTCCCAATATACTGCACCTACTGCATTCCCACACCACTTACTCTGCAGTACTGTAAAAATGCAGGCATGTCTTTCTGAAAAGATTTCTTATATATTTTATATATACGGTTGTATTTTTTGGAGACTTTGGTCCTTATTTCTCAGGGGTTGCCATTCTTGAGAAGGAAGTCTGCTTCACTTAGAGCTTGAGTGCTTGAACTACAGGAGGGTGAAACACAGATGTGTCACACAGGCTTGTCCTGGAACCTGAGGCTGGGCCAGCCCCTGTTGTGGTTTACAGTCTGACTTACGCCTTTGCTGTCTGCGCAGAGGTGGTGAGGTGGTATTAGTTACAGTTTTTGTCAAAGCCACTTTTGCGTGACTTTAGTAAGGCAGAGGGGTTCCTGTGCTGGATCCAGCCCTGTATTCTCTCCTTTCCTTGGTTCCAAGTACATTTGCCAGGTTCATTCTCTTCAGTACTAAATCATGGCTGTGAAAAAGGAGGGAAGACGTTTGTGTAGATTTGTTTGTTTGTTGTTTCTTGGAATATTCCTACCTTTGTATTTGAGAACTATGATAACTTTTACCTCTGTGTGTGGGGAGTTGTTACCTGTAGAAGTGTCTGTCTTTTTTTAAAGAAAAGTAGTATTGTGCTTTTTTATTTTGAAAGGCTGTGCATAGTGGAGCTGGCATAAGAAGAAAATGTGTGCTTCCCACCTTCCTTATTTTATTACAAAAGCTAGACCCATAAATAAAACACTAGTTGGAAGACAAGCCTACCTGAAGGGATGCAGTTCCAGAGATTAGCTTGGTTATGCTGGGTGGTTTCATTTTGTTTGTAGATCTGATTGGTACATAGTGGTTGATAGATATATTTTTTTAAAAAATGTATTTTCTAAAAGCTGTAGGCTATTAAATATACTGAAGATACTAAGTATTTTAGGTTGCTCCTTAGACTATTTTTCCTGCATTACACAGTGCACTGCTCTTTCTCCAAGAACTGTTGTAAGTGCAGGCATGAATGCCTTTTCATTTGTGTATCCTTCGGTTTTTAGGCAAGATAGCTTGGAACTACTGACTTGTTTGTGGATTGCTACTGGTATATTTATAGTGTAGGTCATCAGCCACAATACTAATTTTCAACTAAAACAGAATCCACTTCAGTAAATAAATTGCAGAACCATGAAACTGTGACACAAATGTAAATTTGGTGTTCTAGTTCCTAGGAAAATATTAAAATGTAAGTGCATGCTGCTGTATGCTTAACAGCTCATGTGGTGTAAGAGCTATTGTATGTTGTAGTCTGGTTTAATTATGCTACTATTTTTTTCCTTCCTTGCTGGAGCAGTTTACCTGAGGGGCATATAAACCATGGGTCTTTTTCCAGGACAGTAAAACAGTGATAAATTGCAGGGAACCTGAAGGGTACATAATTTTTTGTCACCCCCTTTGGCATAATAGTGGCCTATTTAAAACTAAATGCAATTTTAGTGTTTTATAAAATGGAGATATCTCTGCTTGCTGTATTTTGGGACAACTATGAGGATTATAGTTAACTAATCTTAAGGGTATATAAATCATAACTGTGCCTGTATGTGTTTCTGACTAGAAATGTTTCTTGGCAACAACCGTTGAATTAAGCTGCAGGCATAAGTCTGCTCTTTGAGAGTACTGCTGCCATAAAATGAGAGTTTTACAATTCATGTATGAGACTTTACAGCTCATTCTACTGCAGTCTGGGAAACTTTTCCCATGGTTTTGGAAAATACAATAACTGCCTTAATTTCTTAGAGAAGGAAAAAGTCTGATGGTTTCTTTCACAGCCCTTCATCATGGAGAAGCTTTTTCTCTTTTTGTCTTTTTTTTTTTTTTAATATTTTGCCTTTTACAGCTTTATCTTGCATAATTGACATGGTACTTGCTGATGAACACAAAACATATTAATAACTTCTTTCTTACAAGGAAGGTGCCTAGAGATGTGTTGGATCAGGTGTGTATTAGTGTGGATGTGATTTCATATGTTTACTTCGGCGTTCAATTAAAAACTGGTTAGATGGCGATTGGATAGCTCAAAGCCAGAGGTGGTGGATCCTGACTGCAGAATAAAGCCAGCTTTTGAAATGCAGGAGTACTCCAGTCCAATTCGTGTGGTGTGGTAGGGTAGAGTGGGGTGCAAGACTGGCCTCAGGCACTTCCATTCCAGTTAATCTTGTGACTGTGATCTATTGGCTGTGGTTGGGGTGAAGAGAATAAAATACACTAAATAAATAAACTAACCTTTTCAGTGGGCATTTCCTGCAAAAGCTGTTGAAGCTGGAATGGGACAGTGTAATATTCTGAAAGAGGAGTAGAGTCTAAGATAGCTGATGCCTGACAAAGAGGAAAGAGTTTCCTTTTACTGCCTCACACATCATATGTCAGCTTCTTGTTGATGAATATGATAGTGCAGTGATGGTCTCCAAGAGCAGCTCTCTTCAGAGCTTGTCTGTTGGTAGCAGATTTGTGTGACTTTCAGCTTGGTGAGCCAGTGTGACCTGTGTACCTGGAATGCTTTGATGCCAGTTGTGAATAAATGCGATTCTTCACAGCCATCATTTAAAGGATCTCTACTAATTATCTAATTGTTCAGTTGGCTGAAATGTGAGGATTCAGATGCAGTTAGATTTAATCTAAATAATGTATATTATTTAGCAAAGGTTTTGGAGCACCTCCTCCTGATTGGCTCAGAATCAGTACTTGCACTGTTCTTGATGATCCATGTTGTCTCTTTATAACTAGGAGAAATGGAAGAAGAGATGGAAAATCCAGAAATGGTTGATTTACCAGAGAAACAGAAGCATCAGCTACGACATCGTGAGTTGTTTCTCTCACGACAGCTGGAATCTCTGCCAGCCACACACATTAGGTAATGACTGTTTTCTTCCAGTGCTTTTTATTAAAAAAATAAAAAGGTATTATTATTCAGGTATTGTTCAATGTAAGATTAAATCCTGTGTACAACTGCAGTAATACCATCTTGTGAATCACATGAGCATTTAAGATGTTTTTTCATAAATGTGTTTCTCTTTTTTTAGAGGCAAATGCAGCGTTACTCTGTTAAATGAGACAGAATCCCTTAAATCATATCTGGAACGGGAGGTATGAACCATTTTGTGAATTGTCAAGCTTGAACAGTTTATTCTGGCTCAATTTAGGATTGGTGGCATTTAGCAAGTTTTCTAAAAAGAAGGTGGTTCTTTCATTTCTGGGCATTGACAGTGGGAAGCTTTAGGCTTCATGCAATTTTCAGTCTGATATAAAACTTTGTGGATCTAGTGGCCAGATCTGTTGTTTACATCTTTGTGACAGTAAGCTGCCTCTCCTTCTGTAAAGAGAGCCCTACTTGCTCATCAGCCTGGCAGTCTGAAAGTTCAAACCTGGAGTCTCATGCCCTATTTGCTTTATCCTGAAATGTTACAGATTTCTGTTAATATGGTTGAAGCTTTATCTTGCCTCAGATTTCGGAGGAGCTTAGTTCCCTGTTTTTTTGAGTTCACTGTTCAAAATAATCTACCTGTAGTCCTTCATATGCCACCACAGACACTTAGATCCTTGCAAAACTGCTTATCAGTTAACTTCTGTGTCCTGCAGAAATTTACCCAATCTGGCTCTTTAAAGGTACTTCAAACCGAATACTTGAAACTGAATTGTCTTGCACTGTTAATCACTATTCAGAATATAAGTTTTGGGGTATACTTTTTCAGGTATTTTTTGACTTTAAAAATTAACTTGTAATACTTTTAAATTTATATTACTATTTGAATACATCTGCAAGCATTACATTTGCATTTGAAAATGCTAAAATGTTATACAAAAGAGGAAATCTTGTAATTAAAAAAAGTAGGGTAACAGTCATTATCAGTCTTTAAGAAACAAGGAGAAAACAGGTCACTTTTTTGCAAGGAGTGTTCTGTAGTCTGTCTCATAGTTGGGCTTTCTTTTAAAATGCTGTTTTAGTTTTCTTTAGTATTTATTTAAGCATAAGATTAATTTTAATCTGATACTCTAGTTTAAGAGAATTTTAAACAAAGCACAGGGATTAAATAGTTGGGTTTCTCTTTGGAATGTGAAACCAAAAACATGTCAAGTCTGCTCAGGGCTGCCAAATGGCAGCACATCAAACAAGGGCCGTTGTATTCAGAAATACTTGTAACCAGGTAGCAGCCTAGGATATGCCAATTTGAAAGCAAAAGTTAATCAAGCTGAAATTATTTCAGATTTACTAGTACCCAGCTTTTAAGTACTGATTGTTCTCAATGGCTCCCAGCACATTTTTCATCATCACTAATACTACAGGTAGGTACATTGAGACAGGGAAGGGAGCTGGCTTCCTCTAAACATGCAACTGCTTGGTTGCAGATGTAGGAATAGAAAGAGATTTCTTTTTTTCATCCTTTTGAACTCTCAAAATGTAAGATGAGTGATGCGGGTTATTTTTAAAACTGAGCAGGCACTTAGAGATTTCACAGAATGAGAGAGTTCCCTGAATGTGCCCTGTCACTTAGCATGGTATTTTGCTGTGGTGCAAACTAACTTGGACAGATGGTAAAGAAATTAAAAGCTCAGGAACACAAATGTGCTTGGGTGGAGGGTAAAGAGATTAAGAAAAGGAGATAGTTGTTGCCTGGTGAGTTCCTAGCACTGGATGCTATTGTTTTGAACTGTTTCTTCTTCCCCCCCCCGCCCCTGTTCTTAATCTGTTCTTTGCTTTCAAAATGTTTTAGGGTTTTTTTAACATGGCTTCTGTCAGTAAAGCCTAAGCAGTTCTAGGGAATCTGTCATTTCATTTTTTTATATGTTATGACCACTAAAAGTATGTTTTCAGCATGAGGCTGTCTGCCTTGAAGGAGGTTAAACACGCGGGCAGAAATTTTTAGGGAGATAGTAAGTATAGCAAAATTACATTTGTGTTATCTCTGTTTTTCTCCTTCCACCCTCTCTCTGTAATCTTCCTCAGGAAGATCTCTCCGTTACATTTGCAGAGGTATTTCTCTACTATTTCTGTATTGTACTTTCACTTTGAGCCTGTTCTCTTTTTTCTGTTCTCCTGCAGTTTCTTAGTGGCTTTGGTTCTTGGCTATAGCTACAGGTAGTTTAGGGGCTTGGGTAGGGAAGCTCTGAGCATATGTGTCTGTCTAACGCTTTGGAGAAGTAGAAAGTCATGGTTTAATTTTAACTCTTGGCAGGTCATTTTAATTTTTCCAAACATGTTGGGTGTTTTCTGGGATCTGAAATTAAAAGAGAAAACCCTTCTTTTTCTTCACTGCCGCAAATTCAGCATACACAGTTTTGACAGCTAAAATGAGCATGGAGGATTTTAAAGAGCCGTGTTATTTTGTTGTGAACATCATTCATCTTGTGAAACTCTTCGGAAAATTGTTCCTATCACGTAGTGGTAATCAAGAGTTCATGCACTCTTTAGAGTATAGAAGGATCTGCTTTGTTCCTTAGACTATAGTTTGCATTGGCACTAAACTGACCTTTAGTAAATGTTTTCAGAAATCCCATTCAGTTTGCATGAGCTGAATTTTGTGCTTCTGTGGGAGAAGATGATAGTGGTATTGCATTACCTCTGGGGATTAGAGTCTGTCTTGTATTCACACTTGAGCCCCTAAACTTCCACCTTTTCTCTGTTGAGGAGGCTCTGCTTGGGGAGAACAGCCCAGAGGTTTTTAATTCTTTCACTGAACCTGCTTGATTCAAGACAAAACTGGACAAGATCTAAAAAGATGACCTGAGCCTGGTAGAGAAGGATGGGTTTTATTTTATAGAGATAATCAATCAAAAAGCATAAAATCAATATAAAATCAATAAAAGAGAAGCAATAGGGCATCTAACAGTCAAATACCATGGGAGAAAACCCCTCCACAATGAATGACTTTCCCTGGCCAAGAAAGACTGTGTTAAGAAATTGCCCGTAGGACTGGCCTTCCTTGGGGCCCATGGTGTTATTATACTACAGTGTTTGGTTTGTGTATTTGATGGGCAATGTGCCTGAAAAGCATTAATGTTGCACTTTGTCCTACAGTTAGATATCTTGGAGCTGGAACAAATAAAACACTGTATTTATAACATGGAAGGTTGCAAAATAAAAGCTTTTCCTATGTTTTATTTATGCAACAATACATTCTCAAAATATTGAGAATGGTATTGGTATCTTGAACTTTGTGTATGTCAGGGAGCAAGAGACCCAGATTTCTTCACACAGCTATAATATAAATGAGTTCTCATAAACTCTGAAGCTCCTTTCTGTTGTAGATTGATGTAATTTGACTCTTGCCTGTGAGAGTAGGAATCAATTCTTTCAAAAACATCATACGTTTAGGATGCAACCAAATCCCCCCACCCCAAACCCAACCACAGGCAGCCCTTCCAGCTGACTCGGCTGGGTGTTGGACCAGCATTTTGCAAAGTGTTAGCTATGACTTTTATCCTGTTATTGTGACATAACATGAGATTGTTCTTGCCCTTGGAGTTCATGCTTTCATAGTGGGGAAATGGCATGTTTTTTGCTGAAGGAGATTGGTGTGAATTCCTGTCTTGCCCCTCTTGTGCAGTGCTGCATAGGTGATACCGTTTCATGCAGTAGCTTTCTCAGGTAGCAAATCAGGTTTGGCTGGCTTGCTTGGCTCCTTTCTGTCTTTCTTCCTCCCTTCCATGGATGTTCATCTCTTTCCAGAAAAATGCTGATTTTTATTAAAATTTGAGCAGAAAATACCGTGTTTAACACTTAAATTCTGTAATTGGATGCTGGATGCATTATATGTGCAAAGAAAACACAGGAGACCTTACCTCTATGGCATCAGTCTTAACATTAATATGTCTAATGTGCAGGGCTGGGGAACAGAACTAGTATGTACCTTTGAAGCCCTAGCCCTCAGAATTTTTGCCCTGTTACTGGGGAAACTCACAGGGATTCTTTCTTTTTTGGGCTTTGTATGACAGATTGGGAGACTCTCTTTTCCCTTGCCACCTCTTCATGAAGATGAACAGGGCTTGAAACTGATGCTGGTTTTGTCCTAATTTTTGTTGCATGCTGTTGACACATACAAATATAGGGAAAGGGAAAATGTGGTGAGCATGAAATGAGATGTATTTAAACAGGGTGCCTGCTATTGACACAGAAATATGGGGAAAGGGAAAATGAGCCAGAAACCTGAGATGTGAGAAATGGCGCATCGCACGTCCTGTGTTTCTGTTCAGAAAAACCTCTCTTTCCTGCTAATGGTGTTGCTGTGGATGGAGGTTATGAAAGGTCTGTTAATTCATGTCCTGCCAGAGCTCTCTTCCTGCCCCATATCCCACGCTATACTTTGATAGAGCATACCTGGTCTCAGATGTGTCACTCAATAGCTATAGCTAAGTACTTACCCGGGCAGAAAAGTTTAATTACTTACACTGTGCAGTTTTAAGTAGTTAACATTTTGGCTGTGTTCTTTCTCCAGCCTGGCAGGATGTTCTCGTTATGGTATGACTTCTTGCTTTAATTTTACACACCCAGGTAACAGAAGCCAGGCAGCTTTTTTAGCCCTTTTCTAATCTACTTGAACAAAAGCAACAAATTAATGTATTGCCACCTGCAGCTAATTACTGCTGATATTAAATTTAATACCCCTATTTTAACAATGAGCAGAAGAAAACGCGGTGATTTAAGCTTCAATGGTGGCCAACAAGAAGTTGGTCAGCAGTGCATCCCTGTGACAAGGAAAGCCAAGGACATCCTGGTCTGTATTAGCAGGAGTGTAGTGAGCAGATGGAGGAAGGGGATTCATCCCCTCAGTTCATCACATGTGAGACTACTTCTGGAGTGCTGTGTCCAGTTTTGGGCTTCCCAACACGAAAGAGACATTGACATACTGGAGCAAGTCCAGCAGAGGCCACAGAGGTTGTCTGGGGCTTCATGTCCCTATGGGGTGTTTTGTTAGTATGGCTGTAACGCTCTGAAGTTACACTTTAGTTTGTACCAGTTTTTCTGTGTGGATAAGTCAATAGCGTCTAGTATTGCTATTTTGGTATATGGGAAAGCGCAATTTTGTGTTCTGAAACAGCTGATATTACTAAAAATTATCTCCTGGCCCTTCTGAGCCTTGTTTGTGCAAGAGGAGCTTTGTTCACTTCAACTTCAAAGACTGTGTATTAAGGGAATGGCTGCTTTTGAGGAGAGCTGTTACAATATAGAAGAAAGTGGCACTGTTTGACGTAGGGTTTTAAAACTGGTGGTTCACTTATTGTTTGTTCACCCAGTTTTAAAATGTATGTATAGGTAATAAAACCAGATTTAAAATGTAAAAGCTTGATAGTATGTATGCAATTCTGAAAGTAAAAGTTAATAATACTGTTTACTTTTTTGGTCTTGTTTTATTTCTAGGATTTCTTCTTTTATTCACTAGTATATGATCCTCAACAGAAGACCCTACTCGCTGATAAAGGAGAGATTCGAGTTGGAAACAGATACCAGGCAGATATAACAGACTTACTAAAAGAGGGTAATTTCCATCATTTATTTAAATTGTCAAGAGGCCATGTCGAATGCGGCCACTTCTGTGTTTGCGGCCTGCGTAGGTGTGGGAGGTGGAGGTTTCCACTGCCAGGCCACGCGTACAGCGATGGCCTGGTTTGTTGGTGACTGAAGCTGTTACCCGCTGAGCGCAGTTAGTTATGTCTCAAACCAGTCTTCAAGTGGGCGTTTGTCCAAATCATAAAAGTTGTTGAAACAAATTGAATTAATTGGCTCTCTCAGAGCTTGCACTCTTTTTATTAAGAGATTTCAGAATTTCCATGGGAAACACAAATTTTCATTGCACCTGTAAAGCCTTTTTGTGTTTTTAATCAAGCCTCACTTCCCTATAAGAGCCCTTCCCAAATTACTCCCAGTTAAACGCTGTCTCCCCTCATCAATTTGCCCATTATTGCTGGGTGCCTTTTCCTCCGAGCCCTCTCCCCATCCCAAGTGCTGGCTGCCAGCCTAGACTTCTCACCTGCAGAACAGGCAGGAGGAAGAATTTGCTGGCCTGAAAGTGTTGTGAGACCTCAGCCTGCCCCCACTGTGTCATGGAGCAGTAGGACCACGAGGACCCTGGCCCAAGGAAAAGGGAGTAGTAGCAGTAATCAATCCTAGTTACCAATAGTAACTAACTTGAGATTTGTCTTTGTGTTGCTACCCTATAGATCCAAAAGTGGGTGAAAAACAGAGGGATGGGGAATACTGGCATCTAATGTCTCCTTTCTGAGACTCATGTAATGCACAGGGAGATGTCTGTCAGATGCTTTTCCTAAGAGAGCAGGGGTTGTGACCCGTGTTGGAAGGACCTTCTACGGACTGTATGGGCAGAGATGGGAAATCAATGAGATGCTTCTCTCTTTGCTTAGAAACTTCACTGATACTGTTAGCCTCATGTTAGAATAGGCAAACAAATTGGTCAGGACTCTTGTTTAATTTGTCTGTGGAACTGGTATTTATTCAGCAACTGGGCAAGCCTCCTAAGTGAGGATGAAGTAATTTGAAAGGCATTCTCTTCCCTCAGTGGGCCAACACAGGGCTTCAGAGAAGGATAATCTCCAGATGTTTTTAAAGGGAGCAGAAAAAAGAAGAAAAAGTCTCAGTAGCTCCTGTGTTTTTCCAGGGTATTTTGGTTTGTGTAGAGTCAGGAAAATAATAGCGAGAGGGTCCAATGCCATGACTTCCCCCTTAGAAAACAGCTGATGCAAGTTGAACCAGCTACTCTTTGCCTGCTCAGAGCAGCTGGGAGTGTGTCTGTTTTCCTGGAACTGCTGCAAGATAAAGGAGAAAAAGAAGGAAGCTGGGGAGAGGGGCTGAAGAGACACTGTCTAGCTGGGAGAAGTATGTACTCTGTTTCCCATTACACGTGTCCTTTGAAACCAGTTCTTCAAAATCTGATTGCTCGATTTAGACGAGCTGTGTTTCTGTGTCTTTCAAGCTGAAATTGTTACAGACAAATGAGTGAATGAAATTTTCCCTGTAGCCCGTTAGAGTAACTGAGCTGGGTTAGCAGTTAAATTATTGTGAGATGAAAAAATCTAGAATGTTCATTTATTTTAAAATGGCCATACTGAGCATTTCTGATTTGTTTTTCAACCAGGTGAGGATGATGGAAGAGATCAGTCAAAACTTGAAACAAAAGTTTGGGAAGCCTTTAACCCGCTAGTAGACAAGCAGATAGACCAGTTCCTGGTGGTAGCACGGTAAGAGCGTTTTACCTCTTCCTTGAATAAATAAATCTTAATAACTCTTCTTTTCCGAGTACTTTTTATGTTCTTTTTGCTCTATTAGTATTTAGTTGCTTGATTCATCTGCTCCATTTTGAAATGATGGACATTTTATGTGCCTTCCTGGGAATTGCATGACTTTAGAACAGCTACTCAGATTTACAACTTACTTAAACTCTTCCATAAAAGGAAAGCAAATGACATGTAAAAACTGTTCTATAATTGGTGAGGTTTTTCATATTCTTCGGACAGCATGCAGAAGGCTTAGTGAATGAACTAAATTCTTGACAGTTCATTATTCTGTCCATTTTCTCCCATCAAATCCAGTGATATTTTAGCATCCATTAATAGTTTGCTAAGAAGTCTGGTAAAGTGTTTTTGATGGAGTGTGGATGCTTTCTAATGCCTAGATTCCAGTAGGTAGGCACAATAAAGTAAAACCCTGCAAATCTGTACAGATGGTGAAATGTGTGCTTTTATTTAAGCCCAAAGCAATCTTTGATCAACTTTTGCTTTTTAAAATGTTCCTGAATTTTTTCACTGATATGCGTTTATATGAACAGAAGCCTGTACTAAATTTTAGGGTCTCATAGCAACTGGTGACTGAGTAATTGGGGGGGGGGGGGGGGGTGTGGAAAAGAAAAAAGGTAATACCGTCCAAATTCTGTGTATTTTAGGTAAGTTTGTAGGACTGTGTGAGAGGAAAGCGGTGTGAGTAAATGGACAGTTGGACCTTTTGATGGTTTTAGTCAGTGGAACAAGTTGTGTAAAGTTACAAGCTGCTAGTGGTGTCTGGTTTAGTAGTCTTGAGAGTTCTGCTTGTGGGCCATGGTATCTGATAGACGTAGACCTTGACTGCAGGGCTGCCTGCTTCAGCCGTGGGCTTTAGCCCTGGAAAACAGAGTTATGCCTATGTTTCAGTTACTCTGTTGAATTGGGCCCTGGTTCTGTCAGCCTTTTGGTTCTCTGTTTTTTTCCCTCCTGAGTTATCATGCTTTGAATTTCCTCCTGAACCTTCTGGAGTGTGGGATTGCTGTGCCCATTGTGGGGTAAGTTCCTGGGATGCTCCTCAGAGAGGCAACACTGGAGCTTGTATGTAAGAATCTGTCTGGACAGGGTCCTTCGGTTCTGAATTGAAGGTCTTGGATGATGTAATGAGAGTGCATTTGTCCAACATCATTCAACGTGCTGATTCAAGCTCAGGGAATAACTGGGGGGGAAAAAAAGAATTGAGGAAAATGAGGGAGATGGTGAAACATGATGTTTTAAGTACTTGAGAAGTGTGCATACTCAGAAATAAACACCCAAATTGATTTTCTATGTACTTTGAAGATAAAACTTGCCATTATTATGAACTTTGGCCGAAAATTTTAAAAATGGCTATTCTGAATTGCAGCACTTAAACCTTTACAT